>NC_091551.1:24177343-24179843 GCF_042767895.1 Penaeus vannamei | reverse complement strand
TATTCCTTTTTTTCTATTTCATTGTTGCAGTTATTACCCTTGTTGTTAATGATGTTATTTCTGATGCTGTTATTGTTATCTTTATCATTGCCATTATCTTTATCATATCATCACCATTATCATTGCATCATCATCATTATCATTACATTATCATCATTATTATTATCACTGTTATTGTGGTTATTATCATTACTATTATCACAAATCTTTATTTTTCCATTTTTATTGGGGATCTCTCTTTCTTCTCTATCTGCTTCATTCCCTTTATTCTGCCCCCATCCGCCCAAGTTCCTTCCCTCCCCCATGATTTCCTTCCCCCTTTCCCTTCTCTCCTCCCCCTCCCATTCCACGGGACCTCTAACAACGGCTGCTCGTTAATGTTCCTTGTTGATGGTTTATGTAAATGTGACGTCATCGCAATCATTAGTGTTCTCGCTCGAGATGCAGCCCCTCCCCCCCCACCCTCCCCTAGCCCGATCTCTAACCCCTTTCCCTCCCCCTTCCCCCCATCTCACCCCACAACCTCTGATAATAATAATGGCCAAGTCCTTACAAGGCGACGCCCGCCGTCACCCGTCGCATCGATCATCCAAGTTTACCTTCGTTTTGTAGAGTTCCTCATTTTGCTTTTATACATATATATGTACACACACACACATATATATATGTATGTGTATAAATACTGACACATACATATATATATACATACATGCATACACCCATACATGAATGAATAGAAAAACACCGTGTTGATACTATGGTAGAAAAACCCACAATGCATTGTGGGTTTTTCTACCACATTCATACATGTAAACATGCTTGCATGTATGTGTGTGTGTGTGTGTGTGTGTGTGTGTGTGTGTGTGTGTGTGTGTGTGTGTGTGTGTGTGTGTGTGTGTGTGTGTGTGTGTGTGTGTGTGTGTGTGTGCGTGTGTGTGTGAGCGCGCGTAAGAGAGGGAGAGAGGGAGAGACAGAGAGACAGAGAGGGAGAGAGGGAGAGAGGGAGAGAGAGAGAGAGAGAGAGAGAGAGAGAGAGAGAGAGAGTGAGTCTGTGTACTATATATCAAAAAGTATATTTAAATCATACAAGCTATTACAATATGAACACAACGGCAAACCCTCCATATGGATTATGGTGTTTTCATTTCCAGTGCCAATACAGCTCTGTTTAAACCGGCATTCTCTATCTTTACATTAGCTTGCATCAACAGCCCGCACCAACACTTGTAATATCGCCTCTGAGAATATTTGCAGCTCTGGTTTAAAAAGCGTCGGGTTTGTAGATCCCACGATAAACAGTTTGGAGAATCGCAGTCCGCACCAAAAGTTTACACCATTTATTGACTCTCTTAACGATCCTCTGTTTTATAACAAAAGCTGTATAAAGTTTCCGATCCTCTTTCATCTGCGGAATCAATAGACTTTATGTTGCTGGCGGCGGTCACTGCGCGAAGTCTATTCTCGTCCATTCTGATGTTTTCTCTAGCTAAACTCACAAAAGGGAAAAAGTATGAAAAGGCAGTAGGTAGTAAAGAAATGTCGGGCAAATTTCATCTACATATTTCTGAAGAAAAGCTGTTGTTTTAGATGTTAATCCATTTCCACCTGTTATTTCCCCCGAGGAGGTGCGAGGTGATGGACAGGTAACGAGGCAACAGCTATTCTTTTTTTTTATATTCACCCCCTCACGCGGGATCAGCGCCCCTCGCCCCGCCCTCCCACGCCCTCGTAACTCACTCTCTTTAATTACTTTTTTGTGCACTTTAACTTCGTGACAAGTTGGGCATCGTATAATTACTTTTTTAGTTCTACCCCTTGATAATTCCATTCTGGATTCTGAAACCTGTGAACTGTACTCGTTACTGAAGCAGCATACTAGTCAGGTTAGTAAAAATGACGCAACTTATATGAATATATTAAATGCAAAGTCATCCAAGTCTGCCATATATAGCAGGAGCAAACCGTCCGCCCAAGAGCGAACCAGCAAGAGCGCAAATGAAACGAGAGTGCGGCTGGCGAGCTCACGAACCGGCTGGCGTGGCTTCCTCGCCGCCAGTAGCAGGCCCCGAGGGAGCGCCGACCACGTCTTGGGGTCGTAGCCTCAAAGTGGCTACTCCCACCAGCGCCTTGGGGAAATACTTACCCACGAACCCTTTTAATGTTTTTATACTCCGAAACAGCACTGCATCCGTGGAGACTATGAATAAGCAAACATCTTGGGAAATATTGCATCTGATAACTTTTTAAAAAACAATATATATATTTTTTCTTTCAGGGAACCAACAAAGTGCAAGCTCTGCAAACAGCATTAAAGAGTGTTGCCAGTGTTGACAATGATAACGAAACAAGATGTCCTGGTTCCTCCCATTACTTCTAGCGGCAGTAATACAAGGAGACGCCACAATTTGCTGTCGTCTGTATTACCACTTCTAATATGACCCTTTGGGAACTGCCGCAAATGGACTAATTTTTCATGCGTCTATTTCAGAATAAAATCTGC
>NC_091551.1:24159843-24167343 GCF_042767895.1 Penaeus vannamei | reverse complement strand
ATCCATAACGCGCCTCGCCCTCCCTGCGGCCCCGCGCGCGCCGGCCCCTCGTCCCCGAAGGCCCCTTTAGGGACATATCCATTCGAGTCAGGTCGGCACGAGATCCTGTAGACGACGGTAAGTGTAAAGATTTGTTTGCTCTCGTTTTAAGGGATCTCATTTCAATATAAAATCCGACGATAGATTTCCTTTCGAAAATGGCCGAACTTTGTTTGAGTTTTGACATATCTGTCTATTCGTCTTTGCCTCCACAAACACTCGCGCGCACACCTACGTCGAGCCACGACTTTGTCTCCATATCTTAACGTCGGATTCCAATATCTATATCTTTATCTATTTCTATATCTTTCGAAACACACACACGCACACCCACACCCACACACACACACACTCACACATACACGCACACACACACACGCGCGCGCACACGAACACGCACACACACACACACACACGCACACGCACACGCACTCACTCACGTACACACAGACATATATATATATATATATATATATATATATATATATATATATACATATATATATACATATACATATACATATACATATATATATATACATATACATATACATATACATATATATATATATACATATATATATATATATATATATATATATATATATATATATATATATATATACATATATACATAGATACATACATACATACATACATACATACATACATATATATATATATATATATATATATATATATATATATATATATATATAATCACAAACACATATCTACAAAACTAGTATTCATGTACGGCCGCTACGTTACTGTTTGTCTATCAGTGAAACAATATCCGTATATACATGAGTGTTTGTGAGTGAGTGAGTGAGTGAGTGTGTGTGTTTAAACAACTTTCCAGTCCTCTCTTCCTTGATATACATACATGCGCAATTGTGAGTTTTCCAATCTATATGTTTACAGCATCATATATATATCGAGCCAGTGTACGCACCCAAATCCGCCCGGGCCATCCAATTAAATATTTTCCCTGCTCAGGCCGCCCTAACCCGCCCTCACTCGCAGGGTCTCCTTCGCAATCACATCCCCGCCGATGCTTCCGTCCCTGAGCAAGCATAATCGAACCCGTCCAGCGGCTCCTTGGGATTTCTCCTCCGCCCGCGCTCCTCGCCTCCGCCCTTCACCTCCGCCGCCTCGGGTCCGGAGCTGCAGCCATTTGCCCGGCATATTGAAAAGTATAATTTGCCGCCGCCGCCGCTCTCCTTCTTATTCGCCTCCTCCACGACATTCCTTTCTCCTTAAGCCCCTCTCGCGCCGCCTGCCACTACGCCGCGTGGTGTGTGCAAGCCGGCCCGACGAAGTACTGTGAATGGGGCGGGGGCGGCGGGGGCGGCGGGCTGGCGGGGGCGCGGAGAGGCCAAAGGGCGATGCAGGGGGTCACTCTCACGCTCGACCGATCGATCTTGCCACAGACGGAGGCTATTGAGCGCTGGATATTTTGGATTCTTCTGCTTCACTTTGATAGCTGTTTTATCTAATGGCGACAAGGTCGTGTGGGATTGTTTTTGTAATATGTTACGAAAGAATAAGGACAAAAGGTTTTTCTTTTCTTTTCTTTTCGTGGATATATACACCAGAACATCACCTTTAATTGACAATTTCTTCATCCGACATGAACAAAGCGAAGAAATATCAGCTTTAAATGACAAGGCATCACGGCCAAAGAATATTGTAGATCAATTTCAGTCCCCGCCAGAACAAACTGGAAGGCGCGGTCGGCGACGGACTGACCTAATAACTAACAGTGTCAGGGTCTGTTTGCGTTGGTGCTTCTTCTTCATAAGCGCGACACAGCATACACATATATAACTTGCAAGGACACAGGCAAACGCGGGGAACACCTCCGCTCTTCTCGCGCGCTCACATGAATATCTTACCATGAACATTACACAAAATAATGGTGCAACTTAAACGCGGGAATGCTGCTTCCCAACTTGACAGTATCGATAAAACTATAACGACAAATCTCCAATGAAAAAAGGGGCCTTTTCACAGTCCTTAAAGAGAGGAGGCCACGTCTTTGACACCAGGACATAGTTCATAGGCAGGTCCCCCACTCCAGCCCATATTCCAAGTTAATTTTTTTCCTAGAAATTTTAAGCCATTATCATCGTCACACTCCTTGGCTTTCATGCCATTATCTCGAAAATCTCCATCTCCTCTTCAGCACACGGACGTATTATTGATTGGGGCGCTGCTTGGCGTATCAATGTGCTGCCGGCGGGGACGCAAATCAGGGAGGGAAATGACGCAGGTGCGAGAAAATGAGCCTTATTATCTGCCCTATTTTCCTCATTGTTTCCGTATTTCCACGATATTTTCCCCCTCATAATTTCCACCTCTTGACGTATACGTGTGGGCGCATTAGCTTAATCTATTCCCCTCATGATTTATACGACCCGACGTGGATTTTAATACTAAACAATTTACGATTCCTTTTTCTTTCATGCCCTCATTCCGATGCATATGAGATTTAACAGAACAGTCCTCCCACATCTCCTTCTACCCCCTCACCCTTTAAAGATAACAAAATATAATGGAAAATAAAGAAAATGTCGCAGGTGTGAGCAACCGCCGTTGGCGAAACGGCTCCCCTTTTCTCTAGCTGATGATAAAAGCCTCGAGCCGTCTCCCGCCACTCTTCACTTCTTCCATCATCCTCTCAGCCGATAATTAGTTCTTCTCATCCTCTCCGTGCCATTATTAACCCGCAGCTATGATTATGCCCTCGCTGTCCCCCGCCCAATCATCGTAACGCCGCTCTCTCACCTCCCTCTGATTATCTTATGGTCGCTCTCGCTGCAAATCCTATTGCCTACTCTCCCGTTCCGCCTTCTGTTTCGGTCCGTCCGGCTCGTTTTCTGTTTCTGATTCTCTCCTTTTTTCTTGTGGTTCTCACTTTCTTTCTCCACTTATTCCCGTTTTTCATTCTCTCTCTCTCTCTCTCTCTCTCTCCCTCTCTCTCTCCTCCCTCCCTCCCTTTCTCTCTCCCTCCCTCCCTCCCTCTCTCTCTCTCCCTCTCTCCCTCTCTCTCTCTCTCTCTCTCTCTCTCTCTCTCTCTCTCTCTCTCTCTCTCTCTCTCTCTCTCTCTCTCTCTCTCTCTCTCTCTCTCTCCTTTCTCGCTATTTCCCCTTTGTAACATTTTCTTTATCTATACATAATATTCATTGCCATAAAGAAATAAAAACAATCATATTCTCCGTTGGATCTGAACAACGTAGCATAAAAAGGATCACCCTTCACATGCCCTTCCCTGTTACACGTCTCGTAGTGCAAACAATTACCCACTTCTTTTTGCCTCAAGATGTCTATACATTTTCTTAATTTGCGAACCGATCGTTAGCGTAAATGTGCTCATGATAACTGCTCATCTTCACGCCGCGAGCATGGGCGATTATCATCTTCCTCGGCATAATTATCATCAACAACATCATCAGCATTAATGTCATCGTCGTTAACGTGCATCATCAAGACGCCACGACTTCATCCCAGAATCTAACGTTTTCTTCTCTTCTTTTCTTCCTTTTTCTCTAAGATGCTGTTCTCGTCTAACCCCACTCCATCCCTTCCTTCGTTTATTCTCTTTGTTTTCCTTTACATCTTTCCACTTTTTTCTTCTGTCTTCTCTTCGCTCTCATTCCCTTTAACTTCGTTCTTTTTTGGCTTTATTTTCGCTCCCCTTTTATTTGCTTTTCCCTTGTTCTTGCCATTTTCTTACATTTTTCCCGCTTTCTTACTCTTTCTCGAATTCAACAGATTCGTGCAATTGCTGCTTCGCCTTCCTTTCTCTCTCGCTATTTGCTTTCTTTTTTTTTTCGTTTCACCTGCATTCTTCGCACACTGTCTCTCCTGCCTACTTGTTTGTTCACTTCTACTTATTCTTCTTCTCCACTTTTTTCTGTCACAAAGTTGGACTTAACGCAGCAGCACAACCTTTTCTCTCTCTCTTTTGTTTATGAATACCCTTCTCCCTCTCTGATTACTACGTATCTTATCATTCCTTTCCCTGTCTCCCTTTCGTATTTGATTAAGCTCTCTTTCTCTCTCTCCCTGTCTCTGACTATCTCTCCCTCTCTCCTTTACTCCCCCTTCTCTCCTTCCCTCCCTCGCCCCTTCTTTCTCCCTTTCCTCCCTATCCCCTCTCTCTCTCCTTCCCTCCCACGTCTCTCTCTCTCTCTCTCTCTCTCTCTCTCTCTCTCTCTCCCTCTCTCTCTCTCTCTCTCTCTCTCTCTCTCTCTCTCTCTCTCTCTCTCTCTCTTTCTCTCTCTCTCTCTCTCTCCTTCCCTCTCTCTCTGTTTCCCTTTTCTTTCTCTTTTCACACGTACCTCCTTCCGCATGTCCTCACATCCTTTCTCTGTTCATCAGTACTTCCTCTATCTCTCTTCTTTCACTTCTTCCCCCTTTTACTATATCCATTTTCCTTATCTTTTTTTTATCTCACTCCTTCCTCTGTTTATTATCATTTTCCCTGTCCTTTCCTCTTCTCATCCTTACCCTCATCACTCCCCTCCCTCCAAATCTTCTTCCCCTCTCCCTCTCAACGTGTATCATTACATCCTTCCCTTCTTCCCTTTCCTTTTCCCCATTCCCCTCGCTTCCTTTCCTATTTATTCTTCCGTGCTATTTCCTCTTCCTCCTTCTGCTTGCATATGATAAAGATTAGCTGCTATTCTGCAGTTTTTCTTCCTTTTTTTTTTTTAATGAGAGAGGAAGAGGGGGGAAGGGAAGGAGGGTGGGTGGGTGGGTGAGACACACACACACACACACAGAGAGAGAGAGAGAGAGAGAGAGAGAGAGAGAGAGAGACAGAGAGAGAGAGAGAGAGAGAGAGGGAGAGGAGGGAGGGAGGAGGAGGAGGGAGGGAGGGAGGGAGGGAGGAGAGGAGAGAGGGAGAGAGGGGAGAGAGGGAGAGAGAGAGAGAGAGAGAGAGAGAGAGAGAGAGAGAGAGAGAGAGAGAGAGAGAGAGAGAGAGAGAGAGAGAGAGAGAGAGAGAGAGAGGGAGAGAGAGAGAGAGAGAGAGAGAGAGAGAGAGAGAGAGAGAGAGAGAGAGAGAGAGAGAGAGAGAGAGAGAGAGAGAGAGAAATATTTACAAGTTATGGAGCCAAATGCCATCTTTTATCTTAGCATTTTCTTAACAAAAAAATAAGTCCCACGATGGCGATAACTGCCCAGGGATATGTCATGATGAAACACGCTGTATAACAAACGATTAAGGCTTATAACGACAGGCCGTTCCGCCGGGACACGATAAGAGGCAGGCACAAGACTCAGCTGGCAACAGTGGGGTAGGAGAAGGGGGGCGAGGGAGGGTGGGGTGGGGAAAGAGAGGAGAGGGCGAGGAGGGGGAGGAAACGCCATTACTACATCGAGACTGGAGAGGAATTTGTTGTATATTATTGATTCATCGACCGATGGGGTGTGGAGGACGAGGTGGAGGTGGTGGTGGTGGAGGAGGTGGTGTTGGTGGTGGTGGTGGTGGTGGTGGTGGAGGAGGAGGAGGAGGAGGAGGAGGAGGAGGAGGAGGAGGAGGAGGAGGAGGAGGAGGAGGAGGAGGAGGAGAAGAAGAAGAAGAAGAAGAGGGAGGAGGAGGAGGAGGAGGAGGAGGAGGAAGAGCAGTAGGAGGAGGGGGAGCAATAGCAATAAGGGCCTGGAGGAGAGGAGCGAAAAAATCTTGAAGTTTGAGCACGGAGCTGCAATCAGGATCTGCATGCATGGCAAGGCCCACTCTCCCTCTCATCCTCTCCCTTCCCCCTACCTGACCGTGCCTGCACGTGAGCGCGGCGCCTCACACTTCGCGCAGGCAGACGGCACAGAGGCATATGCCACCGTGCACGTGATGTGTGCAGCCGGCGGGTGTGCATGATGGAGAGCGGATGATGTTTAAGACTGGAGAGTTTTAGTTTACTCAGATAAATACAAAACGATATCCACAAAGTACGCACGTACAAATAAAAATTGTAAATACACACATTTACATATACGTTCTTCCTTTATACATGATGCATTTATCAAACAAAAACACCCATACACGCAAAGACACACAAACACATTTAGCCACACAACAACATAAATACAACGCCCACACGAACCCACATGCGTACTCATGCATCCGTATAATAAGAGAGCGAGCGGCACCTACAATATGACCCCCCTAATGATATCCCTTAATTCATGGAAACCATTAAAGAGAATTGCCCCAAAAATCGTACTCTGCGACGGGGGCTGAAGAGAGACTGTTGGCACCTGGCGTGGCTGCATCCCTCTCTCCGCCGCCGGCTGTTTTGTCACTGATGTGGCATTATGGAAATGTTTGCCGTACGGTACCCTAATGACTTAACCCGACGGCAGCCATAATAGTAAACTTCTCTGACGAATACGCTACTGGCAGGATGCGGCGGGGCGATCATTATGTAGCAATCGGAACCGTACTCCAGCAGCACAATGCGGTTAAAAGAACCGGTACTGGAGTGGTGCACACCTCAGAAACCTTCCCTATGCTGCACTGCCGTCATATACTGGACGGCTGGGAGAGTTGGTGTGCCGGTAAATATTGCACAGTGCCGCTACTGGACTCTGGGGAAGCTGGGTGTACGTGCAGGCCCCCTCCCGTCCGGGACGCCCCTGCAGTTGGCACAGGAAGCTGCAGGAGGAGGAGGAAGATGTGAGGAGGAGGAGAAAAAGGAGGAGGAGGAGGGGATGAATGAAAATGTGTAAGAGGGGGAGGAGGAGGGGGGGGGGATGAGTGAGAATGTGTAGGAGGAGAAAGAGGAAGAGGAAAAACGTCTGTTCACTTGGTCCTCCTTTTTATCTACCTGCACATGACTCATTACTCTTATCAGTCAAATTTTCGGAGCGGTAAACACGCCTTAATATGACTTGATACAGATAAGGGCGATAACGCGGTCAGGGGGGTGGGAGGGACGAGAGAAAGGGAAGGGATTGGGGAGGAGGAGAACAAGGAGGAGGGAGAGATAGAGGAGGAGGAAGAGAGGGGGGGAGAAAGAGATGGGGGGGAGGAGGTGGAGGATAAGAAGGAAGTGGCAGAAGAGGTGGAGGATGAGAAGGAAGAAATGGAAGAGGAGGTGGAGGAGGAAAATGAGGATGTGTAGGAGGATGAGGCGGAGGAGTAGGTAGTGGCGGAGGAGGATGAGAATGAGGAGGAAAAGGAGGAAGTGGAAGAGGAGGAAAAAGAGGAAGTAGAAGAGGAGGTGGATGAAAACGAGGAAGTGGAAGATGAGGTGGAGGAGGAGGAGGACGAGGAAGAGGTAGTGACGGAGGAGGAGGAGGAGAATGAGGAGAAAAAAGAGGAAATGGAAGAGGAGGTGGAGGAAAAGGAGGAAGTGAAAGATGAGATGGACGAAAAGGAGGAAGTGGAAGATGAGGAGGAGGAGGAGGAAAAGGGGGAAGTGGAAGAGGAGGAGGTAGCGGCGGCGGCGGAGA
>NC_091551.1:24152343-24154843 GCF_042767895.1 Penaeus vannamei | reverse complement strand
GCTGCAACACTTCCGACAACGTACAAGCGCATTTGTCAATGATCAACATCCCATTACCATAAGTTGCAAGAATATCCTTCGCGTGTGCGCTTTCCTTGTCCTTAATTATTCTTTATGGTCCTACTTCTTTTTCTGCCCTTGTAATTTTTAATTATATTTCATAATTCCCTAAAGTTTGGGATTTCATTCAGAGAAACGACTTATACAATACTATCCTCTTCGCTTTTATCTTTCACATCACTCTTTATCTGTTTTCACTTCAAATAAAACTGACATCTCACTTCCCTTTGGTGACAAGCTTATCATAAGTAAGAAATAACAATAAAATAAAAATGACACGGCGGCATCTGCCGGTGGGCCATTACTTACCAACCTTGAAGAGTGAATCCCATGCAAAAGATTCGGGTATTCGCATAATGTTTCATTTTTACCTGCAGACTGTCACTGTGCAATCTGCCCTCCGTCTGTCGGTCATTGAGAAAGGACCAAGTTAAGCTACGACTTGGCAGCTTCACAAACGAGGCCCTTTGCCAAAAAGTAAGCGTTAAGATCCAGCTGTCATGCTTAATTTTAGACGCGATTTGATGAGCAGTTCATAAGAAAACGTTCATGATAGCGCTGGGAATCAAACTCGCTGTCTCCGCATCTCGGTTCGTTTGCCTGCGCGAGCCGGTGCTTGCTGCAGGCGCCTGAAACTCGGCCGGCCATTCGCGGGGCCTTCATCGCGGCCAAGTCCTCGTTCTCGCGCTTTACATCTTCCTCCCGCGATGAGGCCGTGTCGCCTGTCGCTCCCGATTAACTAAGCGGGTGACATAACCTGCACAACTTGCGAGCGGCCTCAGTTACGCGGACATCGCCCATTTTCTTTGGATCTGTAATATTCAGCTTTAAATTTCACGCCACATTAATTTCAACTGCGATCTGACAACGCAGTATAAAAAGGAGACCGATACACTATTCAAAAAATAAAATATATATATCCCTAGACGGCTTCCAGACGCTAACAATGGCACTTATTGAACGGAAGTGTCTCGTAATCCAAATATATTAGAAAAATATTCCAAATTTGACTTGTAAAGTTTCACGATTTAAATAGAAGATATACATGTATATACAACGCGCGCGCGTGTGTGTGTAAGCGTGTGTATTTTTGTCAGTATCAAAAAGTAGCTCAATTTCAGTTTCCACGTAAGTATGAGAGCAGGACTATCCCGGCGTAACAACCACAATAGTCCCATTCCGCCCCAGCGCCGCGCCGCATCCTCACGAGACCTCTCATCACGGTGCTGGGTCGTGCGCTCGGCCAAGAATATGATGCCTCTTTCAAGAACAAACGCTGAACGCGGCTTAATGACTTGAAAACACTTATGCCAAACGACCAAACGACCGGCACACAACTCCC
This sequence comes from Penaeus vannamei, assembly GCF_042767895.1. Lineage (NCBI taxonomy): Eukaryota > Metazoa > Arthropoda > Malacostraca > Decapoda > Penaeidae > Penaeus > Penaeus vannamei. Next base: position 24,153,441 of record NC_091551.1, on the reverse strand, counting down.
ACTGACTAATACTGAAACTTACTCTCGTTATTGTTATCCTTTCTTTTCCCCGAAGTTGCCAAGCACCGAATATCCAACGCGTATAAACATATATGCCCAAGAACTCCCATCAGGACTTAAGCATATAAATATATTCGGATTACAGATGTGTTCTCTCGCACATCAGAGGTTTAAAAAATCCAACAAGAAACCAGGCAGCTTCTTCGTCCTTGTACACAGAGGAGGGGGAGGGGAGGGGAAGGAGAGGGGAGGTGCGAAGCGTGGGTTTAACAGGCAGAAAACAAGGTGCCTTAGCTTGGTCGAGCTATGAGCGGAAGAGCGTTCCGCGACGTCTTCGAAGAACAATGGCGGCGTTGAATCTAGCGCTCTTTCGGGGCAAAGGGAAGGGTGGGAGAGGGAGGGAGAAGAGGATGATGGAGGAGAAAGAGAGCGGGAGAGGGAGAGGGGACGGAGGGGAAAAGGAATGGCGATGCTGCTACTCTCCCAAGCCCTTCTTCCTCATAACTGACAACTTCGGATCTATTTCATGCCAGATGACACGACTTCCAAACAAGGCCGCGAGCATTAGCTGGTGCGGTTGCTGAAAAATGTCAATAACTTCAACGCCCAGGCCAATTTGTCACTGTCGTACTCTTGGACTTGTATTGTTGTGCGCCAGACGTTTGTTAAAGATGGAAGCCAGCGACTGCGAAAACGATGCTCTCTCCCTGCATCCCTCTCTTTTGTGTGCGTGTGCGTGTGCGTGCACATAAACATATCATTCAGAGCAAGATCCTTGTGACAAGTAATACTCACTGGATCTATGCATTTACTCCAACGCAGGACCAGTGGCACAAACGACCTATTTGCTTCAGACTCATGCAATCAAGCAAGCACAAGCAAGCGGTCGCCATCACCACAAACCCCGCTCTTAGTCAGCAACAAGAGAGAGGCGCTGAGGCTGAGACACACATTGACACCCGCGTGAATGGACCCTAAGCGGTGCCACTTGGACAGAGACGTGCCTCTGTTTGCCCTAAATAGGCATCGGCCAGGCGGAGGAGCTACATGTCTTGAAGGCCAGCGCTTTGGAAAGAGAGAGAGAGAGAGAGAGAGAGA
>NC_091551.1:24137343-24139843 GCF_042767895.1 Penaeus vannamei | reverse complement strand
GCGACTGCCGTGCCACTGAGCTACAACCGCAGACGAGATCACAACCTTCCATAGTCGCCAGCGGGGGGTCACAGGTTCATTAGCGACACCTCTTCCGACTCATGCCAGATGTACGGTGCAAACATGTGGCAGACGGAGAGACAATCAGCGTGGTGGATGGGGATTATCGCCCCTTGTATGAAGTCATTACGGCCTCCTATGCTAATCACTGACCCGTGCTCACGCCCGCGTCTTCCGCTGGGTTGACCTTTCACGCCCGAAGCCTTATTATCCACGTTGATGACATATATACTATAGGACAATTTCACGACCTAGTAATAAAAAAAAAAAAAAAAAAAAATATATATATATATATATATATATATATATATATATATAATATATATATATAATATATATATATATATATATATATATATATATATATATATATATATATATATATATATATACAGTATCCATTTTCCTCTCGCCCTCATCTCCTTATGCCAACACCTTACGCCCACGAGGAAGCGATATCGTAATGCAGTGGCATCCATCTCCTAATGACTGCATCCGCATGCACACCTAAAGTCCACTGATAGATTAAAGTAGAGCTGAGGTGGTGAAGCGCCATGGTTCAGCGCGCACTTGTTCTCACCCCCCCCCCCCCCCGGCCGGTCCACGCGACGCAAAACAAACACGGGATACGGGAGTTTATGGGATGAACTGCCGTAATGAGAGCGATGCGCTCTTCCGCAATACTGCCGCAACTAAAGACGAACGATCTGCCCGACGGCGAAAAGCATAGATACGGAAATGAAGGATAAAAATGAACGTGAAAAGAAAGTAAGAGAAAGGACTAGTACCGGTAATCCCTTCGTTCTTTCCCCTCCTGCGGCCCATCCTCTTACTAATCACTATGCAACGTACAAGGACTTATTATGTAAATCAGACCTTTTGTTTCCCTCACTCCCTTTCCCCTTATTCCTCTCCCAATCTGCCCTTCCCTGTGATTCTTATGCCTGATATATCTGATTACCTCTTGGTCGAGGAGAGACAGATTGCTTCTAACCTACAAACAGCTGACCAACATGATTAGCCAACACGGATTAATAACTGATGTGTCCACATTCCTCATCCATCGCCACTTCCTTCTGACATGAATCAATGCTATATCTTTTTACAAGCAGCTAAGCTTATAAAACATTGAGCTTATGATGCAATATGTTTACAAATCACATAGCATCGTCTTCATAGAGATATCCAAACATCATTACTTATAACATCTCATTAAGAATTATCTAACGGATGGGCATTTCCACTCGTAAGATTGTGTTTTATCTGAACATAATACGAGGAAACTGAACAACCTATGTACCACTGTGTGCCATAACCATCGGTCCCGGAACACTGCGATGGGTTCAGCTGTTCCACCTCAAACTCCGGGTTGCGAGCACTAGGGGAACGGAGGTGGGCGGGGGAGGGAGGGAGGGGTGGGGGAGGGAGCAGCGGATTAATTATAGTATTGGCACGGACTGAGAGAGCGGGATTACCCTGGAGCTGGGGTCATCAGCTCAGTTTTAAGGTGATGGTCGACGCACCACGCCCAGGGGAAGGAGGGTGCGGTTCGGGGAGAAGGGAGAAGAGCAGGACTACAAGGAAGATTATAGAGAGTATGAGGATGAGGAAAAGGATCAGCAAGGGAGCATTAGGGGCGGAGGAGTATGAGTATGAAAAGGAAGGGTAAAAGAATGAAAAGGGAGAGTATGAGGAAGATGAGGTAGAGTATGAGGAAAAGGAGAAGAGAAAGGAGGAGAAGGAAGAGAATAATAATAATGATAATGAGGAGGAGGAGGAAGAGGAAGAGGAGGAGCATGCAGATGAGTAGAAGAAGGAGGAATATGAGGAAGAGGAGAAGAGATTACGGAGAAGGAGAATTAATAGTAGTAGTAGGAAGAGGAGGAAAAAGGAATGCGAATAATGAGGTAAGTTGAGTGTATTTCTTCTCAAGGTGATCACCCTACACTCTGTTCTCGTAACAAAACCTTGCTGGCCATGCATCCAAGCCACGCCGCTCGTCTGCGGCACCGAAGACACCAGCTTCGCCTCACCCTCGACGCCGGACACGAAGGCCTCCAGGTTCTCCCTTCGAACGGAAGCGGCCGGCTCCCACGTCACAAAATCCTGAAAGCTTCCGCTGAATTCTTCGTAGGACAAAGAAACAACAACAGAAGTGTTCCATTTCACGGAAGGAGAAAAAAATCGTCGGGGGGAACACAGGGCCTACCGTCGGCGGCTGACGGTCAGTGGGCCTGGAGAGGTCTCAAAGTCCTATATATTAAGGGTTATCAAGAGGCCCCAGATTTCGAGGAAGAGGGAAACTTGTGTCACGCTGACCCCTCCCTCTATATCCCTTTCCCCTCCCCCTCCCGAACCAACCTCCTCCCCCTATCTCCCACCCGAACCCCCTCCCAGTCCGAACAATACGTTGAATACATCGGCGATCGCCGTGCCACTC
>NC_091551.1:24122343-24124843 GCF_042767895.1 Penaeus vannamei | reverse complement strand
CCTGCGCTTCCAAGCAGCTGGTTCTCGGGCGGGGGAGAGTGCACTGTTTACGAGCGTGAAATGCGGGTATACTTCACACGCTTGTTCTCACTTTATGGATTCAGAAGGAATATGAATCTCCATTGCATTCGCACAAGTGTCCTATCTTACCTTCCACGCGAGACCGCAACACAGGCGACGCTTCCTTTCTATTTGTGTCTTCCATAGGCGTGACCTACTTCTTATGTTGCCCCACTTACGTTACATACATGTGCATGTGGACACACACACACACACACACACACACACACACACACACACACACACACACACACACACACACACACACACACACACACACACACACACACACACACACACGCACGCACGCACACACGCAGTATTGTGAAGTATTGCAGATTTGCACCATAAATAGCGATAATAAAACAAAAACGCCGACAGCAAAAATGGAAAAAAAGACAATTCCGAAACGAAGTTATTAGAAATTCGACGTAATAAAGCGTTTCCGGTGTGTCGCTCAAGCAAAATATTATTTCCTAATTCACCGTCCCGGGCTGAGACCGGCCGACCAGCGACTGCAATCAAAATGCGACCTCGGCGCTGATGGACGGCGTCTGTCTTAGCGCCGCGGTCTTGCAAGGTGCCGAAAGAGGAAGTGGAACGGAGGAGAAAAGAAACGAAAAAAGGTTCACCAAAAGATGCGGCAGAATTTATAAATAGCACAGAAAATATGCCAAACCGCCGTAATGTACACGTTCTTCCTATATACATTTTTTTCTCAAATATTCCGACAGTTTTGAAAGAGGGGTGGGGGCACGAAGGAGGATTGAGGTTGGTCCCCATGGCACGTTCTGACGAATCTTATTATCTTGAAGCATTAAAGTTGATGTGTTCCGATATGGGTGAAGGGCGCCGCTGGCTCCCACGCTGCCAGACACAACACACGGGTGAGCGCAGTCCGCGAAAAACGAAGGAGGTTTACTGATCTGCTTCGAGCCACCTCACCATTGGAGCTCCGACAGGGCACTGACTCCGAGATCTATTATACTGACAAGCAAATATTTCGTACCCGACGGAGTGTGATTAATGGGGCGATCCACTAGTAATGTCCTTTTTATGATAGCAGGGAATGCCATTAGTTCTTTACCATCCATAGCCCTCAAGCCCTTGCTTCATCTTCGTCGCTTTAAGACACCCCTCATGTTTAGATTTATATGGACAACTAAGGGCATAGTACAATGAAAACACTGTACTGAATATCGGCACTTACTATGCACTGCGTACTTCCATGTGTCTATCTACCAGGCTATATTTACGATCTAAATGCATCCGAATAAGCGGCCCTGAGAACGGACACAACCACAGCCTTTGTACTTTTCGTCCTCCGGCCACTAACACGCATTCCCCATCCACTAAACGGCAAAACAGGCCCTGAACCCCATCCGGTCGCTCAAGCTTAACCAGCGGTCCCATACACCGACCGTGATGCCATATTCATACTTCTCACTGTCTCTCCCTCTCTGTTTTGGTTTCTGTTTCTATGTCTTGGCTGTCTGTATCTGCATCGGTTTTATTTTGGTTTTGGTTTCTGCGTCTGCTTGCCTGCCTGTCTACCTGCCTGTCTGTCTCGGTCTGTATGTCTGTCTCTTTTTCCTCCACCCTTCAAAACCCCTTTCTCCCTTCCTCTTTTCCACTGAGACCCCTTACCTCGCCCCTCTCCCTTCCCTACCCACCCCCTCCCTCCCCTAGCGCGCGAGGCTGGCGTCAGGATGAAGCTGGCGAGCGATGAAGGCTCCAGCGCTAGTATGCAGATAAGGGCTTGTCTGGGAAGTCTCGGCCCACCACAGCCCGCCACAGCCCGCTTCGCCCCGCTACGCTGTGTCGCCAAAAAAAGAAGAAGAGTTTTGTCGGGCATCGTAAATTGGGGAGATTTGGCTTACGATCAAAGAAGGGACGAGGAATCTGTGTATTTCTGTGTTCCGGATTATTTGTTAGCTTTGTCCGTTAAATTAATATCCGCAGATTTTCGTTTTGAACATAAGAAAAAAATATGTACCGAGAAAATGAAAAGGGGAAATGTGAAAATCAATGGGAAAGTAGTGTTTCCTTCTCTCTCTCTCTCTCTCTCTCTCTCTCTCTCTCTCTCTCTCTCTCTCTCTCTCTCTCTCTCTCTCTCTCTCTCTCTCTCGCTGCGTAGGTCATGCACCAGCGTAATGACCTTATGCTGAGGCTTTGGAAGCGCTGGCGTGGTCATGGAAACAGTGCCAAAGTTCACGGACACTTTCCCGCAGTTCTGGCTCCGTACCAAGGTCTCTATGTACTTTTTACATAGCACCTAAGCCTAGACCCTACACCAAGACCTTTTATCTAAGAGACAAAGGTATGGACCAAAGATACTGATTCATTGGCTTTGGATCAATGTTTTTTCGATATGTTTTTTTCTTTTGAGAATTTTCGCGTATGTTCTCTCTCTCCCTCTCCCTCTCAGAAGAAGAAAAAG
>NC_091551.1:24109843-24114843 GCF_042767895.1 Penaeus vannamei | reverse complement strand
GGGAGCGCAGAAAACTTGTCGAAATTGGCGAAAGAGAGCAAGAGGAGCTCGAGGGAAGCCATTAACAGCGGAGGCAGACCCTGGGGATCTGGGGATTATGGGGGATCCGGATGACAGAGGCCAGGAATGGGATGGGGAAGGAGGGGGCGGGGGAGGAGAGGGGAGGCATGCCAAACAAACCCTGAATTTTAGTGTGTGTGTGTGTGTGCGTTGATGTATCTGCCACGTAGTTTTGGATGCGTAATGTGCATTTACACGTCCATCTACCATAGCCAGCTTGGGAGAGAAGCGTCACACGTGTCAGGGAAAAAAAAAAATTTCAGGTTCATCCGACTTCGACTGACATCCGCTTAGGAACAAGGTAAGCGGGAACGTGTCATTCTGGCCTGCAGTCGGGCTTGGAACATTCCTAACTAGAGATAACATACACAGACGCGTACACAGACAGCATCAATTCTAGATTAACTCAACCTAGGAAAAAAACCTTGTTTTTAAAGCCTTTAACGCCTCCAATCCAGCCCGATTCCCGCCCGGAACCCACGCGCCCTGCGCAACGCAGGCCCGACCATAAACATATCAGCTCCTTGGCCCAGAAAGTAATTGAAAAGGGAGGCAAGAAATTACAAATCCAAACATGAATAAAAACTAGCGGAGAAGCAATCAAACTCGCCCGAACGAGCCAGTCTTGCCCAAAAGCATTTCCGCCACGCAAGGAGGCTCGGAAACCAATGCTGGAACACGTTAATAAAACCTTCAAGGACACTTACGATACACTAACTCCGGGCAATACAACCGAGCACAGAATAATGATGAAACACAATTTTTATCTGAAATTCCAAACATATCAGGCGCGTATGGCCCACGAAAGCGCACAAATACCCATATATACACAAAAATATATTCAAGTAACCCTTTTACTTCTAAACACAATTATCAACAAACTTTCACAAAAGCCCGTCAGATGGCCCTGCTAGCGACCAAACTATTTCAAACAAGCCGAACAAAGTAAGACTTCGCCGTCCCAGCCAATAGTAGACCCAAACGGATATTAAACAATAAAAGCAGCCAAGTCTCTGGCCAGGGCCCTCTACACCCGAGGCGGGGGAGGCGGAGCAGGCAGCCTCCGGAGCTAAAGATCGCTGGCCCGATCTCCCATCTTGGGCTCCCTCTACCATGAAGCAGATACCATCATCCCCCAGCGTGTGGCTTCATGCTATGGCACGCGTGGGACCCTCGATGCCGGCTGTCTTACCTCTCCTCCTCGCCCTCATCTTCGCCCTCCGATAGAAGCCTCCCTCACGCTCCTGTCCCCTTCGCCATACCTTTTCTCTCTGCCTGGCACTGTTCCCTATTTTCCCTTTTATTGCCGTGTTTCACGCACACTGCTCCACCTACCGATCTTCCCGATTCGCTTCACATTGCACCGAATTGGATAAAAAAAGCGAACAGACAAACAAACAGATTCTTGAATTACTAGCTTACCGTTTTCCTACACTGAAACACTGATTCAGCATAATAGGATTTCTCTCTCTCTCTTTCTATCTATATATATCAATCTTCCTCTTTATCTATATCTTTATTTATCTATCTCTTTCGCTTTATCTATATATCTCCCAATCTTTAACTTTATTTATATCTACATCCTTAGCTACATCTCTCTCTACCTCCCCCTTCCTCTCATCCCCCCTCTCCCCTTCTCCCTCCCCTTCCCTCTCCCCCTCTCTCCTGACGTGTTTCTTTTTTGATCCGAGGGACGTTCGCACGGACTGAGGAATAGAGTCTTTGAGAAAGCGTGAAGCCTGGAAAATTTCATCTCGCGAAACAAAGGCCGCAACGTTCGGCCAAGTGGGAAGAGAGCGAAGGTGGGTGGGCGGAGGGGGGGGGGGGGGCTGAATATATGAAGAAAGATAAATAGCTCAAAGGTTGGGGCATATAATTAGCATAATGTTTAGATCATGCAAAATATAAACGTACTATTTGATAAATCTTTCCATTTTTACGCACCATTTTTTATATAAACACCAACTGAACACTCGAAATGTATTCACTTACAGAAGGATAACAGAAAGTACACAATAATGTTACCAATATCTACCCCATATAAACACCAGGAGGATTCAGCATGACACACACACGCACGCAACTTTTCCCTGTAGGTTTCAGAATGGGATCTACATAAACCATTCCTTTCCCAGCTCTATCGGTTTCCCTGTGAACAGCCGTGAGGGGAACATGACGGCTGTTTTATCGGGCCCTGACCTACTATCGGGAACAACGATATTTGGAACATGGAAGCGAAACAAAAGTTTTAAAAAGGGGGTTAACCTTCAAGATTCCTATAAATCATACCAGAAATTCATTTATAATATAATTTCAAAGGCACATAGCAACCTGCATTTTCATTTTTTTTTTTCGTTGAATTACAGTTGTTACTCCACTATGAAAAAGATAAAGTCAGTGTCCCTCCGCAGGCTATATTTTCCTGTTCACACAAACCGGTATCTCCCTCGCCCGAACTCCATATCTCAAACCATGATAGCAACAACAGGCCCCGTGAAAGGGTGCAAATCACGCGCTGTATTATTCCATCATTATCATGGCAACTACTGTACCCTATCGGAATACATGATGAAATAAGCATATTGAAAATATATAATACACACACACAAACATACACACACACAAACATACACACACACACATACACACACACACACACACACATACACACACACACACACACACACACACACACACACACACACACACACACACACACACACACACACACACACACACACACACACATATATAGATATAAATATATATATATATATATATATATATATATATATATATATATATACACATATATATATATATATATATATATATATATATATACACATATATACATATATATATATATATATATATATATATATATATATATATTTATATATATATATATGCATATATATATATATATATATATATATATATATATATATATATATATATATATATATATATATATATATGTATGTATATATATATATATATATTTTTTTTTTTTCATCCATTTATGAGTACGTTCATGTTGGTCACTCCCTTTGACATACAAACATTTTGAGACAAGCGCATCTCTACACACAAACGGCCGCAGCACCAAAGACTTGCAACCAAGACCCGCGTGACTTTGAGCATCTGCAATAACAACACATCGGGGCCAAAACAGGAAGTGATTGCGTCGGTTACTAGGCTTTCCCTAATGAGTTTCTGATGAGAAAAGCAGGATTTATAAGTTAGCTTTAAAACGATGAAGATGTCCCAAGAATTTTCGAGCACACGTTAACTTTTGGAATTATTTTGTTGAATATCTGATAGATTTTGACTTTATTTTCTAACTAGTGGGAAATCGAAGCTCCTGTTTAAAAGTGGGAATTGCAAGGAAATAGTAATTCATACTTAAAGCAGTGTCCTATTAATGGAAAGGGTTATATAGTAAATTGCCCCCCATCTGTTTCCCGGAGAAAGTGACTGTCGGCTGCGGATATTGCTTCTATAAATTCTATGTTTCTGCTGGAAAATTTCCATGCCATAAAACTGTATCTTGAAAGTCTAAAATATGCAAATGGCATATTGTCTGTATCAATACTTGAATAAGGTTCAATTCCTTTTGCTGTTCCATTTCACAAGGGTTTAAATGAAGAATGAAGGAAGAATAAGAGCGAAGCCCCTCGCTGGTCCCCTGCCACACCCTCCCCCACCCCTCCCTCGTGGCCAGGCGCGGCGAAAGGCTTAATATTCATGGCATTCCATCACCTATACCTGGCCTCCCGGAGCCTTCCCCGTCACTTGGCCACTTAAGGGAAAACGTTCTCTCACTGGCGGCCATAAAAATCCCCGTCGTCCCAGGATTATGACGTGGAAATGTTCACTCCCACTGGGATTCATTCGCACGCACAGAAACTTTAATTACCATGAGGACTAGGACATTTGAAATCTCTGTTTTCTTCATGGTTCACCAAGATTTACAGACCAAGATGTGTGTAAACACGTTTATCTATTTACTGGAAAATATCACCAAATGCCTTTATGCAGGATAAGCTCGTTTTTTTTTTTTTTTTTTTTTTTTTTTAATTAGAAACATCAGCATCACCATTAACATTGTCAGTATCATTTATATTATTCCCATTATCATTATTACTATCACTGTATTATCATTATCAGTTTCACTATCATTATCATCATTATCACTATTATCATTACCATTGTGGGCACCATTATCATTATCCTCATAATTTTTATAATTATTGTCCTAGTAGCAATAACCATCTTCAATTATTTTCATCAGCATAATTATTACTATCGCTATCATCACATTTACATTTCAAAGCACATTTATCTACTTTCTTTCCAGCCCGCGAGACGCCATCACCAAGCACCAAGGGAAGGAGATAAGCCAATCTTAGCCCTAACTTGGGCCATATTGAGACCTAACTTGTGTTCGGCCCTTATGGCCCCGAGCCGCATGCCCGCCAGCTCATCAAAATGCAATCCCCGTATCTTCTTATCTCCAACACTCTCCCATTTAACACATATCTCTTTATCATTCCCTGCCATATCCCTTTCGGACCCCTCCGTTGCTCCGCCCTCTCCTACGTCTCGAGAGAACCTTAAACCTCCCTGGCACACAGTAAATAAAAGCGAAGATATATTCTTTAATAACAAGCGCAAGAACTTCTCCTCAGCTCCAAACATCTCCTAGGAAGTTCTTTCTTATGTATTCCCCGCGACTGAAAAGTTGAGAAGTTTTCAGTCTCCCGCACACAGTCACAGCCTGAACTAAACTCAATGCCGATACGAGGAAAACTATTCCGTATTAAGATAAAAAATAATAATGTGGTTACCATGCACAGTTTCTATGGATAGCAAGAATATCACTTGTGAAAATATGAATTAGTTCACAGTTTTACCCCAAGTCCAAAGATAAAGAA
>NC_091551.1:24102343-24104843 GCF_042767895.1 Penaeus vannamei | reverse complement strand
CTCACATGGCGCTGATGCTCTTCCTAAATACTCCTAAATTTGGACGCTCGCAACATAGGGGTGGGGCATGGGGCGGGGGGAGGAAGATAAGGTCAGAGCATTGTAACCCCTAGCGATAAGGGACGCAAGGGCTAATGCCGTGTTCGTCCCAGTCATAAAAGTCTCCAATAAACCAAGTCGCGGTTGAAAGTATCATTCCCCGAGTCCTGCGATCCTACGTCACGCTGCTCGCCGAGATCCTACGAGACGACATAGTATGCAAATGCAATCGACTGGGACCTTCGAGGTGCTGCCTGGCCGAGGCAGGCGACGCGGCAGCCACAAGAATAAACGGCGGCTTCCGGAATACGGCAGACGCGCCTCGGCCGGATCCGGACGCGGGCCGATTACTCCGACGCGAACCGCGGATCCCGGACGCCGATTGGGGCCGCCGGCGGGGAGGGGGAGGAAAAGGGGTTGGGGGAGGTGGAAAGAGAAAGGATAGGGACGAGGAGGAGGGGGTTGTAGTAGTAGTAGTACTAGTTGTTGTTGTTGTTGTTGTTGTAATAGTAGTAGTAGTAGTAGTAGTAGTAGTAGTAGTAGTAGTAGTAGTAGTAGTAGTAGTAGTAGTAGTAGTAGTAGTAGTAGCAGCAGCAGCAGTGGAGGTGGTGGTGGTATGAGTAGTAGGAGTAGGAGTAGGAGTAGGAGTAAGAGTAGTAGTAGTAGTAGTAGTAGTAGTAGTAGTAGTAGTAGTAGTAGTAGTAGTAGTAGTAGTAGCTGCAGTGGTGGTGGTATGAGTAGTATGAGGAGGAGTAAGAGTAAGAGTAGTAGTAGTAGTAGCAGTAGAAGCAAAAACAGTGGCGGCAGCAACAGCAGCAGTAGTAGTATTAGCAGAGGTAATAGCAGTAGTGGTTGGTAGAGGAGAAGGAGGAGGAGTAGGAGAAAAAGAACAAGAAGGCGAAGGAGGAGGAGGAAGATGAGCAGAGGAGAGGAGAAGGAAGAGGAGGTGGAGAGAAAGAAGCAGGAGGAGGAGGAGGGGGAGGAGAGGAAGGAGGAGTAGAAAAAGAAGAAAAAGAAAAAGGAGAAGACGGAGGAGGGAGGAAGAAGAAGAGGAGGAGGAAAAGAAGAGGAGGAGCAGAAGAAAAAGGAGGAGGAGGAGGATGAAGGGGAGGAGAAAGAGGTCGAAGAAGAGGAGAAGGAGGAATAACAATAAATATGAGAAAAAGGAGGAGCAGGGGGTAGAACAGCAAGAGAAGGGGAGGAGAAGGAGCAGGCGAGGCCATGGAGCAGCGGTTATTAGCCAGCGCAACGTAGCGCGTGATCCGCCGTGCCCAATATTTCTTGATATCAACACTACACAGAGGTCGTGATAACTAGACAGTCACACGGGAAATTGACAGGTCGCTCAACTTGGATAATTGGATTCTGAAACTGGTTATAGGAACCAGGAACCCGAATTCAGGGCGACAACTTGGGGCGGGAGAGATGCGTTTGATGCTCCAGAACGCTGCCATGGAGACCTGCAGACACCCCGTCAAAGTTGGGAAACGTTATGGTTGGCTCAGTGTCGCGAACTATTGTCTCAAGGCTCTTCCAGAGAGAAACTATGAGAACATGTGCTAGCGCAAACGGCGGCGAGCCGGACCGCGGCGGGAACTCTCCATTCCGACGACTAGCCGCTGGTTGTGCATCACCGGAGCCAAGGACTCTCGGACTTTTTAAGCACGCGTCGCAAAAGCCTTAACGTGGAATTTCTTTTGAGGCAACGATGTCAATTATGTATATCCGTCGCACTGTGAACAATACAAAAGACTATTACTCGCGAAATACTAGTATCGATTAACAATAAAGCCATAACGTAACTCTGAGGCGGTCTTATATCTTGGCACACAAGGAGGCACATGTCGTTTATGCCAGAGACACGAGGAAGCCGTCACATCCAGTGTCCTAAAGTGCCCCGCGTGCATCCTGATTACTCACTGCATTTTCTCTCTCCAAATATTGGCGTGTGCTTTGTTACTGCAATTATTCTAGATTCATATGAGTGAACAGTGCTTTCCGTTTGATTTTTTTTCTTTTTTTTGTACGGCCTCCAATCTCATATTCGAAGTTGTATCTCAGCACATGCACACAAAGATCTACTTTCTTTGCATTTATGGAAATAGTGAGTGCTAACGTATATGTTTACCTTCAACATTCTGCGAACGCCTCCAGTCCCCTGACTGCATCCGGAATGCAACCAAGCGATTTCCTTGCAAGATCTGCCTTGAGAGACCGTTTGGCTCTCCACTTGTGTTGGTTCTGGCTCCACCTAATCAAGCGCTGGACTACGTCTCTGCAGCAGGTCGTGGTGGATGCATGCGGACGTAAAAGTGCCCGTCTGTAGGTCCACCACAGAGTGTGCCAGGGTGCATTTGCATCCGCTTCATGCGCATTTCTGTTCTCCTCCTTCCTCTCCCTCGCCCGTGTGTATGTTTCGAGCGTACCCTGACAGCGCCCCGAGACCACCGTGAGGCACACG
>NC_091551.1:24094843-24097343 GCF_042767895.1 Penaeus vannamei | reverse complement strand
ATCTGATCTCCTCTCCTGTCCTGCGGCCGGCGAGGTGCTCCCATCCCGGCGACAAGCCTCAACGGCTTCTGTATACGTATCGCCATCGTTACTCGCCGCTCTCAGACAAAGCCTTCCGTATCGCCACCGCACTTCCGGCGTCGTGAAACAGAAACATGGCGCAAAACACCCGACAGGCTGAGACTTATCGAAGTCTTATGCGTTAACCTGCCTTGCACAACTGCATATTCGTACCATACAACTCGAGGAGGCAACCGATATTACAGCACTGTACTTACTCACCACTGACAACCATACGACCAAAACCCTACCTGCAGAAATCATACCACGCTAAGACACCACCGCAATCGCAAAACGAACCTAGAAGAAAGAAAATTGACAAATTAATAATAATAACAACAATAATAATAATAATAAAAATAATATTAATAATAATAAAAACAGCATAATAATAACAACAGTAATAATAATAATAAAAAAACAATAATATAACAATGCCAATAATAAAAGTAGTGTCAATAATAATAGCGATAATGACAAAAATACTGTTAAAATAATAATAATAATATCATTAACACTAACAATAATGATATTACTACTACGACTACTACTAATACTAATTATAATATCAATAACAATAACAATAATATTTATAATGATAATAAAAACAATAACAATAGTTTCAACATTAATGATAAGAATACTATAGTCTTAATATTGATTATAATAATAATAATAATAATAATAATAATAATAATAATAATAACAATAATAATAATGGCAAAAACTTCAATGATAATAAGAATGCTAAAAATAACAATAACAAAAATAACAATTCATACAGCAACATCAGCAACGGCAACAATTACTACTATTACGACTGCCACTACAACTACTACTACTGCATACTATTTCTATTGTTTCCTACTATTACCTCCAACAGAGGAAGAAGTAATGTTGGCAGAAATTATAAACATGAAAGTGACAGTAATAATTATGATAATAATAATGGTCATGGCCATAACATAAATGACAAAAATAGTAATAATGATGATTATGATAATGATGATGATAATGATGATGTTGATGGTGGTGCTCATGATGATAATGATGTTTATGATGATGATGATGATAACGATGGTGATGATGATAATGATGGTTATGATGGTGATGATAATGATGGTTATGATGATGATAATGATGGTTATGATGAAGATAATGATGGTTATGATGATGATGATAATGATGGTTATGATGATGGTGGTAATGGTGGTGGTGGTGGTGGTGGTGGTGATGATGATGATAATGGTGATGGTTATGATGATGCTGATGGTGATGATAATAATGAAAATAATAACAATAACAATAACAATAATAATAATAATAATAATAATAATAGCAATAATAATGATATAACAAAAATAATAAAATGATAACCAAATAAGAACAAAAGCAATAGGAACAAAAATGGTAATAATAACTACAACAACAACGCCACTACCACTACCACTCATCTCACAACAACACGATAACGCACAACCATAATCACGGTGCCAATAGTTCCTTCACTTGCCTTCCCAGAGCCTTCGACCCAAGCTGGCCTTCAGAGCGAGCGCCGAGGCCAGTCACAACCCAGCCTTCAGTGCATTCAGCTGTTCAATGAACGACTCTAGATCAGATGTATAATCCATTTAGCATTTCATACGTGGGCGGCTGGGCGTTGTGGGCGGTGAGTGGCGCGGAACAAACACGCGGGAAGCACCTGTAATTTCTGCGGGCGGAGGAGAAGGCGGAGGCGCTTATCTGCCGTGGCACCGACGGGGAGGAATAACAGAGGCCGGGACGAAGATATATGACGCGCCTCGGACAAACAAACAGGGGGACGAGATCTCCTCCGCGGATGAGTGTGGGCGTGGGGGTTCCTCTGTGTGTGTGTGCAAGGGCGTGGGTGTGGGCGTGGGGGTTCCTCTGTGTGTGTGTGCAAGGGCGTGGGTGTGGGCGTGGGGGGTTCCTCTGTGTGTGTGTGTAAGGGGGTGGGTGTGGGCGTGGAGGTTCCTCTGTGTGTGTGTAAGGGGGTGGGTGTGGGCGTGGGGGTTCCTCCGTGTGTGTGTAAGGGGGTGGGTGTGGGCGTGGGGGTTTCTCTGTGTATGTGTCAGGGGGTGGGTCTGGGCGTGAGGGTTTCTGTGTATGTGCCAGGGGATGGTGTGGGCGTGCGAGTTTCTCTGTGTGTGTGTCAGGGGGTGGGTGTGGGCGTGTGGGTTTCTCTGTGTGTCAGGGTGTGGGTGTGGGTGCCGTGTAAGTTTATGTGTGTGTAGAGAAAGTAAGTAATAATGACAAGAAAATAAATGTGTGTGTACAAAAGAGAAAAGAAATGTAGAGAAGAGAGAAAAGAGAGCGCCTAGAGAAACGGGGAAGGGGAATCCTGAGTGAAAATTATTCAGAAGCGTCTGCATTTACCCCAGTCACCTTATGAATGCTAAGTACTTTGGAGGAAGCAGGA
>NC_091551.1:24082343-24084843 GCF_042767895.1 Penaeus vannamei | reverse complement strand
CGTACTAATTTCAGAGCGAATATAAATTTCAGCTAAATCATCATGATGATGTCGGAGCTAATCTATGATAATATTACAGCTTTAGCAATAAACATGCGTGTGCGTGTGTTGTGTGTGTGTGTATTTTCCAATTTATCTATTAGGCTCCCCAACTTATTAACGGATATAACACACGCATACACACGCAAACAAGCATATACACGTATTGGTAGGGCGGGAAGGAGGGAGAGGGAGAGAGAGAGAAAGAGATAGAGATAGATAGATAGAGAGAGAGAATGCGAGCGACACAAATAGAAAAACTACGAGACCGAGCGCCTTAGAGACGAGCAAACACACACACACACACACACACACACACACAGACAAACACACACACAGACAGAAACAAACAAGCCTCTCGCAGCCGAAGACGACAGCCGAGACGAGGCAGCGGAGCGGAGGGCGCGAAGTGACTCATTTCGAGGAAAACGCTCGCCCGACGCCCGGCTCCATGATCAGCAGAGCGGGCCGGACGACAGCCGCTCCCGCTGACTTCATTTCCATTGATTTTCTCGTGGGCAGATTCGCGCAGATGATTTACAGAAGCGATGCGAACCAGAAAATGTGAGAGGATCGCCATATTTCGCATTTTCCGGCCCGTATTTACGAGAGGATGCGGCGCTCCGGTCAGCTTTCCCAATGAGGTCTTGCTGATAACGACGGTTCTTTAATTAGCATGGCGATGGTCGCGATGGGAGGGGGGGGGGGTAAAATAATAACGAGGAAAATCAGAGAATTGCAGTGAGAATGACAATGATAATCATGTCAAAAGTTCTGTGGCTAAAATATTACTCCACCGATAATGCCAATGATAATAGTAGTAGCATCAGTAATAACAGCATGTTGGTGATGAAAATAATAATGATAATAACACAACAGTAGCAATAAAAATAATAATAATAATAATGGCAATACTGATGATGATGACAAAAATAATCATAATGATAATAGTAATAACAACAACAATAATAATAATAATAATGATGATAGCGAAAATAATGATGATCATCATGACAATGATGATGATGATAATAATAATAATAATAATAATAATAATAATAATAATAATAATAATAATAATAATGACAATACTGATGATGATGGCAAAAATAATCATAATGATAATAGTAATAATAATAATAATAATAATAATAATAATAATAATAATAATAAAAATGATGATAGCTAAATTATGATAATGATAATGATGATGATCAAGATGACAATGATAAGGATAATAATAATGATTACAATGATAATGATAATGGTAATGATAATGGTAATGATAATAATAATAATAATGATAATAATAATAATAATGATAATAATAATAATAATAATAACAATAATAATAATAATAATAATAATAATAATAATAATAATAACAATTATCATCATCATTATTATTATAATTACAATAACAATAAATAACAACATCATTATCATTATAATAATAATAATAATAATAATAATAATAATAATGACAATAACAATAATGATAATAATTATTATTACAATGATAATAATGACAATAATAATAATAATAATAATAATAATAATAATAATAAACTATAATAATGATAATCATTATGATGATGATTATAATAAATCAATAAAAATAATATCAATAAAAAATAATGGACAAATAAATATTACAATAACGACAGTGACACTGGCAATTATGATGATAACACTTTTGCTACTACTATTAAAAGTAATACCAAAGCATCAATGAGGATGATAAAATAACAACCATCAACAACGAAAATAATAAACATTGAAAATAAAGAAAATAACAAATAACAAAAAACAATGGCAATAACATCATTGCCTTCATATAACTCGCAATATAAAACTCCACGTGGCAGCTGCATGATTACAGACCAACAATAACATCAACGGCAATGTCAGCCTAAGAAAAACGCCGCCCAATCATTCTTACCAATCGCAATAAACCAAATCGCAATGGAAACGCCATTACGCGTGTCAATAACTGAAATCGTTCTGCTAATCTGTGAGTTCGCACAACCCGGGCCGATTCCCCGGCGCAGAAAAGCGAGGCGGAAGCGACGGAGACAACATTTGTAGGCAAAGTATTTCTTCTGCGTCGAGGTGGCCATCCATCACGCCAGCCACCCCCCCCCCCCCCACCCCCACCCCCAGCGAGTCGCGCATCTTGCAATTTTCGTCTCCATTGTTAGCGCTCACACCTTCGCAGTTCTTTGGTAAACCTTGGCTTCCGCGAACGTCCGTCTTCCCTCCGACACTGAGATGGGGAGCGGAGGACTTTCCAAATATATTTTACCATTCGTTTTCTTCCCCGAGTATGTGATTTTCTGGTGTTTTATTTCATTGCCAGGGGTTCGAGTACATGGAAGTTCCCTTTACTTCTTGCTCGGCGCGTGACAAATGCTGCTCATTCTGCGCCCTCACTTAATCAGCCCGGGTAAGACGTAAAGCC
>NC_091551.1:24069843-24072343 GCF_042767895.1 Penaeus vannamei | reverse complement strand
GCAGCTACACCGGATCCCAAGATGAACGCTCGAGTGCCGGCACAAGGGCGAGTACGAACGCCGCACACAACACAAGGAGTGAACATGTGAGTGAACCTTGGAGTAGACCCGGGCGAGAGGACGAGTGTGCGGTGAGTGCCACATCGGCACGGCCAGTCTGGATCCCTGCCAGCCGCACTCCCGGCACGGGAAACACGGATAAGGCGAAATACGAAAAAGGGAAAAGTGGGGAAGGAGAGGGGAAAGGCGAAAAAGTTAAGGGCTGGGAAGGAAGGTGAAAGTGCGAGCACCGGGTAAGTGGAGAGTTCAAATGGGGAGGGAAGTGGCCTGCCTGGGAGGGGAGGGGGTAGGGAGGGGAGCGGTTAAAGGAAGAGGGAGACGGAGAACAGAGGGAGTGAGAAGGAATGAGGGAGAAAGGAGGAGAGGGAAAAGGGAAGAAAAGAGGAGAGGAGAGAAAGATGGGAAAATGGAGATAGATAGATAGAGATGGTGAGGGAGGGTGAGGAGAGGAGAGGAGACGAGAGGAACGAGAGTGAGTGAGAAAGAGAAAGAGGAGAAAGAGAGGGAAACTGCGGTTGGAAAAATGCAGAAATACGGAGGTGGGTAATGGCTGATCCTCGCTGTTGTGCAGGAATGTCAAGGTTAGGGCGATGACAGTTGCGGTAGATGGAACGGCCTGAACAACAGACAGGAAAGAAATGGAAAAAAAAGAAAGTTTGTCAATGAATCTCGGATTGACTTTTACCACCAAACAATACTAAGGGAAAGTTTGACGAAGGCAAACAAACATGGAAATGTTGTAAGGCGAAAACGGGAGACTGTAGATTAAACAAAACAAAAACAAAAGGATATGCATAAGAGCAATCCAACGGTCAGGTGAAAAAGAAAGAAGGAAAGAAAAGAAGAAAGACGAGAAAAGTTCAAGAGTAAAAAGTGACAAATGAGAGGCGGAGAGAGGAGTGGGCGAGGCGACTTGTACCGTATGTCAAATCGGCGAAGCAAGGCAGAGCCAGAGCCATCGCGCACATGAGTTAGGTCCACGAACTGTGGAGGGGGGAGGGGGCATGGATGGGGCAGCCCCCTCTCCCGTCCTTATTCTCTAACCCGGCTTCCAACTCCTTAAAGGCTGGGGAAGAAGGGTGGATGCAGATGCGGAGGGCAGGAGGTGAGGGAGGGAGGGAGAGAGGACGGGAGGGAAGGAGGGAGAGATGGGCGCGGCGGGGAGGGGTTCCAAGGCCGTAATCTAGAGTCCACATTATGCAGCCTTCCACCCTCGAAGAGAATCACATAATCGTTTTGTTATTGAAGGCGAAGATTGTTTACCGGGCCCGCGTGATCATTATGTCGGAGAATGTTTCAGCCTTTATCGTCGGCATCATTTCCAGGCGTTCTCGTGTTCCTCCGAGATATCACCCGGTTGTCGAGAAAACAATTCTCTAACATATGGCCGCGGGATTTATACGATTATTTTTCTGCCACTTTCATCCGTAAATATCTTACGGTCGCCGCCCCCCTCCACCCCGTGGCCGCCCCTCCCCCGAGGGCTTTCCGCAGGCGAGGGCGCGCAATGTTCCGTCGGGAGGAGTGATGTTTATCCGATGTGAATGTGTTAGACCGTGGGAATGCGTCCCCCGCGAGCCCGCTGTCCCATTGTGACTTCTCCACTGTTTTATGTCGACCTAAGACGGGGCAATATCACATTCCGCACTCCAGCCACTACCGCGGCAGATATGGACGAGGATCTCAGATATCATGCAGATTACACGGCACCATCGCTGGCATCGTCACTGGCACCGTACCATCAATACCACTGTGCGATCGATGGCACAGTATCGCCACTGGCACTCGGTCGCTGGCGTCGCCCCACTGTGCGCTCAGTGGTACAGTACAGAGGTACATCGCTATCAACGCAAGAATGCAACAATCAAGAAGCCATCAGTGCCACATCGCCATCCATACCGAAACACGAACAAAGTCACTCTCGCAAGGAAAATTCAATCGCATAAAACTAGGATGCTTTTTCACCAGCATTAAGGTTTCACACACATACATATCTATATGTGTGTGCACGCATACACACACACACACACGCACACATACTATTCATTTACTTATTTACCTATATACATCCATACACACACACACACACAAACACACACACACACACACACACACACACACACATACACACACACATACACACACACACACACATATATATATATATATATATATATATATATATATATATATATATATATATATATATATATATATATATATCCATATATATATCCATATATACATACATACATACATCCACATATATGGCAGAACACAAGCACAAACACAGTAATGTGTACACAAAAATGAAAATGAAAACAGCTACAGTAAGAAATGAAAATAATCGTAACGTTTCGAACTATTCATGATCTCCTCTTCATATAAAACCAAAATGGATCCGTTTGATCTATTTCGGTTTTGTCTGAAGAGGAACTCG
>NC_091551.1:24051213-24066843 GCF_042767895.1 Penaeus vannamei | reverse complement strand
AAGAGAGATATAGGGAGAGAGAAAATAATAACAAAGAGAAAGAGGGAGAGAGACATCGATGAAGAGAAAGAGATAGAGAGATAAGGAGAGGGCAGATAAAGAGAACGAGAGAGAGGGAGGGAGGGAGGGAGGGAAGGAGGGAGGGAGGGAGGGGAAGAGACAGGGAGAGAAAGGGAGTGAGAGAGAGAGGGTGTGTGAGTCTGTGTGTGTGTGCGCGCGCGCAAGTATATATTAGGCGATGAGATATAAACACGTATATATGATTAGTTTCGTTCATCTGGAAAGCACTTATCTTGTGCTATCTCTTGGTTTGCGCTATCAAGATCCTACAAGCCATGGCATTTCTATGCGGAGACGCATCCACACTCGAACAGCAGAGCAAGTAAATACACGTTTGCTTGTTTCAACTCAAGCAACTATAAGGTAGGTGGTTTGAAGGAGGTAAATAAATTTACTCACTTTAAGGATTTATGATATCTGGCATCTTACATGTTTTCATGCTGATTCTGAGGGAGTGGGTATACCATGTTGTGCTCTACTTTTCTTTGTCATATCTATAATTTCTGTTCTCTCTTTTGTCAATTCATGTCTAACCACTGTGTATGCGTATAGTTTATATATTATCTTGATAGTTTATGAAATAGTTCCTGGAGTTATTTGATAACTTAAAGGGCATTATAGCTGCACTTTTTTTTTTTTTTTTTTTTTTTTACAAATATAAACGTTTCTTTCTATAAACATCTACGTAAGGCAACTGAATGAAATAAAAATGTGCAAATTCACTGATGTTTGCGACTTTTCCTTATGCTACCTAAACTATCTAGAAGGAGCTAATAGAACAAATGAAATGACTTAATTTTCTTTCGTCAGAGTCAGACACCGATTTAGAAGATAAAAAAAAAATCTTTATCACAGAACATTCACTCAATGCAAAATCACACTAGGGATACAGTGAATATAAATGTGTTTCATCATTGTGAGTGTGTGTGCGAGTTGAGGAAGTAAAGATGACCATTTTCAATGCAGCCGTTCGTCATTTCCGTTATTTGACTACTAGTATGCGTACTGCAAGTTTAGGATTATAGGTCTTACATTTGGAACATTAGGAACCACGTCCAGCCCTAAATGATACAAAATGTATTTGATAACCGAAATGCTTTTTCCTTGCATGAACTGACCAAATGGTAGAAAGCTCATCAATTTTGAAGGTAATTAGTTGCATTTTGACTTTTAAAGAAAATAAGCATTATGTAGAACAGGGCAAATATTAGGGAAAAAATCATAACAACAATTCGTTTTTATTGAAACCATGTCCAACCTCCATTACTTTCTATAACTAATCGTAGTCTTTCCGGGACAGAATTGACATGCTTATAGATTAGTTCCGGTTTCCTCCGCAACACCTCCCATTCCCTCTTTGCATGTTGTATTAAATGATTTCTCGGAATTGAATCTTCCCTCTGCTTGTGCGAGCTTGCCAACTCCATGCAGGAAGATTCACCTCCACGTATTACATGTCACATCGCCAGTTTCATAGATATTTTGTCTATCATATCTGGAAATTATAGGGAGATTAGAGCACTGAATATAATGACATACGGCAATAATCTGTAGACTGATCTTTTCCATACATCATAATAGAAGATAGCACAAGACAAGTGTTTTCCAGATGAACGAAACGAATCATACATACGTGTTTATATTTCATCGCCTAATATATACTTGAGCACACACACAGAGGCTCCAACACCCTCTTTCTCTCTCACTCCTTTTCTCTCCCTGTCTCTTACCCTCCCTCCCTTCTTCCCTCCCTCCCTCTCTCAGGTTCTCTCTCATTCACCCCTTTTCTCTCCCTGTCTCTTACCCTCCCTCCCTTCTTCCCTCCCTCCCTCTCTCAGGTTCTCTCTGTCTCTCTGTTATTCATTTTGTCTCTATTTATCTCTCTATCTCTTGTTCTCTTTATGATCCCCCACCCATTCTGTCTATATCTCTTTCTATCAATCTCTCTCTCTCTTTCTCTTTATTATATTCTCTATCTCTTTCTTTCTCTCTCTCTTCGTCATTCTCTTTTTCTTCTTTCTTTCACTCACTTTCTCGCTTACTCACTCCCTTTCTGATACACTCTCTCTCACTCCCTTTATCTATCCCCCCCCTCTCTCGCTTTATCACTATTTCTCCCCCCTCTCATTTCTCACTAACTCTCTCTCTTGCTCACACACTCTCTCTTTCTCTCTCTCTTCCTCCCTTCTCCCAACTTCCTCTCCCTCGCCCTCCCCCTCCCCCTCCCCCTGTCCCTCTTTATATTCGTATCTTTCTCTTTGTTTTTTGACGCTCTCTAGCTATCTATCTATCTATTTTTCTCTACCCCTCTCTCTCTCACTACCTCTCTCTGTTTCTGGTGCCCCCCTTCTCTTTCTTTCTCTCTCTATCTCTTCCCCCTCCTTTTCTCTCCCTCTCCCTACCTTCCTCCCTCCTTTCTCTCTTTCTTTCAATTTCTCACTCATCTTTTCATCTATCTCTCTTTCTCTCTCTGTATTTCTAGCTATCTAGCTTTTTTCATCCTTTCACTCTCTCTCTCTCTCTCTTATATATATATATATATATATATATATATATATATATATATATATATATATATATATATATATGTATGTATATATATGTGTATGTATATATATATATGTATATATATATATATATATATATATATATATATATATATATATATATATATATATATTGTATGTATATATCTTTGTGACTCTCTGTGACCATCTCTCTTTCTCTCTTTATTTCTATCTCTCTATCTTTTTTTTCTTCCTTTCACTCCCTCCATTTCTCCTTCTCTCTCTCTCTCTGTGACCATCTCTCTTTCTCTCTTTATTTCTATCTCTCTATCTTTTTTTTCTTCCTTTCACTCCCTCCATTTCTCCTTCTCTCTCTCTCTCCGCATAGAAATGCCATGGCTTGTAGGATCTTAATAGCGCAAACCATTATCAAGAGATAGCACAAGATAAAGTGCTTTCCAGATGAACGAAACTAATCATACATACGTGTTTATATCTCATCGCTTAATATATACTTGCGCGCGCACACACCACACACACACAGGCTCATACACCCTCTCTCTCACTCCCTTTCTCTACCTGTCTCTACCCCTCCTCCCTTCTTCTCTCCCTCCCTCTCTCAGATTCTCTCTCTCTCTTTCCCTCTCTTTCTCTTTATCAATCCCTCTCTCCCTCTTTTTCTTAATTATTATTTTCTCTCTCTTTATTATACTCTATCTCTTTTTTTCTCTTTCTCTTCACCATTCTTTTTTTTTTTCGTTCTTTCACTCTCTCACTCCCTTTCTCTATTTCTCCTCCCCCTCTCTCTCGCTTTTTCACTATCTATTTCTCCCCTCTCATTTTCTCACACTCTCTCTCTTGCTCTCCCTTCCTCCCTCGCCCTCCCCACTCCCCTGTCTCTCTCTTTATTCCTATCTTCATCTTTCTTTTTTGCCTTTCTCTCTCTCTCTCTCTCTCTCTCTCTCTCTCTCTCTCTCTCTCTCTCTCTCTCTCTCTCTCCATTTCTCTCTCCTACCCTCCCTCCCACGCTCTACCCTCCCCCCCCCTCTCTCTCTCCCACTCACTTCCACTCATTATCTGTCTCTCCCCTAACCCTCTCCTTCCTCCCCCCTCCCTCTCTCTTTGTATGTGTGTGTTTGTGTGACTCACACTCACTCTCTCTCTCCCCTCTCTCTTTATTGCTATTTCTTTCTTTCTTTCGGTCTGTCATTCTCTCTCTGTGGCTCTCTTTCTATTTCTCCTTCTCTCTCTCTCTCTTTCTCTCGTTGTTTCTCTCTCTCCCTCTCTCTTTCTCTCGCTTTTTCTCTGTCTCTCTCTCTCTCTCTTTGCGACTTTCTCTCTCTCCTTCCCTCCTTCCCTCACTCTATCTTTCTCTCTTTCACTCACTCACTCACTCTCTCACTACCTCTTTCCCTCTCTGCAGCCCCTCTTCTTTCCTTCTTTCTCTCTTCCCTCTCTTTTTCTCTCCTTCTCTCTATTTCTCTATCTTTATTTTTTGCGCTCACTCTCTCTATCACTCCTTCCACCACTCTTTCTCTCTCTGTGACCATCTCTCTTTATTTCTCTCTCTATCTGTCTTTTATTTTTTCTTCCTTTCACTCCTCTCCTTTCTCCTTCTCTCTCTCTAACACTCACCATTTCACTCACTTCCTCTCGCTATCTATCCCGCCCATCCCTCTCTTTCTCACTCTATCCGTCTTTCTTTCACTCACTCTCAACCACTCCCCCCCCCCCTCTCTCTCTCTCACTCTTTGCGACTCTCTTTCTCTTTCTCCTTCCCTCCCTCCCTCACTCTTTGTTTCTCTCTGTCTCTACCGCCCCCTTCTTTCTCTCTCTCTCTCTTTATTCCTCCATCTCACACAACCCCTCTCTATCTCTGCCTCCCCCTCCCGTCTCTTTCTTTCTCTATCTCTTTCCCCTCTCACAACCTCTCTCTGTCTCTGCCTTCCCCCCTTTATCTATCCTTCTCTCTCTTTCTCTCTCTACCTCTTGCTCGTCTCTTTCTCTCCCTTCATCCCTCTACCCCTCTCCCTCTTGCTCCCTCTCCCCCACCTTCCTTTTCCCTCTCTATCTATCTCTCCCCCCTCTCTTTCCCTTCCTTCTTTCCTCCCTCCCTCTCTGCCTTTCACTCCCTCCCCTCACTAACACTCTCCTATTCGTTATCTAACTCATTCTCTCGCTCTCTGACTAGCCATCTCCTCTCTTTCTCTTTCTTTCTTTTTCTCCCCTTTATGGTCAATGAATGGCCATAAAAGAACGGCGTTTTGGTTCTCTTACTGAACGCATTTAGTCCTACAAACCTGTCAGTTATAATAATGCAGTTGTTGTTACTGTGGTGTAGAACTCATCAAAATATCCATGCATAATTTTGAAAAAACACTTTTTACAGTGCATCTGTCATCCAAATCAAATATTTGTATAATAGGTTAATTATATTATTACAATATGTATCGATGATGCTGTATCGGCGATACATGTATTGGTATCGCTTTAACTTTCTTCGAAGAATCAAGTTTTTTTCTTCGATTTTTCGATTTTTGCCGATTTTGATGAAGCTCACACCCTTCTATTTGGGCCCCTTCCCATTGCCTGTGGTCGATTTTTTTTCGAAATCGCATGAACAGTTTTTGAATAATTGTCAAAAAAAAAAAAAAAACGAAATTCTTCATTAAAAAAAAAAAAAAAAAAATCTGAAAATGCAGCAAGGGGGGCAAACTCTCACGTCTTCAAAAACGATAAGACATTCAATTTGATTTGAATTTGGCACAGAACTACCCTATAGCTACAACTGGTTCAAGAAGGTTTTTTCAATTTCGACCATTTTTTTTTTTTTTTTTTTGTGTGAATTTTTGAAGTAGGGGAATTCAAGAAAGAAGAAAAACATCAAAATTTCCTTCATTGACCACTTTTACAAGAAGTACAGGCAAAAATTGCGAAAAGTCTCTCGAACAAGTTGTAGATATTTTATTTTTTACAAAATGAGCCTTAATATGTTAATTTTGAACATAAATTGCGCCCGTAAGGATTTGCCCCCCCCCCCCTCAAGTGGATGCCGAGATATCGGCATTTTTCGTTTTCTCCATCTTTCCAAGACATGTAGGCATCAACAAAACAAGGAATAAGATTCGTCTTCCTACACCATAATCCTCTATCATCTACTTACATTCCGAAGTCTTGCGGACATTGCCAGCACGTAACGGTTTCTCAAAATCTTATGTATAGTACAGAGTGGTGGCAGTGATCTGGGGGGGTCTATAGGCCTACATTGACCTTTTTTTTTTTTTTTTAATTTTCAAAAATCCAAAATCATACGGCCATGACTGTCAAAACACCCTAATAGGAGATTTTGAAAGTATATCACTTTTACAAGAACCACATGAAAATATTGCAAATCCTCATGGCAGAATGTAATAGAACTATTATTCAGCTACAAAATGAGCCATAATACGTTAAAATCGGACCGGAAATACGTGTGCTATGCGTAAAAATGTGCAGGACCTAATAATCGCGATCTCTTTCCTTTTTATTATGTTTACACTTTATATGACAAATCATGTACAGAATACTTGTATATGACATAATTATCTATTATTAACTTATTGTTCTTGCACTAATGGAGTTTTACAACGTATAATATTTGTCAAAAGAATAACTTTTCTCCAGTTGGACGGGTACCAAACGCATACTTTTCACAGCGCGGTCTAGCCGTCGTAGGCAATGAAATCGCATTTAAAAATCTGTGGAATAAGTCTACAGGGTCACGTAGCCAATTTTCACACTCAGACCCCGTGCACACAGTACCCTTTGTGACCTCACACGAAGAGGTCGTGTGGTGCCCTGCTCCGCCCCTTACACATGGATCTCTGGTGTCATGTACGAGGAAATTGTTCATGAATCTTTAGGTGCGCATATACCTCGCAATTGAAACGTCATGAGAGCAGTGATGTGAATATGGTTATGTTTTAAATTCAGTTGAGTTCATTCCTACGGCGAGTGCCAAGTACTGTGTTAGTGACCGTTGAAACTGAGTGCCTCGCTGTCCTGAGCGCCATAATTCACCTGTCACGAGGCGGGCGAACCAGGCGCGCCGGGCGCCGCGGTCACCACCCCCATGATGGGGGAAAACCGCAAAGCAAACACTGAGGAGGAGGACAAGCGGGATAACTGTCCCACCCCTCCCACGGCTGAAAAGTGCGCTTCAGCCTGTAATTCAGTTGACAGGCCCGCTGAACCTATCGCCACGCAAGAGGCACGAAATGACGGTGATGCCCAGGTGGGTGACGTCGACGCTGACCAAGGAGGTGACGGCTTCACGTTAGTGGGCCCGAAAAAGAAAAAGAAAAGAGAGCCCACTAACGCCAGCAAGACGCCATTCGCACCGAGGAAAGACTACATCAGTCTCGCCTTCCCTGAAGGCACCACGAAAAAAGAAAAGATGAAATGGCTACAAGACCTTGGCAACCCCTCTTCAAACCTGCGGGGTACACCCATTGACCTTGTGAGAGGGGACATGCTCTCCTCGCCATATATCTATGTCGCGCGCTCCCAGCAGAGCTATATAGAAAACCTTACTGGGGTCACACATTATAACAAGGACCTTGACCTTGAAAACGCATATGTACTCGATGGAGTTCACAAGGCCATTCGAGTGTACAAGGATGGCCAACCATTAAACCGAATCCGCATCGTATGGAAAGGAGAGCAACCCTCTCCAAGTACATACAAATTCTTCGGAAAGTACATGCCCACCAGCCACGTGCGGCCTTGGAGGGCATCCCCTGTCTTATGCTACAACTGCATGGGAAGCGGCCATGTAGCTAAGTATTGCAAGGATAAGGCACGCTGCGCAGCATGTGGCAAGCAACACAGTGCCAGGGAGTGTCCTCGCAGTGCTGCAGGGCGAGAGCCTACTGCAGATGCATCGAGCTTCGTCCCATCCTGCTTCAGGTGTGGGAAGGCAGGTGTGACTGCCTGGCACTGGGGGTGCATAGCCCTCCCTGCCCTGGCACCTCCCCCCCTCCTCCTGTGGCCGCAGCACCGACCGCGAGTGACCAGCGCGGCCCTCCCTGCCCTGGCCCCTCCCCCACACCCCCTGTGGCCCCGGCACCGACCGCGAGTGACCAGCGCGGCCCTCCTAACCCAACCCGCGGCCAGCGTGCAGGGAGAGTGCACCAGCCGCAGAGACTTCCCGGGGCTGTCGGCGAGTGGGGATGCAGAGCCGAACTACGCGACACGGTTGCATTGTTGAAGGAGCAGGTTGACAAGATGATGCTAATCATCACAGAGCTCAAGACCGCGACCCCCCACCCCCCCAGGCGGCCGTCCCTCACCCTCGGGCAGGGATGACCGCAGGCCTGGCCGGGGAATCCCCCGCACAACCATGTGGAAGAAGTGACGTCATGCCAGCTGACCATAATGACATAAATGTGCAGGAGTTTTTAAAGGAAATCAAAGCTCTGAGACAAGAAAACAATAACTTGAGACACGACAAGGAAAAAATGGACAGGGACTGTCATTGTCGAGATACTAGTGCTGCTATTAGTGTTAAAGAAACGAGCGAGCAGATACGATGTCAGGACATCAGTGCTGATAACCAGAGTGGGCGTGTCAGCGCTGACAGCAACGACGAACACTAACACGATCCCTGCGGCACCGAGTCCAGTGACGTCACCAGCCCCCCAGGTACACCCGGCACAACAACCTAGGGGACTGTGCTGAGAAGTGGGGCAAAGCTAAGACCTAATCTTTGACATGGTTAAAAGTACTTTTAAGCTTAGGACAATCATCTGTAATAGAATCTATATTATTCATGAAGTTATGTTTCTTATGTGAACCTAAATTCCCTAATATCAATGGATATAAGCGCATGAAGTACAGATTACATGATAATACACTACTCACATAAGGATAGACGCACAATTAAATTCATATCATGGAATATGCGTAGTATTAAGCCTAGGCTGAGTGACCTAGAGTTTTATATTCGTAAATATAATGATGTGATTTGCGTGCAAGAACCTTTTGCTGCTGCTGCTAAAATGAAAATTGCACCTTCAATTAAGGGATATCATTTTTATGAGAATACAGCCATGACTGGATTGTTGACATATGTGAAGGTAACATTGCCACATAAATTAGTAAACAAATCCGAGAACACTGATGTTCAATTTCATCATTTAAAAATTCAGACTGCCTCTGGGTATTTTTCACTATATAATATATATGCCAGATCGTCAAAATTTCTGGCTTGTTCTTTACCCAATTTTCACAACCAAGGCACGTTATGCATGGGCGACCTTAATGCAAGGCACCCACACTTTGGAGACAGCCAGCGTAATAGTAATGGGGAAGAATTCAAACATTTCATTAATAGTAGATCACTGACAGTATATGAAACAGAAATAGAAACTCATTTGGGAGGTGGCAGGTTATATTACGTATTTGGCAAAAATCTAGTTCATGGTAATGTCTGTACTTCACTGGTACGAGAATTAGTTAGTGACCACTTTGCAATCCGAATTGTCTATACTGTTGACAGCAACTCAGCCCCTAAAACACCTAGGCTTAGAATAATCATCCCACCGAGCCTGGAGCATCACTCCAAGGCACGTGTCTTTGATTGGTACAACACATATGAATTAACAACAGTTGAAAATTTCTCTCAGGATTTAATCAAAGTTGTCACTGACTACTACAACACATGGGTCTGTTCACGAAAACTCTCGAAGAAAAACAGAACCCAAGCCCCCCATGCTCCGAGGTGGATCAATGACCCAATTCTTGCCAAGGAACATTGACGAGTTCAGGAGCTTGCCAATTGCTATAAAGATAACAAGACGTCAGACAATCTTATTCAGTTTCTTAAAGCTAATAAAGAATTCAGAGAACTAAAAACTGAGATTCGTAGTAAACACTGGGAACATTTTTTTGCAAAGCATCAATAGTCAAACTTCCATGGCTGATGTATGGAGAAAGATTGATAGGCTGAAAGGTAAAGCTCCCACAACACCGCAGTTTCACAGCCCACAAGAATAAGCTAATATGCTGCTGGAGCAGTGGGCTGAAAACTCAGCTGAGCTCACTACCACAAGGGATAAAAGATCACCTCGATAAGTCAAAAATAGATAGAAAATTCAATATAGCAGTAGCCTGTGCTGCTATTGACCCATCCGACTTTGCCGAAATAACCGAGTGGGAACTGAGAAATGCCCTTGTGAAAGGCAAGGCAACAGCCCCTGGCGAGGATGGCAATAATTACAGTGTTCTTCACCTCATTGTGCAGGTGCCAGGCAACCCACTTTTACACCTGTATAGACTCAGCCTATCACAAGGAATCCTCCCAAGCTCCTGAACTAAAAATTTTATCATCCCTATACCCAAATCCAAGACTGACAAATATAGACCAATTTATTTGACCTGTCTGTGCAAAGTACTTGAGAGAATAATTCTGAACAGACTCATGTACCGTATACATGCTAAGTTATCCCCCAGACTGTATGGATTTCTCCTAGGACATAGCAGTCAGCATTGTTTTGCAGAATACTTAACAAACTCAATACCAGGCATGCAAACCGTATTTCTTGATCTTCAATCTACCTTTGATATTGCAAACAGAGAAATGATCCTTGAGCAACTAGCTAGCTTTGGTATTCAGGGAAAACTGTCAACATGGATTCAAATGTATCTATCCAATCGATTGGCTCAGGTTTTCTTCAGGGGTGTTAAGAGTACTCATACAAAAGTGTTTGAACTCGGTACACCTCAGGGAGGCGTACTTAGTCCCATGCTATTTAACATCCTAATGCATAGATTACTAGGCGATATACCACTTGAGGGCAGTGACTCCATTATTTGCTATGCCGATGATATTTGCATTAAATCCTCATCCGAGGAGAGAATGCAACAGATCCTTGATGTGCTTTCAGCAAGGGCTACAAAGTGTGGCTTGATAATATCGACTGAAAAAAACAAGGCACTTAACCCTAAAACAATCCCTCTGCCAAGGTTTCACATCAATGACGTTGAGCTAGATCTCTGTCACCAATACAAATATCTCGGGGTGGAGTTCATACAAAACCTGAAGAAAAGGCTGTGGGAACGGCTGAAGACACTTAGGACACTTGTCGGCAAAGACCATGGTATTAATGTCAATATTGCTAGACTCTTTTACCTGTCATACATACGGTCGATCATAGATTATCATGCATTGCACCTAGTATTATACAAGGAATCAGAGTTGGCTAGTTTAGAAATGAGGCTTATTCTCGGTGCCCCTAAGACAACGGGGATTGTGAATATGAGAACAGAACTTAATTTGCCGTCTGCCTATGAAAGAATATTATACATAAACACCACATTTAGCGTCAAATCAATAAGAGAACCCCTCTATTGTACAGAGTTCCAAAGACAACTAAAACATAGAATAGTGGAGCTAACTTTGAATGGCAACATCGATTCAAATTCAAATCCATGGCAACAAGTAACATGTAAGCACTTGCCTTAACCTAACATATTCATAACTAAGACCCTACATGGACTTTCTGCTCCACCGTGGAAAATGTCGGACCTAAGTGTATTTTATACGACTGCCCCGAAAAAAGACAGTGTCCCCCCTGCTGTACTTAAGCAGTATGCTTTAGCAATTATCAATGAGCACCTTGAAACTATGCCCAATGCGTATGAATGGTACACTGATGGATCCTTGCAGTCTTGGAGTAGAGCAGGATGCGCTTTTGTCGTATATAAAAACAATATTTTGCAGCACCAGGATTGTAGGCGGGTTCATGACTGGGCTAGCACTACGCAAACTGAGTTGGCAGGAATGCTCATAGCCACCGAATTTCTATTAAGTCAAGGCTCAGGACTCATTTTCTGCGACTCACAGAGTGCTCTCCAGGCATTGAACACACTAGACAAAGGTGCAGA
This sequence comes from Penaeus vannamei, assembly GCF_042767895.1. Classification (NCBI taxonomy): domain Eukaryota; kingdom Metazoa; phylum Arthropoda; class Malacostraca; order Decapoda; family Penaeidae; genus Penaeus; species Penaeus vannamei. Next base: position 24,055,351 of record NC_091551.1, on the reverse strand, counting down.
AAATATTGCACATGACATAAGGATAAATGTGTATCGTGCAAAAGAACGAGGCCATGACATACGTTTTGTGTGGATACCATCGCATGTTGGAATCCCCAGGCATGATCATGCTGACCGCCTAGCAAAATCAGCATGTGACAAGCAAAGTGTGGATATAGATCTTGGAGTACCTCTTGCTAGGATTTCACACATAATTAAAACTTCCTTCAAAGAGGACTTGTCTGACTTGATTAATTTTCAACGGCCTGAAAGCTGTAGCATAACGCACTATGACCGGTTTATGCAAGATGTATTCATCTATGGTTTATACAAAACAAGAACAAGACAATGTGATATTGTGACCGCAAGAATTGGGCTGGGATATAGATTGTACTGGCAGGTCAGTACAGCCTGTAATGTTGAAGAAACTGTGTAAATTATGCAGTGAAGAATATAAGCGAACACTTGTACATTATATCTCAGAGTGCCATGTAATACAGCCTTTCAGACCACCTAGCATGAGGTATGGAGAACTATGTAACTACTTCATATCATCTGATGTCTTGGAAGATATAATTATGTTATATCCTAAATTTGGAATGTAGTATCACATGACCATATATCAAATGTTACATTGCCTTTCCACGCCCAAGCCGTATGCCGGCTTGATAGATGAGTAGATAAATTACTGATTGTTCTTTTCTTTTAAATTATATATTTTAGACCGTAATAATTTTATGATCTATATTTACACTGTAATACTATTATATAATGCTTTGACCATGCATCAAATGTACGACAGCTTGCCCACGCCTGTGCAGTTAGCCAGGGTGGTAAATAAAGGACTTAACTAAACTAAGATCCCATGCAAAGACGAAAAATAATTACATGGCGATGTGAAAGAACGTATATAAGGTAAATGAGCACATATAGATAATTTTCGTGTACCCCATGACCTTTTGTTTATTTATATTGTTACTTCCGTTTGTTTCTTTGTTTGTTTGTTGATTGTTTAATTGTTGCTGTTTTTTTTGTTTGTTTTTTCTAATATTTCTAAAAGTTATGAACACATTTTAATAAAATTTTAACCAAAGGTGTGTTTTAATCTAACTTAGACGCTTATTGCAATTTGGAGGTGATGCGGACCATGGTTTGGATCCAGGATTTTTTTTTCTAACTCGAAAAGTTATGAACAGATTTGAATAAATTTTTTACCCAAGGTTTGTCTTAGCCTAATTAATATTCCATCAAATTTTGGTGGTGATCTGGAACATTTGGCAAAACTACCCCCCATTGGAGGGGGGGGGGGGAGTTTTGCATTTTCGAAATGTTTTGCTCATAGATCAAACTATATAAGATGAAAACATAAAGAAAAGAAAATACACCATATGAATGACATATGTTTATGTATTTGTATGAAAAACTTCATTATCGTTTTTTGAACGCTTGCCGGATTTTTTTAATTATTCCGAAAAAAATTAAGGTTGGTCTCATCTTATGTGAAATTTGAAATTTATTATTATCTCTAATCATTGCGTCACAATTGCCGATTTTCTAAGGTAACATGAAAAAAATATTTCAGTCGACATCGAAAATCGCTGCTACCACCAAAAAAATAACGGTCGGGCCTTGAAATTTTCAGGGGAGAACCGGGGGCCTAGAAACTCCTTGAAAATGCATTAAAGTCAATTTCGGCAAGAGGGGCGAAAATCGTCGAAAAAAAGACCAGACGGTTCCCTCAATGTATCGGAATCGTTTTAGCCAAATTTCTCGTATCGATACATTGGTGTCGCCTTAGACAATTGTGTGTATCTATGCCCATTACTTGGTATCACCTTAGACAATTCTGTGTATCTATGCCTATCACTTGGTATCGCCTTAGACAATTCTGTGTATCTATGCCCATCACTTGGTATCGCCTTAGACAATTCTGTGTATCTATGCCCATCACTTGGTATCGCCTTAGACAATTCTGTGTATCTATGCCCATCACTTGGTATCGCCTTAGACAATTCTGTGTATCTATGCCCATCACTGTATATAACGCAGCATGATTTCTCCTTATTGAGACACTGGTTTCGGCGAAAAGAAAAAAAATCTTATTTCATTAGTTCGTTTAGCTGCTACTAGATGGTGTGGCTCCGAGAAGCAAAATGCAAATTCTCAACGACTTTGCATATTTCTGTTTGATTTAGCTGCCATACATAGTTGTTTGAAGTATGAGGCATTTTCTAGGTTCAAGAAATCATGCAAATATCATTGTTAATTATTTTGTTTAAATAAGGGAGAAATGCTGCCTTACCTCCATAGGTGTTGCCATTTCGATAAACAATTCCAAAAAGTCACATCTGAAAAATATTCTACTACAAAGCTAATACTGCGTGTTTTGCATTCACTTATTTGAAGAGAAGGCAATATGAAATGGCTTACTTCATCTCTAAAAATAGATATTATTATATATATTGGTTATTTATTTTCGACCAATCACGTTCAGTCTTACAAACAACCTGAGGTTTTCGCCCCATTCATAGAAATGCTATTTACTTGATGTTTACATCGTACTGGTTGCCAGATGTATGAAAGTGGGTTCCAGCATATGTACTGAAATATAATTCCGCAACTGTACACACACACACACACACACACACACACACACACATATATATATATATATATATATATATATATATATATATATATATATATATATATATATATATATATACAAATATATATATATATACATATATATATATATTATATATATATATATATGTATATATATATTTATATATACACATATACATATACACATATACATATACATATAATTATATATAAAAAATACATATATACATATACTTATAGTTATATATATATATATGTGTGTGTGTGTGTGTGTGTGTGTGTGTGTGTGTGTGTGTACATTATATATATATATATATATATATATATATATATATATATATATATATATATATATATATATATATGTAAATATATGTGTGTGTGTGTGTGTGTTTGTGTGTCTGTATGCATGTATGTATTTATATGTATGTATGTGTATATTTATATGCATATATATATATATATATATATATATATATATATATATATATATATATATATATATATATATATATATATATATATATATATAGATATATATATATATACACACACACACACACACACACACACACACACACACACACACACACACACACACACACACACATATACAAACATATATATATATATATATATATATATATATATATATATATATATATATATATATATATGCATTCATGGTGTATCCATACTGGTATTATCATAGAATGCATCAAACCTTCATTTTGTCTGCATGAAAAGTGTTCTCAGATATAATGGCAATTATAATGTTTTGGTAATGTTACTGGTTTTTTCAGCTTTCTGTACCTTACTTTTTAAAGTAAGGCTTCCTCTTCTTTCATTCTTTCAATTATAGCTTCACGAAGAGGTGTTGGATGACGTCTCTTACATACTGTGTATGTGTTCTTTATTTTTACAGTGTTTGATATTATGCCATTTTTAAAATATCCCTTGCATATAAATGCATTTTGTACATATTAAAATCTTGCTATATATATGGCTATTAAACACTTGTACATTTGTAAAGTTTATGATTAGCCATGCAAAAGTAACAGTGTGCTTTTTCTGAATTCATTTTTGTCTTCTCTATTACCTCTGTGTCTTTTACAACAGTTTGTCCGAAATTTGTTTATTTCTGGTTTACCTCCCCTCTTACCTGTTGAAGCAGTTATGGTATGACTCTGACTCAATACCATTTCTACACCATAAGATGATATTGCATGGGAAGCTTTATTTGCCTGTTTTTATACATTCACAGTAAACTGACAATAAGGGGGTAATCACTTGCAAACTATCTATAAACTATAGAATTCCATCTATGATAGGTGGGGATAACTTCTGGGACATTTTGTTATTTTCTTGAGGATCATTCCAAATATTAAGGTTGTCTGATGTTTTCATTGCCGTTAAGCAGTTTTTTGTCTGACAATTTCTATATTGCATAACCATCTTTATTTAGGATTGTTGGCCACTCATTAGATTTCCTTCCAAAAACATTTGCCACAATGAACTTAATATCCTCTAA
>NC_091551.1:24038713-24041213 GCF_042767895.1 Penaeus vannamei | reverse complement strand
CCGCCGTACACGCCTCCCGTTATTGCGTCACTAACATCGTGGGTTACGAGCTCGGGCAACCTACAATCACACATAAGACTGCAATGACATACTTGCTCCGATGCTGACCTGGTCGGCATTAACCAGCGCTGAATACGGAAACAGCATAAGCGACGAGGGAGGTTCAGACAAAAATGTTGTACTTCGGTAATAATATCCATTATAGCGTCCGGGGCGTGTGTGTGTGTGTGTGTGTGTGTGTGTGTGTGTGTGTGTGTGTGTGTGTGTGTGTGTGTGTGTGTGTGTGCGTGTGTGCGTGTGTGTGTGTGTGTGTGTGTGTGTGTGTGTGTGTGTGTGTGTGTGTGTGTGTGCGTGTGTGTGTGTGTGTGCGTGTGCGTGTGTGTGTGTGTGTGTGTGTGTGTGTGTGTGTGTGTGTGTGTGTGTGTGTGTGTGTGTGTGTGTGTGTGTGTGTGTGTGTGTGTGTGTGTGTGTGTGTGTGTGCGTGCGTATGTTTGGCGAAAACAAATCTATTCCAGATTCTTGTCTCAAGATTTCAAAGTGAGCGAGAGAAAGTTACGGATTTAATATGTGTTTGTGTGCATGTCTTTAATAAGTCTTTTATTCATATCTTTTCTGCTTTGTTTCTTTTGATATCTTCTCCATATACACACCCTTATAATAATGTCATTCCTAAATGAAATAATAATGCAAATAAAACAAATAACAAAATAAAAATAACAATCTACACTCTACTTGTAGATCCAATGAACTATACATCAATATGAAGATGATGAAAAAAGGAGCACTTTATTGCAGTGTCCCCCAAACAGTCCAGCGTTAATGAGAATGGATTAATTAATGTTTTGGGCAAACATGTGTGTGCATTTTCACGGTACGAGTGAATGCCAGGCCTGGCACACCACCTCACGTGCGAGATGCCGCGACCCAATCATGGGACAGGAGAAAATTCTAAAAAGAAGAAAAAAAATGTATATATATACACACATTGAGGTCGTATCACCTTTTTGGCCAGAGGCACATCCGAGAGTTCCATTTCATGTAATATATGGAAAAAATGGAGATTTTCTTTCACCCTTCTATTGCAGTGGAGGAATATTTGTATTCGAATATTATCAATATAGTTTACATATTCTTTCTCTCTTTCTCTTTTTACTCCTTTCCAAACTGTGCGAATTTTCTACCGACCAGGTAATTGCATCATCAATATTTGGGAAAATCACATAATCACTAGATAATATGAAAAATTCCTATTATAATTAAAGAGGACCTAATACCTAACTAATAGACGACACTGCACGACTCGTGTTTAGCGCAGCCTAAATCCGGGTGTCTGGGGCGTGGGTGTGGACACAAGGACACGCATCTCGGGGTGTAGCTTGCGGGTTACGTACAACACATACAAAGCACCCGATCATGATGTGGTGTGTATGATGCGTGTTTGTTTGTTTCATCGCCCCGCTGACTGACTGCTCTTTTTTCTACTAACTACTTCTATTTTCTAAATGCTGATTAAAGATTAATATTCTTTTATTTTATTTTTCTATATTCTTCAATACTGTTCATTTGTTGAATATCTAACATCCTTTCTGTCATATCTATTCATTATAGAGCGCATCCCGTGTTGCTTTAAGAACATTTCCACGGGCTTGGCTGTATTTTTGATGTAATAAGCGATAGCTCTGTGTCCTTGATTAATCTCGCACGGATAGTCGCCGACGCACGCATGCACGCAAGACACGCCGACATCTTTTTGTGAGGATATAGCACTTTATAGGCTTTTACGAAGTATAATAAACGACTGGTTTATTTGTTTGAAACCAGCTACTGACTGCAAAAAAACACATACACTGATAAACTGTTTTTGTACTTTTGTCCGTGTTCGTTTTTTATGCTGAAAGAAATGGACACAGTAGTATCCGCAGAGTGAAATTAATATTACACAATTAACAGAGTAATTCGATTCATCTAAAATTATGATCCGACCTTTTTTTTCTTTTTTTTTTCTCTTTTTTTACAGACATGTTCCTTGCGATTTTAGATACTTTCCCTGCGGTCGCGGTCACATGTTCACATTTGTATCGGGTGCAACATGGCGGATGTGCTGGCGAAAACAGGTCAGCGTAGCGGATATGCAGACAAAGGTGAGGATTAGACTCAGTCGATACGGCCTGACCTGGCTTGTGGACAGGCTCTCCAGTGTAAGTCGTTGGACTTGTTTAAGCGAAATTCATCAAGTTCACTGGATTACTTGCATATTCGAAATATATCAAGCAGTTGCATAGCTTGCTTATCTAAAATATAGAAAATTATTGGATAATTTGTTTATTTGAAATATATTAAATCGCTGGATAGTTTTTTTTCTTTCTCTCTCTCTCTCTTTTTTTTTTTTTTTTTTTTTTTTTTACATACATACCGAATAATCAAGTTTATTCTCGACACAGCATAATAAAGATGAACTACAACACCTCTCAGAAAGACAATATAAGCTGAACGAATGAGA
>NC_091551.1:23986213-23998713 GCF_042767895.1 Penaeus vannamei | reverse complement strand
TCTAATCTTGATAATAATTATTTTTCAAGTACTTTTTAACAGCGCAGGTGAAACAGCAATATCCTAGTCCTAAATTTCCTCCTAAATCAATTTGCACATAACAAGCGCGAATTCGACAAGAGAATAAATCTACCGCCCTAGTTGGCAAATATGCTTGGCCCTGATTTAGCCTCAGCGAGCCAAAATAATCAGTGAGGCGATTCCCAGTTTACACGTGTTTATCCGTTAGCTCAGCGCAATTCTTATTAAATACTTGTCATTTTACTGTAGTCGGGAAATTACTCTTTCACATTCCTGGTCCCTGGGATTACTTTGAAACACGGAATATATTAAAAAGGTATTACATTTTTTTTGGAAAAGGTATGGATAAGAATGATTATCTTCACAATACATGAGATGTATTTGATCGGCCTCGAATATGTCTTCGTCATATCTTTTTTTCCTGGCGAAGATATATTCGAAACCGGTCAAATACATCTCTTATACTGCGAAGCTATTCATTCTCATTCATACCTTTTCTACAGCTATCAACATGAATACGATTCATATTACTCTCTGACCGTATATCCAAATCCCCATCAAATATCCATCAACAATCAAGAATTCCCTCAGGCAGTATAAAATCTCCGTGCCTAATTGCAAATCACTTCCCATTCCTTATCGTAGTTTAACAAACTGAACATAACCATCTTTTAACTACTTCCATTACCCGAGTGAAACAGCCTCGCACACAAACTTAATGCGGGCCTCCCTGTGTTATCGTCCTCGCGGAGTGCCTCGTGGGTGGCCTACTCAGGGACACCCCAAATGGCCCTGCAACTGATAACTCAACCCGTAAATAGACCGGGTTGCCATACACCATATGCAACGTAAATATCGGGCTTTCGGTCGCTCCAAATCCGCCATTCGCGCGGGGAGAACCGGGAGCTCGCACGGTAGTTCGTTGGAGGTGTGAGATGGCGAAGCGATCATCAGATAAATAAACATTGCTTCGTAATAATGGTGATTCAATCATTAATAGTATAAGCGATGTTTATCTTTATATCACTGCCTTATATCATAGATGCCATTAGAATTTCAATTAAAATATGTTATTACATGGTCTGCAGTGATAACAGTCGGATATTGCTTATACTAAAAGTACTACAGCTAATACTTTCATCTGCAATACCGATGCTACTGTAACTGCCACTGCAACTACTGACACAGTATTCACTTTAACGCATCAGAACGTTCGAATACAAATAATGATAACAACAACTGTATCAAAAAGAATCTTACTGCCACAGTACGTATAGCTGTAGTAGAATAGTGGACGTATTAGCAAAAGTAGAATTATCATACTAACAGCATCAGGAGTAATAGCTGATGTTGTAGTCGGCGTTACATTCATAAAAAAGAAAACAAAAATAATAATATCAATAATAATAGTGAAAAAAGCGAAAGTAATAATTTTGAAGTAATGATAAATACAGCAACAGCAACAACACTATGACATACTAATAACAACCAAGTCTGGAATCCAGGCCCTTCCCGCCTAAGACCATCGGCGGATGGAGTCAGATCTTTTACGCAGACGGATTTTGGGAAGAAATGTTCTAATTGGCGCACACTTACGCCCAAGGGGTTCGGCGGATTCTGAAAAACTACATTTGAAAAAAGTGGATATTGATTAAAGTGTCGGTGTAAATCTTCGGCAGATGAGTTGCACCCATTCCAGACTGGAAAGCAGCAACAACTATAATAATAATGATAATAATAATGAGGAGGAGGAGGAGAATGGTGATAAATTATTATAACAAAATACAACAATAATAAAAACTAATAAAATAATACTGATAATGAAATTAATAATATTGCTAATAATGACAATAATAATAAATAATAATATTGCCAATAATGACAATAATGATACTGATAATAATGATGCTTGTGATGATAATAACAATAACAAACATAATAAAGATGATGATTATAATAATTATAAATCTAATAATAATGACAATAATAATAATCATAAAAACAATAACTATAACCACAATAATAATGGCAATAACAATAATATTAATAACAAAAACACTAATAATAATAGTAACAATAATGTAAGTAATAATATCAATGATAATAATAGTAATAATAATAGCAATAATGATATTAATGATGATAATAATAATAATAATAATAATAATGATAATAATAATAATAATAATAATAATAATAATAATAATAATAATAATAATAACGATAATAACAATAATGATAATAATAGTAACATTAATGATGATTATAATAATCATATTAATAACAATAATAACAACAATAACACCAGCAATAATAACATTGCACTGTACGAGCCCATAACTAGAGAGCACCCACATGATGCTTCCAAATTTTCCTCTGTCAACCACAGTGTCAAACCAATGTATTTCCATCCCTCCAACAACCAATAAGCTCCTAATCAGCCACTAACACGACTTGCTCTACACTAATACAATAAAGATCTAATAGCATAACATCCCCTTCATAATGAGTCGCTTGCAACTTTTAGATCGACATTTCCTTCCCTCTTTTATGTCTCCTTTGTCACTCCATTGTCGGTTCATTGCAAAATTCGTTGAATGAAACGGGCAGAATAAATGGGGTGTTTTTTTCCCATCCCTTAAATGATTATATGCAGGCGTGGCCATCCTGGACCCGCCCCGCCTTGCAAACACTAACACCTGCCATAACTCAGAGCTAATTGGACACTCTCCCTTGGTTTATAAGTCCTACGAAGCCCTGGTCGTGTGACACACTTTAGGATATTATCATAGATGTTGACAGCTTGCTGGGTCGTAAATCTAAATAAATATCAGATGTTCCAGGAGCTGTGATATTTAGATACGTTGATCTGTCAGCAATATTTCGAATCACTGGATATTAAATCAGAATTAGGTTATAAAAACAGGTGAAGCGGAAAAAAGTGGTCGGACTATTTTTATATCAGTTACCCCTGCATACCCGTAAAGCCTCCGTCCTTCCAGACACTTCTCGTCTAGGTTGGAGGAGCCAAAAGAAAACGAGGATTATGAAAGGAGAAACATTACTTATAACTACAATCCATGTGTAATAGCAAAATTAACAAAAAATATACTTATTACCCGTTTTAACTTATCAAAAAATCCAAATCACCGAGATTAAAATTGTGATTACACAGTGACAACGTGCGGGGAACAACAAATCAAAGCCGTGTTCCAACCGTGGCTGTCGATTTCAGCCCATACTCACGAAACGCCGACAGATCAAGTTTCCTTGCCCCACTTCAAGTGAGCCTAAGTACTCGCGGCAACAAATTAGCCGGGGGGTGAAAACCAATCAACACGTAATATCCTAATTTGCCAACCCTCCCTCCGGTTGCAGTTGCTGATTCGCTATTTATTCTGCACAATAAATGCATCTTTCTATCGAATGGTAAAGCGAACAAGCAGATATATAAGCACCGCGTTACGAAGCCTAATCACCTGTTCGTGCCCCGGAGGACCTCGTGTTATCTATGCCAAGCAATTAAGCTGCCGAACACCCAGGTGGTGAGAAACGCCCTGGGGGTTCATGGCTCCTCGGGGGATGGCTGGTCATGAGGGCGAAATGAACGTCGTGAGGAAAGAGGGAAGGTAAAGGGCCAATGGAGGTCACGGGAGGGCGACGCGCACTTTTGCTTTCCAGTGCTTTGGGTTTTGCGGGGAGATAAGGGTCTAATGGCACTGAGAGCAGCTTACCATGGGGAGGCTATAAGCTCGAGGAAATATCTGTATATAACCGAACTTCACTTTTAAAAAGTTTGGACATGTGATATTTTCTGTCCACTTTTCGATGTTGGAAGTCGCTGGCAGCACACAGATTAAATATAATTCCGTAAATTTTGAAGGTTATATTCTAGAAATCGTATGAGAATTAAGACCCACATCGTACACAAAGGCAAGACCGTAATCATAACGAAAAAAATAATAACCCTGGAAATAAATACATGCGAAATAGCCTTTATGTTTAATCTGGTTTTATTGTGAATTCGTCTAGATTCGTCTGGTCTGCTTTAGCCCCTCTGGAATGGATTTAATTTGATTCATTTAGGCTCGCCTAATTTCGATTAGACTGAACTGAAGCACTGGGAAACGCCTGACACAAGACTGAGTGTAGTAGACAAGCAAGGAAATCGAATGGAGTGGAAATTAAGAATATAAGACTATAGTTTTATATATAAATCTTACGTTGGACTGGATTAAAGTTTGTTTGGTTGTTATAATGACTATAGTAATACCATCTATCATAATGATAAGAGTAACGATGCCCACGTGGATTAATTACCTTTTTATGCAAACGCGCACATGTGAACCGAATTATCCTGATTGCGAAGAGACAAGTGAGTGAGTATGGGCTTGGCCTGGGTACGTTCAGACTGAATCCCATCGCTCTAAAATCAATGAGAACAAAACGGAATGGTTAATTGAGGCTTAATTAGCTCCAGTTCCGCTCTGGCGTCTCGGCGAATAATACCCGTGAGATGAGCACTTGCGTGGTGGGTTCTTTGTCCAGGCCCCGTAAAACCAGAACCTGTGTTGCCTGACAGGAGTCCCTAAGTTGTGATTCTATCGTCTTATAATGGCACGGCGACTCTCCTTCTAATCAGCCGGGTCGTCACTAATGAAGCAGAGTTACTAGAACATTTGCCGAAGAGGAGAGTAGTAAATTGGGTCGCGATATTCTAGGTTTCGCGATAGCCATATGCTGCTCGGCCATTGACACCAAAATGAAGGAAAATGGCGGGTGGGGAGCTTATCGCCTTCGCCGCACCACGGCGTCAATGTTGCTGTCATCCCTGATATCATCAAGAATGCCTCTGCATCATGATCAAAAATAGACGCCAGCGTTAACGCTCGGCACACGACCGGTACCCTAATCCCACCGCATCTTCAGCCGCGCCATCAAGCAACCGCTATCCGCCATTGCCACCATCACTATCGTCATCGCCACAGCCGACGCATGACCCGAACGGCGGCCGCCCTCCCGCCCGACACCCGACGGGAACTAGTCCGTGACAGGGAGCTTACGGGGACAATGTGGCCGCGTCGGGTTACAGCGGGGCGGGGCGGGTGGGGGTGGAGCGGGAGTGGGCATGGGGAGGGGGGGGGGGCACAAAGGTATGAAGCGTTAGGATGTTGGGCAAGGGGGAGAGGAAAAAGGAGGGGGGGGGGGGAGCTATAGACGTGAATGTGGACGGTTGCACTTGACAGATGAATCGCTGGTGTACATAGTCTGGCACAACGCGAGAGAGAGAGAGAGAGAGAGAGAGAGAGAGAGAGAGAGAGAGAGAGAGAGAGAGAGAGAGAGAGAGAGAGAGAGAGAGAGAGAGAGAGAGAGAGAGAGAGAGAGAGAAAGAAGGAATGAGAGAGCGAAATCCCATCAGTCTTGATTTTTTTTTTCTCTTTTTTCCTTTGTCTAATAACTATTCCTTCTTGATCGGAGTGACATTCGGCTGGCGATACCTAAAACCCAGGCCAAGGGGGGGAGCGGGTCGAGCCAGAAGGGTGTCGGGGCAAAGACGCTCCCGTTGAGGTCTGTCCTCGCCATCTCTTTGGAGGCCACTTGATCCCCGGTCACAAAAAAGGAGAAGGTTGTACAACACAGCGGTGCTGGGTGGGTAGGCAGGGGGGAGGGGGGATGGGCGGGGGAGGTGAAGAACTCGACACCTACCCTTATTATCCCTCGCAGTTCGATGTTCATTCAAAAAAGAAATATATTTTTGTCTCCCCCTATGCCCAGTCATCGCTGCTGCATGACCTGGTTAAAGCATTCTCCCAAATTCAATTCACGTACTTGACTACAGTTATAAGTCATAGAAAAAGCAAATAAAAGATAAAGATAAAGTAAAAGAAAACGACGAGAGATGAGGTCAGGTTGGAAGCAAAGCCATTAATACGTGGGAAATTCGATATCCACTCCGGCCGTTCGTTCACTTCTTCAGGCCGCTTCCATCCCCAGTCTCAGTCAAATAAATCATCCTTTTCGAAAGAAAGTCTGATATTCACAGCGGCTTTCCTCCCAGCGCAAAGTCACACTCAGTCTCCCAAACACCGACGTTCGCCCTCCTCTGATGTCGGTCTTTCTCTCGTCCGTTCCCGACGCTTTCCTCTTCGTTGTCTTCCGACTCGTCCGTCCCACTGCATTCTGTCTCCGCCACTTCCACGCTCTCTAAAAATAGCTTTCTCCTCGGCCTCCTTCCTCATTTTCCTTCATCCAATCCCACCGAGGCTCAACATTACCTGCCATTCCTCAGTGCGTCACGCGTTCCTCTACCTCGCTCTTTCGCCAAGGGTCGTTATTTTCCTCTTCTCGTTTCTCGTCGACCTTGATTTCGACTCGCAGTTTTTCTCCTTCGGTTCAGGTTATCTGCCAAATGCATTTGCCCGATATCGCCCCTCCCTCTATCGGATCCGAGAGCCCTCTACGGAACGGCTTTTTGTTTGTTCTTGCGCGATTTTCTTTTGGTTGCATGAATCCCGTTGGTCTTATTGTCGTTTTTATTTTTCTGTGTCAGTGCTTCTCCCTGGTCCTTCCCCTTCTCTAGACATCTCTGCCGATCTTGAGAATTCCTATCGTTTCCAATCTATCCGTCCTGTAATTATCCGTCGAATCCTTTCCCTGGCGTTGCCCTTTATCTTTCGCTACTCCCTACCAACAGTGCCCGTCTCTCTGCCTTTCTTCTGCCATCGGCTACCATCAATATCTGCCTAATATCCCCTGCCAGACCCTGCTTCCCTGGTCTCCGTCAGCCCCCTCGGGGTGCGAGTGGCGTGTCCGGGTCCTTGTGGGCGCCCCTGTCATGTCCCCCCTTCCCCTCCCCCCATCTGGAAGGCTTCGCTGTCCGTCTTGGTTTTCCTCTTGGGCGTAACCGGATGAGGCGGGAGGGCGGCGTTTGGGCTGCCTCACACGCATCGCCACGATCATCTCACGTTGCGGCATCCCGGCGGGGAAGGGAATCAGAGGAATCCCCAGCGCCTTACGGGGGAGAAAGGCAGAACGAGAGGCAGAGGGAACGGAGAAAGAGGGCAAAGGGTAGAAGGAAAACAAGAGAAAAATAGAGAGAGAGAGAGAGAGAGAGAGAGAGAGAGAGAGAGAGAGAGAGAGAGAGAGAGAGAGAGAGAGAGAGAGAGAGAGAGAGAGAGAGAGAGAGAGAAAGAGAGAGAGAAAGAGAGAGAGAGAGAGACAGAGAGAAAGAGAGAGAGAGAGAGAGAGAGAGAGAGAGAGAGAGAGAGAGAGAGAGAGAGAGAGAGAGAGAGAGAGAGAGAGAGAGAGAGAGAGAGAGATTTATACCATCATCTTAGGATGCAAGAGGTCGACATTTCTCATGCAGAAGGAAAAATACAGTCCAGGTCACGCCACAAGACCTTGCTCTTCCGCCTCCTCCTTCCCACGAAAATATATTTTGTTATTTTCGAGAATATGATCCCCGGCGCGACTTCTGGCAACGCAGGACGAAGTAATAGGACGGGACAGGAGGCGGACGAGCAGGCCACGGCATGGTGTGCAGTCTGCGGTCTGCTCGCCGCGACTCCGCTTACACCACACCCACCTTGCATCACACGCCCACACCATAACACGACGTACTTGCACTGCCACACCATCCTGATCGCACTCCGACACCATACCAGGTCGTGCTCACAATCCCGCACATCATGCACTTTAATCTACATTTCTATGCACCATCTTCCTTCTCCGTGTCAACACAGCACAATGTACGTAATTTACACATACAGTACAGCCAATTTTGAAATTTCCATTTAAACCGCCAACATCGCTCTCTGAACTAGAACCACCCTATGAACCACGAGCCAGTCCAGTGTCAGATCGGTCAAATGTCCCAAAGCCACGCCATTTATTAACATTTCCACTCGGGAAGACCTTAACATTTTCCTGTTTGCTTTTATCAGTAAGCCTTAAACCTTATAAAAAAGATGTGCTCAAGTTTTTTATCAGTAACCTCTAATATTACCAATAGGCTTTAAAGCTCAAACTTTTAAGGTTTAATCCTATAGATGAGTCTTAACACTCATTTTAAAACTAAACTTTAATCTAATCTAAATTTTAATTCCAACACAAAGTCTTAACATATAAATCATCATCAGAAAGCTTTATTCTCTCCAATAAGTTTCAACGCTCAAGCTCTTATCAATCAGCAATAATCTGCTCAGCCAATAAGCTTTAATGCTCCACCTAACTAATCCTACGAAACAGACAAAACACACATACTCTCGAACAAGCGTAAACATTGCTCTCTGTTCTGCACTCATCAGCATTCACACACTCTCCCGAGATACTCCTTTTGCAAATGGTCCTTTCACGTTGCACGGGGATGCATTCATTGCAAGTCAAAAGATGCCGGCGGCGTAAAAAGTGCTTTCCGCAGCCTTAGAATTATACTGATAATATTAACATTATCATTAATATTATCATTGTCATTATTATCATCATCATTATCATTGTCATCATTCTTATTGTTGTTGTTGCTGTTATAAATATCATTGTTACTACTTTTATTACTATTATCATTATTATTGTTATAATTTCTATCATTATAATCGTCATCATTTAGCATTATCATCATCATCCTTATTATTTGCACCATCATTATTATTATTACCATCATCATCACTATTATTACTATCATCAATAATATCATTCTTATAAATACTATCATTATCATCAATGTATATGATCATATTTTATTCTTACTCCCTATGCTTATCTCTTTTAGGCATGTTTCTCCCTAATCGTCCTTATCACTTCTAAATTCATTCGTTTTAACCTGGTTCTTCTCGTTTTCTCTCCATTTCTTCTTTCCTTTCTTCCAATTCTCCATTCTCCACCCCTCTTGTACCCCCGCTTCCTTCCTAATTCCGTAACACAATGCAGTAATCAGTTTTCGAACAACGTCTACGTCTCTCAATTTACGTTTCCTCCCCTTCCTCCCCTTCCCTCTACCCCCTTCCCCTCCCTATGTTTACCATTCATTACGTAACCGGATTAGGAAAAACTCCCCCAAGAAACATACAATCCCTAATCTCAGTGTGAGGCACCTCGCTCCCTACCAAAGTACACGAAGTACATACGTGCCCACAGAGAGCACACCTGCTCACGACTCGTCATAAATACACGTGAAAAGGAAGCCTTCATATGACCAGAATTCTTAGTACTTCTTATAATCTTCTTATAACTACTTAGGAGATTGTGGGGAGACTGTCACTCGTATTCCCAGTGAAAAATGGTCAACTCAGATAGGAGCGGTGGAAATGACAGAAGACTGAAACCTTGTAAGGTATTCATTTTTCCTCCTAGAATCATTATATCATTAATTATACTAAGCTGCTTGTCGGGCTGAGGAGCGCCGCATCTTAAAACTTATATGAAAGTTTGACTGACTGTGCGAAACTGTATATATGTTTTGAAAAAGGTCAACGATGCACACGGACGCACCTTGCACAGACACACACACAAACACGCATATACACACATTGCATTTCGTAAGAGATTTGGCAGCCCAAAACATATTACCATATAAATTATTTGTTTCCCGCCAAACAATACTGTAATAAGCCACTAGTAAGGTAATAAAATGGAGATAACCAATTCTAAACAGGTTTTAGCGCGGGTAGGAAAACCACCATATTGCATCTTTACTTCCAGAATCCCAATAAATTTGCACTCCCCATTTGATTTCCCAGCCTTTACAAACACGCAAGCAAAAATAGATTTTACTTTTTTTAATATTCATATTTTGGTTATGTATCTAGCAATTGCATCCTGAACAGCACGTATTGTCGACACTATCGGCGTGCCTCGCTACCCACCAATTAGCAGAGCGCGAACACGGTAATTTTTAGTAAACAAAGGGGGAGGTTGGGAAACCCGACACCTTCGCTGGCTGCCAACACGCGGGCGCTTGGAGGGAAGGGGGGTGAAGGGGAGGGTGGGAGAGGAGTGGAAGGGGAGTAAAGGGGGGAAGGAGGGAACGAAGGGAGGCGGAGGGGAGGGGAGCGGGGAGCTTGTCATTCCACTACACTTGAGAGATGCCGACGGAAGAAAATATTGGCAGACTAAAAACGAGAGAAAAAATGCACCAAAGTTGTCTAAAAGTACCGCGTGTTTTTAAATATTCAAATCTACGATTCCACGAATGCAAGACTAATCCAATAGCAAAAATATTTTCATATCGCTTAGCTTCGCCTGGACGTGATATGATCAAACACGGACTAGAATTTTGTATTCGCACGTGGTCGATGTTATGACTAGAGACAAGGTACAAATCGTGATGGTTCTATCTCACCCCACAAGACCTGGGTCAACAGAGGTCAAGGAGACCACCGGCAAAACACGAACTCCAGAGCCATTCAGACTCAGCATTCTAGCTTACCTCATGCGAAAACACGTTTCATGGTGTTGAACCATCTCTGCTTCGCCATAAATAAAACCCAATTGCAAACGAAGCACCAATACCCTCCATGAAATAGCATACTATGTATTTTTAGGAGAACTGCGCTGTGATCTTTTTAGCTTATGAAATTAACTACAGTATTAAACAATAGCCAATTTAAAACGACCTGCAAACAATGGCTGATTACAAGCAAAGCAGATGCCTATCAGCAGGGGAGCGAGAGCAGGTGTCCTTCCCCGGCCGCGAGCCCCCGCCCGAGAACAGGAGGGGTTCCTCTGCCGGAGCCCCTGCCCCTGTGGGCCACCGAGGAGAGCGCGGCCCCTGCTATGCACAGGATGAGATTTTGTTAACAGCCGAACATATTTTTTCGTCTAATGATTCGTATCTTCTCACTCTTGACAAAGCCATTTGTCTTGGGTCGCAACCAGGGAGGGGGCTTTCACCTATCCAATGTTACGGACGGACGGATCGCGCTCGGTTCCTGGTTGCCTGAGAAGCCACTTTCGAATCTGCTTCTGGTCCTTTTTTTATTCAAATATCTTTCTGTAAATAGAAGAAACGGTCGATTGTTTTCACTCCCATAAGCTTATACCAGGGTGTTATAACGATACGATCGCCCATTCGTACGTGTGTACGTACACATATACGTATATACACACATTCATATATATATATATATATATATATATATATATATATATATATATATATATATATAAGTATATGTGTATATATATATATATATATATATATATATATATATATATATATATATATATACATATAAGTATATGTATATATATATATAAAAGTATATATATATATAAATATATATATATCAATATATATATATATAAATATATATATATATAAATATATATATATATATATATATATATATATATATATATATAAATATATATACATACATATATAGATATATATATATATATATATATATATATAATGTACATATACATACAGTATATACATGTATATACACATTAATACATATAGATTTAAGTATATACATATAAGTGTGTATATGTATATATATATATATATATATATATATATATATATATATATATATATATATAGAGAGAGATAGAGAGAGAGAGAGAGAGAGAGAGAGAGAGAGAGTGAGAGAGAGAGAGAGAGAGAGAGAGAGAGAGAGGAGAGAGAGAAGAGACAGGAGACAGAGAGGCGAAGGGGCTGGGAGATAGACAGGGATAGATAGAAAGTTTGATGGAAAAACAGATAGAAATAAAGATAGACAGACTGAAAAGTGGATATATAGCAAGGGAAGCAACAACCTACTGGCAATCAGAACACTGAATTTCAACAATACCAGCAACAATCTTTTACAAAATCACACCTACACACATACCAAAACAAACAGACCAAACTTTCAACCTTTCCCCTCAAAAAGAAGAAAGAGAAAAAAACAAAACACTAAACTTCAACAATACAAGCAAATACTCAAACCAATACAAACAAACAAATAAACAAAACTATTAACCATCCCCTTCAAAAATAAAGAAGAAAAATAAATAAAAAAACACAACAATACTCAAAACACTGTTTTTCACAACAATACCTACCACAGCAACAACCTTTCACAAAATCCCTCCTACACACGCGCACACCCAAAAACAAACGAACTAAACTAATCAAAACAAACATCCCCCATCCCCCACCCCCCAGAAGAAGAAGAAAATGAAAAAAGGCAAGAAGAAAAGAAAACAGAAAGAAAACGTGCATAAGGCCGACCGGAAGGAAGTCATTTTCGACGCAGGAGCAAGACCTGTTTGTGTACGTGACGCGCACCGCAAATAAACACTTGGCGGCCGGAACAGACCGGGGGACCACCGGGTTTTCTGTTTCCCTCCGAAATCAAATTAAAATCGTACTGTCTCTCCATCTAAAAAATAGAGGAAGGTGCAGTTACCCTTTCTGTGAAAATGTGGTGCTTGTAGCGAATAAAGAAATTATTTGAGTTTTGTAGTGAAATTATGAAAACTATGGCGTCCAT
>NC_091551.1:23951213-23966213 GCF_042767895.1 Penaeus vannamei | reverse complement strand
GTCACGCGTGGGCGGCTACAACATCTCAACTCCGGTGAAAAATCGCAGGCAAAACAAGCAAGCGTAAACAGGGGCATCCGTTCGCCACAGGATAAACGTGTTTGGCGTTGATAAATTGGTCTTTTGTAACCTGGTTGTCTTCAACAACCGACAAATGTTTGATGTTTCCTACGCAAAAAAAAAAACTAGAATGTTATTTGTTTTTGTCTCTGAATACAAGTGATAGCGAAAAAAAGAGTACAGTGGTACCAAGGTAAAAAGAATCTTAATAAAGAAAACTAATTTAAGATTCAAAAAGAAAGAAAGAAAGAAAGAGAAGACTACAAAAATGGTTGTCGTAATCTTTTCATTTTCTGGTTAATCTAGCAACCCCCTTTTGCTAAACTTCATGTTTACAAGGATGTCTCTCATTCGTTTCTCATAATCCCTTCCTCCTTCCTTCGTTCTGTCCCCCTTCACATCCTTCCCTAGTCCCATATTCCGACCCTCTACCATTGTCCTTTTCTCATTCCCTTTCAGTACTTTCCCTCTCCCTACCTTTCTTCTCCTCCCCTCCTTCTTCTCCTCGTTTCCCTCCATCCCTTCCGCCGTCCCTCCCTCCTTCCCTCCCTTCCTCTCTCTAAACAGAAAGGTAACTCCCTAATTTCACCTGGAGCAATAAGCGTTGCTGGCTGCACCTTTATGGCGTGTATCCCACACAGAGTTAGCAGGTGGTGGAGGTGGTTGTGCAGGTGTGGAGGAGGATGTGGTGCAAGGGAGGAGGGGAAAGGAAGGGGGCGGCCTTATCCCCCACTTCAGGGAGATAAGGGGAAGGGAGAGAAAGGTATGGGGAGGGTGAAGGAGAGCCCTGGAGGGAGTGGAGGGGGGAAAAAAAAGGTGAGAGAAGGAGGGACAGTAAGAAAGTAAGGGGTGGAGTCAAGGTGTGTGTGTGTGTGTGTGTGTGTGTGTGTGTGTGTGTGTGTGTGTGTGTGTGTGTGTGTGTGTGTGTGTGTGTGTGTGTGTGTGTGTGTGTGTGTGTGTGTGTGTGTGTGTGTGTCCTCTTAAAATTCCAATAGTCCTAAATTACCATAACTAGAATCATATATATACTTTCCACACAAAAAAGAAATTCCGCTGAGAGACTCCTTTTTCCCGCCGTTTCTACAAAAGAAGAATAAAAAATCCCAAACTTTCTACTTCCCTTTACGTCTGCTTCCACTCCTACCCCTCCCCGCAACCTCCTACCCTCCCCCTCTTTCCTCCCCTTCCTAACACCTTCGCCTTTTCTCCTTCCCTTCCATCCCTCCCCCCTCCGCCCCCCTCCCCCATACCTCCGACAACGCCCCTTCCGCTCCCCTCACCCCCCCCCCCCCCGTACCTTCGAAGACGGCACCCTGGGAACTGTTTGACTTTTTCTAGGGTCGCTGGGAGGAAATTGAAGGGTGAAGAGGAGCCGCCTGCGTTGGGTTTGTTAAGGATAAGGAGTGGGGGGGGGGCGAGGTAGGAACAAGAGGGGGGGGGAGGAAAGGGAGGGGGGAGGGAGGAGAGGGAGGAAGGAAAGGGAGGGGAAATGAGAAAGAATAGGAAGAGGGGGGAGGCGAGAGACAGATAGACAAAGGGTAAAAGAGAGGTGAGAGAAAAAGAGAGAGAGAGAGAGAGATAGAGAGAGATAGAGAGAGAGAGTGAGAGAGAGAGAGAGAGAGAGAGAGAGAGAGAGAGAGAGAGAGAGAGAGAGAGAGAGAGAGAGAGAGAGAGAGAGAGAGAGAGGGGGGGGGGGGTGACAGAAAAGAAGGCGAGGGGAAGGAGGGGGGGGCACGAAAGAGAGGCAAGAGGGGAAAGGGAGGCTGGGCGAGGGAGAGGCAAGACAAGGAGGAGAATGTGACAAGAGGGGGACGGAAGTGAGGGGAGGGGGCGAAAGAGACACAAAAGGCGGTAAGGAGAGAAAGAGATAATAGGGGGCAGAATACGAATGCACTGAAGGGGAGAATAGAAATAGAGAGAGAAAAAAAATAAGAGAATAATCACAGATTGGAGAAGATATGCAAAGGGTATAAAAAAAAAAAAAAAAAAAAAAAAAAACAAAGCCAGCGGAAGAGGAGAAAAAAGACTAAAAGAAGAAAGAAAAGAGAGGAAAGAGCAAACAAAACCAACGAAAAAGGAAAACCAACACAAAGCGAAGTTAAAAGGAAAAAAGACGAAACACGAACCGAAGACGAGACTCAAAGCAAACACAACAATTCCTTGCTGAAACGAAGGGCCGAGTGCCAAGACCTCGCCACCTACAGGAAGCCACGTAATGAAATGGAAAGAGAAAGTTGTACTCGATTTTACGCGTTTCCTCCTTCGAAAAAGGGAGAGAAAGAGAAAAGAAACGAAAAATGGAAGAAGTAGATACAAGGGTGATATGGAAAGGGGAAAGGGTGAGGGTAGGGGTAGGATGGGGCGAGGGTTGAGGGGGGGTGGGGGTGAAGAGGTAGATCTGCCAGCTGAGGATGTCACGCACAAGGGACTTCGGTTATAAGTTTTAATTGATTATATTATTCCAATCCGTGCTTATCCCGTGGGAGATATGCTAATTCTTGACAAATCTTCCCCGCTCAGAGTGGAAAAGTTATTAATATTATTGCACGTCGAGAGGAGAGGTTGGGGAAGGGGTGGAGAGGAGGGGGAGGGGGAGGGGGGAAAATCGATGCCACTTTTGAATTGACTTATAACAAGTTTTCCTCTGAAAGAAAGTTTTGTGGAGGTGATTGCACCAGATTCGAAGGGCAGGACTTTTTTTCGCTGCGCTGGAAAGATTGCAGGAAGTTTACATTTTCTCTTTTGGATTTTTACTTCTCCTAACAGCTTCTGCCTCGCTTCCTCGTGCGCCTTCGTCGGGAGCGCAACAGCCTCCTCTCCCACGCCCTCTCCCTGTGACAGGGCGGCTTCCCATGTCTCATTCCCCTCATTCGGGCTTATTTGGTTGCGGCATAAATCCGATTTCATAGGCTTAGTTCCGCTATATAAACCTGGAAGTGATTTCTGTACATCCGCAATCAAATCCTACGAATTATAAGTAACTCAAACAAATGAAAAAAATCACATCTTTTAAATAAATCCCATATTTTCTTATGTAAATTCAATAAACCCGTGAGCAACTCAATTACCACAATTCCTACAAATCCATAAGTGAATCCTGTAAATCCACACGTAAATCCCATATTTCCTTGAGTAGATTCTATAAATCCACAAGTTTACCCCATAATCCCAAAATTGAATCCCACGAATCCCGATTTAAAGCCAATAAATCCACAAGTAAATGGTTGAAATCCCGAGCACACCCCCGCGGCAATCTGAAGCCATACACGTCCAAAACAACCCGACGGCAGACTCTCCAATAAATGCCAGTTATCATGAAGTTTGTTAAAAAAAAACGAACTGTGCAGCTGAGAATCACTTCTTCAAAGGTCTGACATCACAGTAAACTCAAGTTGGTTCGCTTCCCCTCTATGATTGCCGCCCCGAGCTTCCCTCGCTCTCCCCTCACCGTCTTCTCCCTCTCCCCGCTTTCTTCCCTCTTCCATCCGCCAAGTTCTTCCCGCTACCCTCACTACTCTTTCCCGTTCTCCGCTCTGCCCTTATCATCCTCTCCTACTCCCTGCCTTTCTCGCTCTCCCCTCACTTTTCCTTTCCCCGCCCTGTCCTCTTCACCCTTCTCCTCCCCCGGTTTTCCTCGCTCTCCTCACTTTCCCTCTCTTCACCCTGCCCTGTTTCACTCTTTCCTTTCCCCCTGCTTTCCCCACTCTCTCCCTCACTTTCCTTCTCCCCGCCCTGCCCTCTCTCCGCTTTCCTTCTTCCCGCTACCGTCGTTCTTCCTTTACCTTCCTTTGCCTCTCTCCACCCTCTCCTTTTGCCAAACTCTCCCAGCCCTCCCCGCCCTCCCCTCGCCGCCCTTCCCCCCCCCCCCCCTCACCTCACGACCAAAGATCAAAGACAGTTTGTAAGCTCACATCTCGACCCCGTCCACGCCCCCTGCGTCTTCCTCCGGTGACGGAACTTCCTGATGTGAAAAAAATGACAAATAAAAACAAAAATAAAAATAAGACGATTTTTTTTATTATAGTAATTAAAGAAAGAAAGAAAGAGAAAAAGAAAAAAAAACGGAAATAAACCGAGTTTTTTGCGCGAGTCCACAATACCAGGCGGACAGGAGACAACTTCCCGTAGTCGCCATTTTACCTGAACACTAATTAAGGATGTGCCGCTTCCCCCTCGAGGTTATCGGGCGACACATTATGAGCTATGCCGGCAGGGGGCGTCGCTACGCCAAGGTTAACTCCCGCAGGAAACGCAAGCCCTCGAGGATAGCAGCGCGCACAAGGGAAGGGGCGCTGGGGTCGTGAGGGGGTATGGGGTGGGGGTGGAGGGGCAGTGGGTGATGGGGTTAGAGAAGGGGGTGAATGGGGGCGCTGGGACGAGGCGGGAGGGGGTGGGGAAGGGGGTGATGGAGTGTGTGTGGGGGGGGGAGTAGGAAGAGGATGGAGGAGCTAGAGAAGGGGGATAAAAAAGTGGGGGGTGGGGGAAGGTGTAGGAGGTTAGAGGATGGAAGAGGGGAGATGAAGGGAGGTGATACAGTTGATAAGAAGAGGTGGGAGGATAGAGCTTACAGAGAACGGGAGAAAAGTTGGGGGTGGAAGATGGGGAGGGTGAGGGTAGGGATTGGGTAGGAAGTGCAGGACCCCTGCAGGGAAAAGAGAGCGGGATCACCGCAACAATTGCAATGATATCACTACCACAACTACTACTACTACGAATGATAATAATAACAATAATAATAATAATAATAATAACATCAACAATAATAATAACAATACTGATAATAATAATGATAGCTATAATAATAATTATAACAATAATGAGCATAGTAATAATAATAAAAAAATAATAAAAACAATAACAATAGTAATAATAATGATATTAATAATAATCTTAATCTAGTAATGATAACAATTATAGTGGTAATGATGATACCAATAGAAATAATGATAATAATAACAATGAAAATAGTAAAGATAATAATGATGATAATGATAATAATAATAATAATAATAATAACAATAATAATGATGATAATATTAACAATAATAATAATAATAATAATAATAATAATAATAATAATAATAATAATAATAATAACAATAACAATAACAATAATATCAATGATAATAATGATGATGATGATGATGACAATAACAACAATACCAATAATACCAATAATACCAATAATAATAATAATAATAATAATAATAATAATAATAATAATAATAATAAAAATAATAATAACAACAACAACAATAATAATAATAATAATAATAATAATAATAATAATAATAATAATAACAATAATAATAACAATAACAATAATAATCAAAAAGAATCATAATAACGTGCACACACACCCACACACCCACACACACGCACACACTCAAACGCGCACTTCTCCACAGAGGCAAGCAAATATTTGTAATCTTCTTAGCCTTTAAAACATGCTCACTTCTAAAGTAAACACAGCCTGTGCCTAGACGCTGCCAGCGCCGTCGTCTGCACCGGCTCCGTCGGAATCATCGCATTTCAAACGGCTTCAGACCGAGAGTTCGTCTCCGGACCTCAACGCTGGCGGGATTTACATAGAAATTGTGCTCGTGCAGCTGCTCTGGCCTAAAATCTCCCTTTTTCCCCTTGCCCTGGAGAACTTTTGTGGCAGGAGCAGCAGCGACCAGACAAGGATCCCTGGTCAAAGGTAAGTATTCCCCGAGGCTGCTGCATTACGTCACAAACGTTTAGGATCAAAGGTGAGGACACTGAAGGAGGGCCCAACCCATTCCCACCCCCTTCGCTTCTGGGAGTGCTGCAGCTCTCCCCAACATGGTCGCGAACTCAGACACTACACACAAAGACACAGGCACACATGTGTGTACGCTGCGTAGATGTACATGTAGCAGTCTGTGTAAGTGTCCACAACCACTTTTCAAACCTAAGAAATCGATCAGAAAAATACTAATGTTAGGGAGGAATGCTCTTCAGGCCCTTCAAAACACATCCTCGTTATTAGGTGGATGAAATTTGAGGAGACGAGGGAAAAGCAGGATGTGAGGAAATAGGCAGTTGAGGCCGTGGTGGGGGAGAGAGGGGGAAGGGAGAAGGTGCGTAGAGAAGAAATGTGTGGGAAGGAGCGAGGGGGGAAGTTGGAAGCGGCGAGGGGAAACATGGGGAGACACGATGAGGAATGGGTGTTATGAGGAGTGAAGGGAAGGCTGTGAGGAGAACCAGACATGGAGGAGGACAAGAGGGAGCAGAAAGCTGTGATGGCGTAGAGGTTGTGAAGGTGAAAAGGAGACCGAAAAAAGCTACTAGAGATATGTTTACAAACCGTAAGCAATTAATATGTAGATATAGCACTATATCTATATATAAAATAACTGGGGCTTAGTATCAGCCTCAACACACACACACACACTGCGGTGATAGTCTAAACAAACCTACACGTTTTATCTATTTACTTTTCTTATCCTTGTGAAGAGTCCCTCTACCTGCCCCGCCCCTCCCTTCAAATGCTCCTACTTTGTCTCTCCCTCCGACGGCCGCGGGACTCATTCCCTCATATGATATGGAAAGTTAAATTGGTAGTGGTTACCAGGGAGGTTCTGCCTTTGATCCCAGGGCGGTCAAAGTTCATCAAAGTCAATCAAACAGTTGCTGCGCCACAGCCCCGCCCGGTGCAGGCTATTTGGTTGTGTGTGCTACAGCAACAGTGAGCAGCAAACACTTTTAACAACCTCTGGCATTGCTGGAACGCATGAGTTGTCGCTGTACATTTTGCTTCGGGAATGAATAAGGGAGTCTTTGGTACCGTATATATGTATCTGAAACCTCAACGGCAAAACACAGAGATATTTCACTATTTGATATTTAGTGTCCGAAGAAAACAACGGTAGAAATTTCCTTTTATAAGAAAATAAGAGAACAAAATCAAACATAAAATACACATTTTCTAGCCCACAAACATCATATATATCACACACCCAAATATTTCCTGTCGTAACATTACTACGGCCAGACTGTTATAAAAATGATGTCACGACTGCTGCACTTCTCTTTGCCATCAGTCATCGGACAAACGAGTGTTGGCAGTTTGCGCTGACAGATGTTTGGAGTTTATCATTCCACAGTCAGTTAATCTATTGCTTTTTCAATTTGAATTTTAGACTGCCGGCCTTTTAGCAACGTTTCAAATCTTCTTTTTTACAGTCATATGCTCAACTTCCATCAACGTACACTCTATGTAAATTTTAAAACGGAGTAGGTAAAAAGGGAAATAGATTTGCAGCGTTGGAAGATGCAATTTAAAATGCATCGGCCATCAAAGTCCCTACAATTCACAAATCAAAATAATTAAAAATGATATATGACTAAATAAATATAGTTTTATGTCTGGAACTCATTTCAAACACACAACATAATTTATTAACACAGACCTTGCCTTAATCCCAAAAGAGGCAGCCACTAATGCCTTTTGATATACGATCTGCTTTGTCCTTTTGTCTTTCGAAAATGCAATGCGGTTTCGAGGAAAAGTTGCAGAACATCTTGAGAGACAAAAATTGCCAACTTCTCCCCCAATTACGACTTTCTCAATCTTCGCTCATTCACTCACTTGGTGTAATACCATATTTCTGAGTGCGATTTCACCCGATCACCTGTTATGGTTCTCGCCTCATTTAGTCCTTTGTTCCTTTCTTTCGGTTTCTTTGTCGTCCTGCCCTCTTTTTTCGAGATTACTTTCGTTTCTAATCTCGTTCTCTCGTTCTCTCAGTGCAGACCTCTAATCCACGCACACAAGGAAATACATTGGCTATTTATCTATACCCTTACATGTACACATAAATACAAACCGATACTCATGTGGTCGCTCCTTCGCACGCACGCACTTACACATGCAAATAAATACGTACATACAGATAGATGTAAATATAGATATATTCATATAGATGTATATACACACATACACACAATCGCACACACATGCATACATACAGTCTGTAAGTGTGTATGTGTGTGCGTATGCGATAAAATAAAACCGGAGACCTTATACTGCCAAGAAAACCTTCGTTCTGCTTACTCCAAACGCAGTCTCCTTCGGGGCGGGGGACACAGAGGGCCGAGAGCATTCCCGCCCATAGAGAGGAGAGCTTTCCAAAGCTTCCTGGATGGATCGCTCGCTGGGGACCTATTGGGACCCGACGTGACATCTTTTACATTGGGGCGTGAGGAAAGAGGGGAGGCCACCAGAGGGACGAGGAAGCAAGCAGAAAATAGACAGAGAAACAGCCTGACATACATATATACATACAGAGATTTAGATAGATAGATAGACAGACATATATATATATATATATATATATATATATATATATATATATATATATATATATATATAGAGAGAGAGAGAAAGAGAGAGAGAGAGAGAGAGAGAGAGAGAGAGAGAGAGAGAGAGAGGAGAGAGAGAGAGAGAAGAGAGAGAGAGAGAGAGAGAGAGAGAGAGAGAGAGAGAGAGAGAGAGAGAGAGAGAGAGAGAGAGAGAGAGAGAAAGCGAAAATAAATCACAAGGGGAAACGAATAAGAGAGAGGCGGAATTAAAAAGCAAAGAGGGAGAGAGACAGAAAGAAATAGAATAACGATAGAGAGAGAAAATAAGCAACGCCATTGTCCCAGCCAGCACGCCGCGCGAGGAGCCACCGAAGGATCTCCGCGGCAGAGAGGCGAGCCACGGCCCATCCGCGCAGCACGACAAACGCCCACGCTGAAGTAAGACCACAATGCAGCGCGGGCAAGGTCCATACAAGGCCTATGCACTCTTTTGTCCCTAGGAGGAGACGGCGGCCGCAGCAGTGCTTACACCTCACCCGGGGAGGGAGTGGGAGGGGGTAAGCTACTGTCTGGGTGTTAAACTTGCGCTGATGGAGGGTCGCCGGGGGAATATCACCCATTGACGGGCCCTATCTCATCACCTCGTTGCCGAAGTTACCTGGCTTGTGGGGAACGCTGTAAACTTCCTTCACTTACATGTGTCCTCCACTTTCAAACGAGCATATTTTTCCTTTCGCTTTATCTTAAGTCTTTATCGCTTTCCCGCGTATTTTCCTTCTCGCGTGCTGCACTTTCCGCGAACTGAAAAAATAGCCCAAATGGCGACAATTTTTTATTTAATTTCAAGTGTTTTCAACGCGGCTCCGCGAGATTTCGAAAGCCACTTGTTACGCTGTGAGAAACGCATAGTGAAAATATTCTAGTCACATTTCCCCGTCCATTCTGAAAATCCCATATCATGCAGACGAAGCATGCCGGGATGAATTCAAGCCCCGAGATCTCTGGCAACAACGCCTAAATGACGCATAAATACAAGGTGATTTATCTACACAAATCACAAAGCAAAGTCCTGAAATGCGAAATCGTTATATATATCAGCCATCAGCCCGGTTTGGCAAATCTCTAAAAGTGATATAACAATGCAATAAATCAGAGAGCGCAGAGCTCGCCGGATCAGCTGTGCCTGGCCTCGCCCCGTCTCCGAGGGCCGCGGGGATGCTCCTTGCTAGCCTCAAGGCATCCTGTTCCGATGCCTTATCCTGCGGGTTTTGTTCATATTCATTTTCTATCAATTGCGCCAAACGTGTAATAGTATTTCTTATTATCTTTTGTATTCTTTCATTTCACATATAGAACATTATCCTTCTCTACGTATAAACAATGCCCCTCTCGGTATGTATAAACCTTTCTCTCTCTCTCTCTCTCTCTCTCTCTCTCTCTCTCTCTCTCTCTCTCTCTCTCTCTCTCTCTCTCTCTCTCTCTCTCTCTCTCTCTCTCTCCCTCCCTCCCTCTCCCTCTCCCTCTCCCTCTCCCTCTCCCTCTCCCTCTCCCTCTCCCCTCTCCCTCTCCCCTCTCCCCTCTTCCCTCTCCCCTCTCCCCTCTCCCTCTCCCTCTCCCCTCTCCCTCTCCCCTCTCCCTCTCCCCTCTCCCTCTCCCTCTCCCCTCTCCCTCTCCCCTCTCCCCTCTCCCCTCTCCCTCCCTCTCCCTCTCCCTCTCCCTCTCCCCTCTCCCTCTCCCTCTCTCTCTCTCCCCCTCTCTCTCTCCCCCCCTCTCTCTCCCCCTCTCTCTCTCCCCCTCTCTCTCTCCCCCCCTCTCTCTCTCCCCCTCTCTCTCTCCCTCTCCCTCTCCCTCTTCCCTCTTCCCTCTCCCTCTCCCTCTCCCTCTGCCCTCTCCCTCTCCCTCTCCCCTCTCCCTCTCCCCTCTCCCTCTCCCTCTCCCCTCTCCCTCTCCCTCCTCGTATAAAAATGTTTCACACAAATAATACATCCGTATTGACATGTTTACAGATGCAAAGTAATAGTTTTATATTAATCCTCACGTCATCACCATCATTACTATCGCCATTATTATTTTTTCGATCGATCACATGACAATATAATGAGGAAACATCATACACAGAGTGAGATGAATAATGATTACGTAATTAAGAATGATTATAGTACGGGCAGGTGGTTTTAAATGTGTCTGATGATGCATCGTTGCAATATTCTTAATTAGGCAATCGTCAAATCAAAATCCTATGTATTTATGCTCAGCGTATAAAAGGGAAAAAAGAAAACATATGATTTATATTTCCCTGCGTGAGGTTTGGTATAAGAATTGATATGATTGACGTGCGAGCTGACATTTCAACTTTTTAACTCCTTCTGGCTGTACAGTATGATTGAATGCAATGAGAGAAGAAGTGTGTTTCGAGAACGCACACAAAACATTGAAGTTCATGTTTGGAAAACACACATATACAATCAGACCCAATACTAACGCTTTTGCATCACGTTGTGTTCTTCTAGTTGTCTGTATGTGTTTGTTTATTTGTATGTTTGTTTGTTAGCGCACGCGTGTATGTCTATGTGTATGAGTGCGTGCTTGCGTATCTAAACCACAACCAAACCAACCACATCCTACGTAAACACATCAAATGCTCCCCCAAGCACACGAACACACACATAGACACACAAACAGACAAACGACGGCATAAGAGAGCCACGACAACCTGCAGGGGCTCCCAACCGCCATTTCCCAAGCCGAGAGAGAAGGGCGCTTCCTGTCGTTCTTTGGCTCGATTTTCTTTAGCATGAAAAACGAAACAAGTGTGGAGGGAAATAATAAGAATGGGTGCCGCATAGACAATGGTAATGATTATTATTATTATTATTATAGTAGTAGTTGTAGTTGTGGTTCTACTATGGCTGCTGCTGGTATTACTATTACTATTACTATTACTATTACTACTACTACTACTAGTAGTGATACTGGTTTTGATGCCGATGATGATGATTACTATAATAATAATGATGATGATGATGATGATGATGATGATGATGATGATGATGATGATGATGATGATGATGATGATGATGATGATGATGATGATAATAATAATAATAACAACAACAACTACTGCAATCATAATAATAATAATAATAATAATAATAATAATAATAATAATAATAATAATAATAATAATGATAGTTAATAATACTAATATTGATACTAATAATGATAATAAAAATATTCATTACTAGCACTACTATTATCATAACAACAACAACAACAACAATAATAATAACAATAATGATAATAATGATAATGATATTACTACTACTACTATTACTACAACTACTACAACGGCTAATCATACTAATAATAATAACAATGATAATAATGATAAAAACAAAAATAAAAATAATGGCAATAACAACGTCCATAAGAAATAATAAGAACACCAACAAGCAAGAACAACTATGCCAAACTGCTTCCCCAAATGAAACCAAAAAGAGCAGACTGAAAAGCAACGCCACAGACAAAAATGACTTTCTGGGAAAACGACGAGCATAAGGATCAGACGCATCTAGTCATTTCCTCCCTTCCCTCTAAGTCCTCTTTCTTCTGATTCTTCTCCTTCCCCCTCATTCCCTCTCCTTCGTCTCTTTCTTTCTCCTTCTCTGTCTTTCATTCCCTTCCGTGTTCCACTTTTCCCCTCATCTCTCTTTCTTCCCCCCTCCTTTCTCCCTACCCTCCCTCTCTCCTCCCTTCCTCCTTCTCCCCACCTTCCCATCCCTCCTCCCTTCCTCCCTATCCTAACTCCCTCCTCCCTCTCCTACACCACCTTCTTTCCTCCCTCCTCCCTCCCTCCCCCACCTTCTTTCCTCCCTCCCTCCCTCCTACCCCACCTTCTTTCCTCCCACCTTCCCTCTCTCCTCTCTTCCTTCCTCCCTCCCTCCCACCCCACCCTCCCTTTCTCCTCTCCTCCCTCCCTGCCCTCCCACCCCCCTCTTCCTCCAATTCTCACACTCCCGAGCTATTTACCGCCACCATGAGATCGGCGCGAGGAGATGAACTACACACATTTCATTAGATGCTCGACCGCAATGCCGATGGAATGGCGGAGATAATGGTCTAATTGCGGCTCCTTCGACTCCGCCTCTCTTGCTCCAGGGGAAGGCAGGGGTGGGGTGTGGTGGGGGTGGGGGGTGGGGGGGAGGGAAGGAGGGAAATAAGAGAGAGAGGGGAGGTAAAAAAGCAGGAAGGAAGGGGGAGGAGAAGAGGGATAGTGGGAGGTAAAAAGGAAGAAGGGAGTGGGAAAGAAGAGGGGAAGAGGGAAAGACGAGGAAGAGGGAGGTAAAAAGGAGGAAGGGGGAGGGAAAGGAGAGGGAGAGGGGGAGGGGGGGAGGGAAAGGGAGGAGAAAGAGGAAGAGGGGAGGTGAAAAGGAGGAAGGGAGAAGAAAAGAAAAGGGAAAATGGAAGAAAGAGAAGGGAAACAAAGGGGAGACAAGGGTAAAGGTCGAGCAAAAGGAAAGAAAGACAGTGTTAAGGAAGGAAAGGAGGAGGAAAAGAAAAGGGAAAGGAAGTGAGGAGGTAACTAAGGGGGAAGAAAACGGGACAGTAGAGAAAAGGAATGAGGAGAGAGGGAAAAAGGAGAAACGATTAAAGAGGGAGAAAAACAAAAAAAATATTAGGAGTGGAGTGGAAACTGCCTGAGGGAAAAAAGAACGGGAGAGCTAGAAAGAGGAACTAAAGAAAGAAAGGGGAGAGAAATAAAAGGGGAAGCGTCAAGAAGGAAATAAAAACGAAGAAAGTAGATAAGAGGATGGGAAAGAAAACAGATGGAGGAAAGGAAAGGGGAAAATAGTAAGAGACGGAGCGGGACAAAAGAGATTATGAGCTTCATGTATGAAAAAAAGGGAGGGGAAAGAGAGGGAAGGAAATGACACAGAGATGACGGTGATGGAGGGAAACACGACAGAAAGTGGGAGGGAGGGAGGGAAGGAGAGATAAAAAGATGTGGGTAGTAAAATGTTAGTTAAACAAGGAGAGGGACAAAAAATGTAAGCAAATTGAGTGAAAAAAGGAGAGGAAGAACGATGGAAGGAAAGAGAAGGAATCAAGGAAAGGAGAGGAGGAGACAGAAAAAGACGGAAGTAACAGGGAAAAAAACTGAAGACTGGACGAAGGGAGTGGGAGAAGGAAGGGGAAGAAAGGGAGACAGAAGAAGAGAGATCGATGATGTGCAAACAGCAACAAAATCTTGACTGACAAGTTTCGTATTTCTCTTTCTCCCTCTTTCTTTTCTGCTTTGGGGGACGGTAATTTGCTGCTGGCTGCTTGTGCCTGTTAGATGCATGCGCCTTTTGTCTGCTTTGTACTCTCTGCCATCTGCTTTGGACTGATTACTGAATGACTTTTTGCCGTGAGTGCTTTCAATTTGTGCATTTTGTCTGCCTGCGTTTGCCAACTGTCGAACGATGATTGACGATGATGATGATGATAGTGGTGGTGGTGGTTGTGGTGGTGATGGTGATGTCTGGTGATGATAATGGTGGTGGTGACGGTGACTGATGTTGATGATGATAATGGTGGTGGTGATGATGTTTGATGCTGATTGTAACGGTAATGATGAAGTGAAGATGAGGATAATGTACATGATATCAATACCAGTAACAAACAATCTTTCAGTAACAACAAATCCAGTTTCAAAAACATGCACCCCAAACAGCGCATTTTCTAGCACTGAATCATTCCTTCTCGGCCGTAATTCCCAGAACCCCACCCCCCTCACCGCACGTCCACAAAGCCACTGCAGTCACTGCAAGCTGGGCGAGAGAAGACCAGCTGGCGGGAGCAATGAGGACTACATGATGTAGCCCCTCCCCCCTCCTCTCCTCCCCCCAAATCCATCTTACCCCTCCGCCCACTACCTCAAGAAACCCAATTCCCCCCTCACCTCTCCTCCAACGCACACCTCAACTCTATGCCCCCTCTCCCTCTCTCCCCCTTTCCTTATTTTATCCTATCCCCAACACACCTCCCCATTCTCTCTCCAACACCTACCTCACCTCTCCTATCCTCTCCACTACCCCCAACACACCGCCCCCACTTCCCCCTTGACCACACACACCCCACCCCTCTCCTCCATCACCCCCTGCCCATCTCACCCCCTCCCTCCATGGCACTCGGCAACCGCCCGTGATGGAGCCCGCATCAGCCTCGCACTCCACACCCTGCCCGCTGCTCCCTCAAGTGGCCTCCTTGTATACTCCACAAGAGGCCATTCACTTGGCAGGAAGTGGTTGAGGCCAGATTTGATCAGCTCGATTAAAAGTTCAATAAGAAAATGTCTAATTCTGCGGTGATTCGTTAAGCTACTCCTCGTTGTGATCTGCGATGACGTTTTCCATTGCGGCCTTCTCGGTTTTCTCTCTCTCTCTCTCTCTCTCTCTCTCTCTCTCTCTCTCTCTCTCTCTCTCTCTCTCTCTGTATGTATGTGTGTATTTAAATTTTGTTTTCAATAATCGCCTCATTCTCTCTCTCTGTCTCTGCCGCCTTTTTTCTTTATGTCTGTCAGGGAGTCGGTCACGGCTTCTCTCTCTCTCTCTCTCTCTCTCTCTCTCT
>NC_091551.1:23931213-23938713 GCF_042767895.1 Penaeus vannamei | reverse complement strand
CCAAGCAGTACTCCGCACGCGAGCGAGGAAAAAACACGAGTACGTTTGTAATGAATATTTGGCTCGGATGCTGACCTCCTCTTAAAGGAATCCCCCGCTCGCGTGAGGCCCCTTGGCCCGTGGGGGTGTGAGGGTGATGTTCACCCTCATCACTCACATCTCGCCGCTTTATCGCGCATTGTTGCATACTTGCATACCTGCGTAGCACTGATATTTGCATTGAGCTGTCAGAGAGGTCTTTGAGCTGCTAAGATTCATGGGGAACTTTATCTCTCTGTACTGGGAATTGGATTTTTTTTTTAGATTTAGGAGAAGGAAATTATGCGAGAGAAAGAAACGAAGAAAAAACAATAAGAAATAAAGGGAATTAATAAAATAAAAATCACACACACACGTGTGTGTGTGAGTGTGTGTGTGTGTGTGTGTGTGTGTGTGTGTGTGTGTGTGTGTGTGTGTGTGTGTGTGTGTGTGTGTGTGTGTGTGTGTGTGTGTGTGTGTGTGTGTGTGTGTGTGTG
This sequence comes from Penaeus vannamei, assembly GCF_042767895.1. Lineage (NCBI taxonomy): Eukaryota > Metazoa > Arthropoda > Malacostraca > Decapoda > Penaeidae > Penaeus > Penaeus vannamei. Next base: position 23,938,198 of record NC_091551.1, on the reverse strand, counting down.
TGTACAAAGCAGATAAAAATATTTGCCATTCATATCAATCTCTTTCTGTCTGTTTCTTCCTTTCCCTCACTCTCTCTCTCTCTCTCCTTTACACACAAACGCAGAAAAGTAAGAGAATCTTCACTTTAACAGCAAGATTTCGTATATACTTTCCCCTCGCGCGACGGAGCCAAAAGAAGTTTCCGATATTTCTAAATGGAATTATATCGCAGTCGGAGTTGGGTTTAGACCTGACGTTAAATCAATGGGCGGATCTTAAAGAACTCAGCCTCGTCGAGAGAACTGAGCTAATTGGATCATATCCTTTGAAAGCCTATAAAAATAATTTGCCTCAAAAAAAGAGAGAGAAAAAGGACGCGGGGAAGAAAGGGATTCAGCGTATTTCCTGCCTCCTGGAGAACTTTGAGATGTGAAATGGGCTTCTTGGGATGAATGCTGCCGACGATAATATCGCGAAATGATGTAGATAAATTAAACACCATGAGCCTTGTTGTTATCATAATTATTATTATTACTATTACTATAAATCTATTATCTTTATTACTGTCATTATCATTAACATGATTATCATTACTATCATCCTTGTTCCCATTATCATTATCGTTATCATCCTTAAAATCACCGATATATAGTCTATCGTTAGTATTAATGCAGCTCAAATCTTTATTCTTATTTCTTGTTCTTATCAGGATCACAGGCGGCGAAAGCGGAAGGCGTTCTTTCATACAGGCTCTTTTCCTCTTACCTTCTTTCATCAAAGGAAGGGAAAATGTTAACTTACCTTTTTTCATCAAAGGAAAGGAAAATGTTATCATAATCTTCCTCAGATCACTGAACCCTCACCTTCTCCATTACGGTCTTAGCGCTCCCTCTCTGCTATCATTACCTCTTCCTTTACTCTAACCCTTCTCCCTCATCTCTCCTCCACCGCCTGTATCTAACCTTCTTCAGCGCCGTCGACCGCCCCAGCCATCATTCTCCTGCCGTTCCCTCCTCTACGTATTACCCTGGCGCCTCTCACCCTGGCCCTAGCGCCCCTTACCTGCACCCTGGGCTTCCTCCTCCTACATTCAGGAGCACAGGTTGGCTCCACAGGATCGCATCTGCTACTTTGTCGGGCGCTAATTGGAGGAGACATGTTAACAGCTGTTGTGCATGGTAACGACCTGCCGCCTGCTGAATATGTAACGCCACGAGCCTCCGCCGATCGCCAGGCTCCCCTAACTCGGGCTGCTCCGCCTGCTGCACCTGCTACTGCTTTGCATGTCCCCATACCCGTGACTGCCTCAGGAGGAGATAATGGTGCGCGCGGACAGTGACGATGACATCGTTACGTAAATGCAGCGCCATTCGCCTGAGCTTTTCCCTGCCCAGGTCCTCGTCGCGGACATTCAGGGTTCGCGTCCCCATCCGCGAAGCTACCTGCTCGCCTCAGAGTCAAGCTAATTATTGTCATTCTCAGAAGTTACGGAGAAAGATTAGGGGTTTAAAGTTATTTGAACAGTCATTAGAGTAATTACCTCTTGCATTTTACCCTCGGTACTAAGGTCAACAAAAGACAAACAAATCTGTTTAGTGAACTTGCCTTGGCGCGGAGAACAACATTCGGATTGCGTGACGCGTGACGCAAGGGGCGATACACTCGAGAATTAAAACAGGTAAGGGGCGATTTTGGGTCATGAGTCACAAAGCATTCTGCATTTTCATTCGGCTTGACTCAGCCCTAAATATCTTTCACGATCGCTACGCTTTCACGCGATTTTCCTCTCTCCTTTAATCAAACTTTTATCCGCATGGCCTTCCTCCTTCATTCGCTCCTTACCCCTTATTATCTCTCCTCGCCTGTGGCATGCCATTCCTCCGCCTTCAACAACTGGTCCTTTTCGCCTATTTTGCCAAGAATATTTTGAAAACACCAGAAACTTAAATCGCTGCAAGACCATCGATTGAAGTCCTGAATCAAAGACATAAGCATCTTTGGAAAATGTAATACTTCTAATTTCCTTCGATAAATTTTGAAATCCGACGGCACGCACGGATACTTTCGTTCGCCCGACTGCATGAGAGTTTTGGAGCTGCCATTGTTCCGATGTCTTGGTCATTTGAAAGGATAATATCAAATAAATGAAATAAGTAAAAAACAATTGGTTAAAGATTCATTACATAATGCATCCAAACATACTCTTAAGCAACAAATGATTTGGAGCAGTTGACAAGCCTTGCAAGATCCAAATTGAAAGCCTGATGGAATATCTTTTGTACTCGAAATTCCTATTATAAATGATTATATGCATATAGCTTTCAGGATACTACTACTTTTTCGAAGACAATATCTTGTCATTCAAAAGTGTATTTCGAATATAAACATCAGCGTCGTTCGCAAAGAAAGAAAAAGAGAGAGAAAAAAGGAGGAAGACCGACAGACAGACAGGGAGGGGGAGAGAGGGGGAGAGAGGGGGAGAGAGGGGGAGAGAGGGGAGAGAGAGGGAGAGAGAGAGAGAGAGAGAGAGAGAGAGAGAGAGAGAGAGAGAGAGAGAGAGAGAGAGAGAGAGAGAGAGAGAGAGAGAGAGAGAGAGAGAGAGAGAGAGAGAGAGAGAGGAGACAGACTGACAGACAAACACAGGGAAAGAAAGACACATTTTTAAAGCCCACAAAACGCCCATTAACTTCATATCTACACACCATAAAACCCTAAACTAAGTAAGTCTCTGTGACGACAAAGAGAAAAATCAGGAAGTCGACAAATGAGCTGTTGCATACTTAATCTGCAAAAATGATAATTCAGCATTAAGCTCCGAATCAATACACAAAGTGAAAGTCTGCGTTGCATTCTTTTATATATATATAGAAGATTATGTTTGAAGGCCAGTCGGTGGCTTTATCTTTCATCCCTTTGTTAGTTTTTTTTTTTGTGTGTGTGTGTGGGGGGGGGGGGGGGAAGGTGAAATAGAAAAAAGAGATAGGAGAGAAAGAGATGTAAGATATATAGATAGATAGGGAGAGAGGGAGAGAGGGAGAGGGAGAGGGAGAGGGAGAGGGAGAGGGAGAGCGAGAGCGAGAGAGAGAGAGAGAGAGAGAGAGAGAGAGAGAGAGAGAGAGAGAGAGAGAGAGAGAGAGAGAGAGAGAGAGAGAGAGAGAGAGAGAGAGAGAGAGAGAGAGATTACTCAGGACATCAACTTCACGCTCACATCTGGTCCTACTTACAAAAGGAATACCTACTGATGTGGTCGCAGTGTGAGGCCCTAAACATACCCTGATTGCGCAGACATCCAATTCCTTTGAGGTATTTAATACATCGATCTAAGATAATCGCTAAGGTATTCAACAAGAGGAATTGCTCACATTCGCCTGGTCTGGAAATCAATTAATGAAAACGAAATTGAAGATCATTGAAGTCGCATACTTCCCTTATACGAATTAATCTATTGGTTTATAATCAATTGCTGCTCAGTAGTGTCGGGTTTCTGTGGGTTCCCTTGAGAAAGTTTGTCCTGAAGGTGTCAAAGGCCTTTCCGGGTCGCAGACACATTCCTAACGGCACTTGGGCGCTTGTCCGTCTGTCCCTCTCTCGCTCTTTGTGTTTGTCTGTGGGTATACATGCGTGTGTGTGTGTGTGTGTGTGTGTGTGTGTGTGTGTGTGTGTGTGTGTGTGTGTGTGTGTGTGTGTGTGTGTGTGTGTGTGTGTGTGTGTGTGTGTGTGTGTGTGTGTGTGTGTGTGTGTGTGTGTGAGTGAGTGAGTGAGTGAGTGAGTGAGTGAGTGAGTGAGTGAGTGAGTGAGTGAGTGAGTGAGTGAGTGAGTGAGTGAGTGTGTGTGTGTGTGTGTGTGTGAGTGTGTGTGTGTGTGCGCGTGTGTGTGTCCCTCTCTCTCGTATACTTGCTAACTCAATCTAACAACGTCTCTGTGCTGGTTTACAGCCGGTGGTGCAGTACCGAGCTATAAAAAGGGTAACCTTTGTTTCAACCGAATTTTAAAAAATAAACCTGTGTGCAATTCTTATTCTGTTGGTACCTTACAAAGTGGAAATATCTAGATAACAAAGGCTTTATTACACACCATTCTACTATCTGCACTAAGACTTCTCAAACCATTTTTGAGTTTGCGTCTCTCATCTAGTTTGTTATACACTAATAAAACTACACACAAAATAATCTCACAGAAAAGTGAGACATATTTCGAAATCCTCCTGGAGTCCATCTCCAACGAAACTGCTGTTGAAACTGTTGCCTCACTTTCAATAACCCTATTTTCTATATAATGTTCTCTCTGCCATTGCAAAAGTTATGAAAACAATTGCGTACAGTCAAGCTCAGAACGCCATAACATTTTTACCACTTGTGCTTGAAAATACCTCGGAAAATGTCCTGCTGCAGCAACCTCCTTCTGAGTATACACTAAAGCGCCGTCATCTTTTTAATGTCTACTCAAGGCACTCCATGACGCCCTCTCGGATGACCTTTCTCCTGCTCGAGGTCATTCATATGTCACAAGAAAAGAGAGAGGGAGGGAGAGGGAGAGGGAGAGGGGGAGAGAGTGAGAGAGAGAGAGAGAGAGAGAGAGAGAGAGAGAGAGAGAGAGAGAGAGAGAAGAGACAGAGAAGAGAGAGAGAGAGAGAGAGAGAGAGAGGAGAGAGAGAGAGAGAGAGAGAGAGAGAGGAGAGAGAGAGAGAGAGAGAGAGAGAGAGAGAGAGAGAGAGAGAGAGAGAGAGAGAAAGAGAGACAGAGAGACAGACAGACAGAGAGAGAGTGAGAGAGACAGAGAGAGAGTGAGAGAGACAGAGAGAGAGTGAGAGAGACAGAGAGAGAGTGAGAGAGAGAGAGACAGACAGAGAAAGAGAGAGAGAGAGAGACAAAGAGAGAGAGAGAGTGAGAGAGAGAGAGAGAGAGAGAGAGAGAGAAAGGGAGAGAGAAAGAGAAAGAGAAAGAGGAAGAGAAAGAGATAGAGAGAGAGACAGAGAGAGAAAGAAAGAAAGAAAGAAAGAAAGAAAGAAAGAAAGAAAGAAAGAAAGGCAGAAAGAAAGAAAGAAAGAAAGAAAGAAAGAAAGAAAGAAAGAGAATGAGAAAGAGAAAGAGAAAGAGAGAGAGAGAGAGAGAGAGAGAGAGAGAGAGAGAGAGAGAGAGAGAGAGAGAGAGAGAGAGAGAGAGAGAGAGAGAGAAAGAGAGAAAGAGAGAGAGATGAAAACGGCCCAAAGCGACTCAAAGACCCATAACCCCCGAACGATCCCACCACCCACAGAGTCCCTCCCAAACCAAAACCTCGAGACAGCACCCACACACGCCCACGCACACACCGCCACTCAACACGGGCATCGCCTCCGTAACTCGACCTCGCAATCGGCACGACTCCCTCCACATCCGGCCGTGCGCGAATACGTATCCCTCCTTCAACCGGACAGCGCCGTAAACTCCCACCTGACGCGCTAATAGGCGTTAACAGCGCACAGCCAGGGAGCCTTCATTATAAATTTACATGTCCTTCCTATCTCGAGGGCCGTAAGACTCGCGAGGTTGCCGCTAGCATACGCCCCGCAATTTGCCTCCTGTGTTTACTTGTGATAAGCCTATGTTTTACGGTTTCTTATCCCCTGCGTTTCGCTCATTCCTTTGAGTGACTTTGAGTGAGGTTTTTAATTTAAATATACGCCAACTAATTAACTCACCTACTGATTCCTTTGTTCCGTTTATTCATTTTCATTTTGGTTTTCATCACGGAAATAATGAGGATGATGATTAATATTCTAATCATCAAGAGTAAAATATGAAAACTAGTCATTACTTAAATATCGACACTTCCAATATTACCAGTATTGCCTACGGTAAAGGGTTACTCCCAAACACTATTAAGAAGAGAACACGAGGGAAAGCCACTCCACATGTTGATAACGCCGATGTCTGTTCCTTCATTTGGTATCCTATTGGTCACTAACACCCGTACTAACGTGGTTATGAAACATAAAATTGAGTTACAGGTAATTTGCAGCGAACATTCTCGTAGTTATGTGATGAGGTGTACCTGATGAAAACACCAGATACACGTCTACAACTAGTCAGTAAGCTAGCATGAAATGGAAAAGAAGAGGAAAAACTAAAAACTAAACTAAAAGTCATGAAATATGCGGAACAAAATTGCTAAATGAATATATTATCGCGCGAAATGATATTCATTTAAACAAATCATTTATCTGTAAGAAGAGTGCACGAAAGAAAATTTTAACAACAAACAGGCCAGACCTACACTAAATAAGTAATGACAGGGATTCTGTCGGCAAGATTCGTGACCTCAAAATTTGTGGCAATCGCTGTTCGATGACAAAAGATCACTTCACGGGAGATATTATAATCGGGCTTGCCTTAAACAGCCCTGCCAGACAGCCATTCGGGCCGGGATGAGGAGCTGCAGCCCCGCCCTCATTGCACATCTGAAACACGCCCTCAGCAGAGCTGGCACGGCCGGAGGTGCCGCTGGACAAAACTCAGTTACAACAGCGCCATGAAGTTAACGCTCGTCTCTGCAGCGGTTCTTTGCAAGCTCTTCGGGCCTTCTTTGTTGCAAACGCCACGCTCAAACCATGTCGTTGCGAAGTTGCGGCTTCCTTTCCGTTTCCTTTTTGCAGTCAGTGGAGAAAGCGATAGGGGATATTTCCAGGAAAAAATAAAGCAAAATAAAAGTAAAAGCGCAGAAACTTGGGGGAACCAGAAACTCATTTGCATCAGCGACCGAAAGCAAATTCTAAACTGCTTTATCCCCGTTCCGAGCGGTTCTACAATATTTTTACATGAGCATATATCGACAAGATAGCTAATGATAGTGATAATGATATTGGTGGTGAAGGCGATGATGATAATTTGATGATCATCATCTTAATCTTCATCATCATCATTTGCACCACCATCATAACCATCGTCATCATTATCATCATCTACATTTTTATATAAATAATTTCACTCTGACCTAATAAGATTCACGTATCCTTTTTGCACCCGAGTT
>NC_091551.1:23921213-23923713 GCF_042767895.1 Penaeus vannamei | reverse complement strand
CCAGCACTGGTAACAACACATTAAAAGAAACGGAATTCCCTTTTCATCTTGCTCCCTGGCGTTCCCATGTCGCGAAGGGTCTCGTATGGCAAAAGTGGCGCCGTTTGATCGCCGTCGAGGGAACGCGGAAGTGCAGTTATAAAGGTGTCAGAACCGTGTGATTTAATCTGTCATAACCGTCTCGACCACTCACGCCGGCACAATAACATCGCCGTCATTCGCGCTCGCGTGCTTCCATCACCTTTTTTTATTTCTTTTCGTTGGGATGTATAATCGCCCTTTCTATGGGCGTGGGAGAAGAAAATGTGAGTATAAAATTACTTTGGCAACGACGTTTTTAGAATATGCCATTCGCTTTTCTCCTTTTCTTCATTATTCCTTCCTTTCGGGATCTTCCATTAGCATACGATAATAAGTCACGCTGTATACAGATGGGGACATAAAAAAAACAAGAACCTCAATATATCTGCAAGGTTCTGATGGAAAAATAATAAATCAAATGTGATGGATGAACCCGGAGATTAATGGCAGACACGGCAAGATGACAAAAAACAACTAAATTTATTAGCGAATAAATATTTGTCTGATGTCTCACGCCCTTATACGCCCTCCGTGTCACCTAGCCAGAGCGAAAGGGAGGGTGTGATAATTCTTATTATCTGCTTTATTGTGAGACTTTATTATATGATTGGACGGCCACTCCAGTCGCCTCATCTCCATATGAATAGAGCTTCACAGTTACGCCAAGGGGGACCTCAGACAAGGACTGGTCTCCTCGGACACCGAACAGAAGGGGAAGAGAAGAGGCAAAGGGAGAGAGCCCGAAGAAAGAAGAGAAAAAAAAACGAAGAGGGGGGGAAATGAGAAATAACGAATAGACGCGAATCAGGAGGAGGAGGAGGAGGCTCCCTGAAGAGGCGGGCGGGATGGAATGGAGGCTGATGACGGGGCCGCTCCTCCTGTCACGACCAGGCGCGTGGCGGGGTGACAGGGTGATAAACACTCGGGGACACTCTGGTCCCGAAGGTTACTCAATATTTGCCTTCCTGGGGGAAATCGGTCTGAAGGGGGGGGGGGGGGGCTTCCAGCCATTCACCTATGATCAGGTTCAGTGGGGTTTCACTAAAGCAAAAATACGTCTGTCGGATAGTGCTCACTCATTGCTTGTGTGTGTGTGTGTGTGTGTGTGTGTGTGTGTGTGTGTGTGTGTGTGTGTGTGTGTGTGTGTGTGTGTGTGTGTGTGTGTGTGTGTGTGTGTGTGTGTGTGTGCGCGCGCGCGCGCGGCACACAGACAAAGAAAAAATAAAGCCAAGAAAACAGGCTAGATGAAGGTGGGCAGCCGCATTCTGAGACATGATGTTTTCCTCGCTTCTCGAGGATGATAAAGCTCCATTTACAGAAATATGTGGACATAAGAGAAAATGTGGATGGGGAAGGAGGAAGAGAGGATGGATGGGAAGATAAGAAGGAAGGAAAAAAGGAAGGAGAACGAGAGAGAGAGAAAGGGAGAGAAAGAGAAAGGGAGAGAGAGAAAATGAGAGAGAGAAAATGAGAGAGAGAAAATGAGAGAGAGAAAATGAGAGAGAAAATGAGAGAGAGAGAGAGAGAGAGAGAAGAGAGAGAGAGAGAGAGAGAGAGAGAGAGAGAGGGAGAGAGAGAGAGAGAGAGAGAGAGGCAGGAAATGGCTGTTAAAGCGAGACAGAAATTGGGATTGAGAGGGAGAGCGCGACAAATAGCAAGAGGGAGAGAAAATGAAAGAGTGAGAGCGAGACAGATAGGGAGTGGGAGTGAGAGTAGAAGAGAGGGAGCGAGAAAGGAGTTGGGAAAGAGAGTGAAAGAGAGAGAGCGAGAGACATATGTGGAGCAGAGGGCACCGCCGGGGTCTGCGCATGGACGGTTGGAGGCCAGATGTTACAAGGGCCGAATTGGGTCTTGTGGACGCGACAATTGTTCCCGGCGGACAATAGGGGTTGGCGCTTGTTACAATTCTGCTCTAATACAACTTGATTTCCAACAATTCCTTCTAAACAAATCAATTAAATATGTTAAAGACTAATTAAGATCTAGGAGAATAGCTCGTAACTTCCTTTGAACTTCCCGCATGGCGATGGAAATTGGTACCAGAAGCCAATTGGCAACACTTCCTCGTTATATGTACAGAATGAATTGATTGCACATTTTTCTCTCAATGTTATTTGACAGCGTGGCAGTTATTTTCTCGCCGAAACATGTCAATTAGTGAAAACTACAATATGCAAATAAGCTTACACTTCAATAACTTGATCTCCATGGAGCTTTTGTCGAAATCACAGCACCACTACCTAGACCATGAACATTAGCTTTGGAAAATAATACTTTAAGCGCGTGCTCAGAAAGGTCGGATTTGGAGATCAGTTTTTGAAAAGACTTTAGGTCTTATCGTGAGATGTAAATGTTCGTCTTTGTGCTTCTCATTGTCTCTATTTAGCATCTGTACCTGTATCGTTTTGTGACTATTAGT
>NC_091551.1:23906213-23913713 GCF_042767895.1 Penaeus vannamei | reverse complement strand
AAATGATGATGATGATGACACGAATAATACTACTATTAATAATAATTATTATTATCATCAATATCATTATTATCATTATAACAATAAAAATGATACTAACAATTTCATTATTATATTATCTGCCTTACCATTATTAGTATCATTATCATCATCATCACTGCTATCATTATTATCATATCAATAATCATTATTCTTATTACCATTGTTACCATTAATAATAACAACAGTATCATTATCATTATTCTCAGCATTATCATTATTATAATTACTAGTACTACCACAACTACTACACTATTACTACTACTTCTCCTATGATCATTATCATTATTATTGTCAGTATTATTATCATTATCATTATCATATTATCATTACTATCGTTACTATTATCATCATTATTGCATTCTTTATTATCATCATCGTTACTATTACTTTTGCAACAGCGACTACTATTAATATTATTATGATTATCAAAACAATATTCAAACCATAGCCATAGTAGCAGTAACAATGGAAGCGGGTCGCACTGTACAAAAACACCTGCCGGCTCATTTCACACTAAGGTGCCTCTCACCTGCGATTCAAACGTCGGAGTAGGCCACCTTCACACTACACGATATATCAGCCTATCGCACACAGAGTACTTTGTTACAATGACAGCAAAATCTCTCTCACATAATTTCTCTAGAAGCTACTTCCACATAGCGACATTTAGATAGAAGCAAATAACTCAACAAAAAACGTACATACACAGACAAACCCACACATGCTCATAATTACACAATGACTCCTACACACATCAGTAGAATAACATTAAAATAAATAAACATACCAACAAACATCCATCCATACACATTCATAAATACACATACCTGAGAACAAAGGATCCTACACATATAAACATCAATACACATTCGCTTCTAAATCCATACATATAGAACACACACACACACATACACAACGACAGGCAACGGAAGAACAAAAAAACATCCAAACAGTAACACACACACACACACACACACATACACACACACACACACACACAAGCACGCTCACACGTACACACACACACATTCATAAATACACAAACATGAGAAGAAAGGATCCTACACACATAAACATCAATACATCTGCGCTTATAAATACATACATATAGAACACATACACATACACAATTACAGAAGCAAATGGACATGCAATAAACACACACACACACACACACACACACACACACACACACACACACACACACACACACACACACAAGCACGCTCACACACACACACACACACACACACACACACACACACACACACACACACATATACACACACATACACACCGGACTTGCTAGCTGACAAATGGGGCAAACTTTACCACGACAGACACGGCGTTTCCGAGGCCAGTGTGGCAGAAATCTCTAATTGCTCTCGGTCGAGTCGGAAGTCGGCGTTGTTATGGTAATGAGAGGGAGGGAGAGGGAGGGAAGGAGGGAGGGGGGTGGTAAGAGGGAGGGGAGGAGGGAGGGAGCGAGGAGAGGGAGGGGGGTGATAAGAGGGAGGGGGCGATGAGGGTGATAATGGGGGTGTAGACGGGAGAGGGCAGGGGAGGGGTTAGGGCGGGGTTGGGAGGGGGATGAAGAGGGTGATGATGGGATATGAGAAGAGGAACAGGGGGGAGATGAAATCAGAGATGATGGTTCATGGATGGAAGTCTCGATAAGGGGGAGAAAGGAGCTGAGAATAATGACTGAATGGAAAGAAAGCTATACACATAGGGGAATTGTCGGGGAAGTGAGAGAGAGAGAGAGAGAGAGAGAGAGAGAGAGAGAGAGAGAGAGAGAGAGAGAGAGAGAGAGAGAGAGAGAGAGAGAGAGAGAGAGAGAGAGAGAGAGGATATATATATATATATATATGTATATATATATATATATATATATATATATATATATATATATATATATATATATATATATATATAGAGAGAGAGAGAGAGAGAGAGAGAGAGAGAGAGAGAGAGTGAGAAGCAGACAGGGAAAGGCACAGAGAGAGAGGGAGGTGATTGTACTGGGAACCAAAGAGGAAAAAAAGAAATGTGTAAAGATGTATAAAGGTATTTCCTCCAAGGTTAAAAGTCAAGTAACATGGCTAAGAGCTAATTAACATGGACGCCTATTTGCATACGTATCTTAATCCCAAAAGAAGGCTTCAGAATATGCAAAAAAAAAAAGTATGAACGCTGCGGTCGGAACGATAGAAAAAAATGCATTTGAAAATTGAATAAAAGAAATAAAAAAATGCATATATATATATAAAATCGTAACCATTGTGACTTGCTTTCATGAATAAGCCTTTGGAAAAAAACAAGAGAAAAATCAAACGAAATTAATTGCAACGGTTTTTTACAGTCGTCAGCAAACACGATACTCCGTGAATTCTGAATATCATTTTCAAATATTCTGCATGCTTTAAAACGACAAAGAGAGAAAGGGGGAATGGTCAGAGTTGGATAGACAGGCAGACGGACAGAGAGAGAGAGAGAGAGAGAGAGAGAGAGAGAGAGAGAGAGAGAGAGAGAGAGAGAGAGAGAGAGAGAGAGAGAGAGAGAGAGAGAGAGAGAGAGACGAAGAAGGGATGGGGATAGAGGTAGGGAGAGGGACACAGATAAGGACACACACACACAGAGTAACGGCACCAAAAGAGAGGAAAAACAGAGAAAGTCGAGAATAGGAACGACTAGGAAGCACAGCATCTTCCTCCATCTGTACACGAAGGACGCATCTTCTACACAGGGGCAGGTTGTTTGTAATCTAGATGAGTTGAGGCCAGTCAGTGAAGAGGCGGTTCAGAAACCGAGACTATTTGATTACAAAGCTAGACGCGGATATGTGTGTGTGTGTGTGTGTGTGTGTGTGTGTGTGTGAGAGAGAGAGTGCGTGTGCGTGTGCGTGTTGCGTGTTGCGTGTGCGTGTGCCTGTAAGCGCTTCATCAAATTAAAAAAACTCATATATAACCTCCTGATGCCAGTAGTTCATCACACCCAAAACTTTTTTTTCATGTTGACCATAATCTAATTCACCATTATTAAGAATCCTATTCCCTTTCACTCCCCCTCCCAGTGGTTCAGCCGCGGGCCTCCCCTCCCCCTCTGCCCCCCACTTCCCCTCCACCCCAGGGCCCTCTCCCTCCGCCCCCCACCGCAGGGCCCTCTCCCTCCGCCCCCTACCTCCCCCCCACCCCAGGGCCCTCTCCTTCCTGGAAGAATGTGGAAACCGCCTCCCGCTGCAGCTCCCAATATTGAGGATCTTCCCTCCAGGTCTCCGAGAATATCAACTCGGGCGCACAACAAAGGTCCCGGGAGCCGTCGCAAGCGGGTAGTCATAGCTCGGGGAGCCGCGCGTGATCCCGGGAATTTTATCATACAGATGGCTTCATCTTCATGCGGGGAAGACGGTGTGAGAATGAGAAAATGAGGCTCTCGCGGCCGCCATTATGAGGCTGGATGAGTGAACACAACGACTACACAGAGCTCCCAACACTCCCTCCCTCGGTTGGGCCGCGGGAGGTGGAGAAGGGGGATGGGAGATGGGGGCGAGGGATCTCTTGCTTATTATTTCCTCGCTTAATGTTGTATTATGGGATGCTGGCACGGTATCATTTTTTGTTTTAAACTCCGGTTCACAAACGCAGCGAAATTAACTTTACATTTGTTTAATCCCGGACTCACAACATAACATGCGCACTTGTTATGCACAATAATCGTGAATGCCCGAGGCTTTATTAACAAAACTAGACAGTAGTCCGGAAATTGTTCCGAACTAAACATAACAAAGCAAAACAAACTTTCGACAAGTGGGCAATAAGCGTGTAACACGACTAAAGCCTCGGATATCGGTGTAATTATATAAGACAGACTAAATATTTTGATTCTGAATTCCAATGCAATGAGCTCTTAAAATAGCCGCCTACGAGCCGGTTAAAAAAGGAAATACCCATCGTAGACCAAATTACTTCGAATATATTTTCGAAAAATTTCTCCCGGGTGTTGTACGTCTTTCTCAGACCAGAGTGGTAACATTAAGATTTTTTAACGGAGCCTTTTGCCTCTGACGATCACAGGGCTCGGCCGGAGCTCCTTCGTCCTCGGCTAACAAGATTTCGCAGCTTCTTCAAAGAGGATCTTTCATAGCACTGGCATTCATTATAAGATTAGTTACAAATGCTCTTTCGCCTGGGAGGATATGCTCTAAAAAGTCACCATTATGCTAAATATAAACCCAGGGTTAGTGGAAACGTATAGCAATCGTAAATAAGTAAGCCTTGCAATATATTAACACCAAGAGCAACAACAGCAACAAAATTACTCATGGAAAAGAAAACAAACCACATTTCTGAAGACAACGTCAGCACCAAAATGCGAGCTGCACAGTTGCAAAGTTCCTCTCAGGACAGGATGGCACAGTAGAAACATTGATCCAGTGCTTTGGAATACAGATTCTCTCTAGGCATTATTCAGGGACGATCTTGGTCTCTGTCGTCGCGTCTTTGGGTCCATCTCTGCTTCTATATCTTTCTGATGATTTTGTCTTAGCCCTTTCTCTTATTATACAGCACAAGGTGTATATACCAATGTATTTGGTGATATATGTTGACTGAAATACTATTCTGTTGTGTTGAGGTTCTCCATAATGCATGATTTTCTCCAAAGTCTATAAGTAGATATACCACGTGAAAACAGAGCCTTTGAGCAAAAATTTATAGAAAATGACCTTCCCACAGCACTGCAGAGGAACGCGTGTTTGACCTTCCATGCACTTCTATTCCTGAACCAGATGTTGTTGATCATCCCAAATTAAGATGGAATATCCTTCTCCAGTTGCATGTCGGCGTTCCATCTTACAATTTGTTCAGCACTCAGGAACAGTGAGTGCCTTGATCCCCTCCTCACCCGCCTCATTCGCCCACCTCACACTCCGCCTCACCGCCACCCAGACCTGATTGGTCACGCCGGCGCCCACGTCAACGGGATTGAAATAGATCTTCCGTCTGTTTTATCCTGCATCCTCGTACCCTTCGTCGAATATCCCTTTGCTGAAAATTCTTTGCGCTACTCTCGTCAGATCACAGAAATTTCCTGGATGCCATAAACCTCGTTTCCTTAATCAAGCTGTTGCTTTCTCGGGATTCAAGTAAATTACTTACCACTCTACAAATGTTCAAAATCAGAATCCTTCCCATAAGCGCATACATACACACGTATATACATCTGACCATATATGTATCTATATCTACCTATCTATCTATTTATCTATCTATATATATATTTACACTCACACGCGGGCGTGGGAAAGCACATACTAACACGCATGCACGTACGTACTCACGCACGCATGTATGCACACACACACACACACACACACACACATATATATATACATAATTAAGAGAATTGTCAAGCACTCTGCAACTAATGAAGACTTCTGGCGAGGCCATAAGGTGGGCGTCCCTATTTGGCAATGACGAGTTTGGTCACTTCAGTCCGCACTCTCCATACCCGGTCACTCTGGCTGCGTATTGCCAGAGCACGAAAATGCGTGATGGTTCCAAAAGTTTACATGTTTTTTTCATTGCGCTCAGAACAGTATTTCGGTTATCCTATAAACAACTGGCCGTTATCATATGGATGTTCAAATAATGCAAGAACTGTTTGAAAGTTTCATTTGCCTATCGAATAACCACGTAAAACAATACTCATGTTTGAACGTCTAGGAAATATCTGAGGTAGTTCTCGGTTGGGGTAATATGGATCGAATATCATTTCCATATTCATTCAAAATTATTACCATCATTTCTTAAGTCATTTCCATAATTATTTCCATACCATTAAAGACATCTGCATACTGAAGATCGTAATTATTCTTGGACCATTAGCATTATCATAACCATTATTGTCCAAATACCTTTGTTACCAACACGCAGATCCAAACACACAATGAAACAAACACGAGTGAAACAGATAGTCAAATCTAGACATTTGGATAAATATATACTCATTGAGAGTATTCTCACCAGTACTGTACAAGACGCAAGTATTCTACCAAAGCTGTGCCTTCCTAGTACTAATATATTTCCACCAAACTAAACAACTTATCGAACTTAGTACATAATTAGTACTTTAACTACCCCATTAACATGTGATTGCAAACTTCCTCGTCTCCCGCGCAGCGCCTAGTGTAAACAATATCAACAAGTACAGCCCTCCCTTATCAACCAGCATCGCTCTTCATCCCCATCATACGCCTCTAAGACCTTATGCTATCGTAAGGTTCTCTTTGATCATGTCAGTGCAACATCAAAGGCATTTCACCTTACGGACACCTCACTCGAGTGGCAACATTACCTCCTTCGCAAACGTCTTGAGATCTGCGGCCTTTGCTCATGAAGGGAAGCTGCTGCAATTCTCTTTGTAAATATGTTGATGCCATCAGTAATCATTGAGCAGAAATATTACAATAAGAAGAGATTTCCACGATAAAAGAACTTGCTCATACACTCGCTAAATAGCTGACGTCCAGGAAGGTTCAATGTTTATGATTCATATGAGCCTCTGGAGAACTGCCGCTTTCAAGCACATGTGGGCAATGAGTGGTTAGTGTTAGTGGGCCGATGCCTGATACACTGTCGCTCTATTCCTTAACAGAGAAACGACAGCGAAGGAGAGCGACTAACTACGACTTTGACTGGCAGGAAAATAACACGGATGACGTTCCTCGCCCTCATCTCGCGTCACTCAACCATGAAACTTGTTCCAACTACAAAGGACCAGTTGTCTTTCCCGGTCCTGGGGGCTGTAGAGCAAAAGGGAGAGACGTTATATTTGACTCATAAACCTATAATCAAGAACTAAAATAAAAATAGTGAATAAATAAATCAATCTAAATATATATATATATATATATATATATATATATATATATATATATATATTATATATATATATATATGTATATATATATATTTATATATATATATATATATATATATATATATGTATATATATATATATTTATATATAAATATATATTTACATATGTATTCACAAACACACACACACACACATATATATATGTGTGTGTGTGTGTGTGTGTGTGTGTGTGTGTGTGTGTGTGTGTGTGTGTGTGTGTGTGTGTGTGTGTGTGTGTGTGTGTGTGTGTGTGTGTGTGTGTGTGTGTGTGTGTGTCCATACTCACACAGTTTGAGTCATAAACCTATAATTCAAAAATAATAGAGGAAAGAGAGACCCCCAGAAATATACAGACAGATAAGTGAACATTTGTACGACCAGCCTAATCACCTAAAATCGCAATTAATCAATGCCATCCGGCCTCCAGAAACACGCTTAGGATGGCAACACTTTCGCAGAATTATAATTTAAGCAACTAACTGGAATTCAATCGCATCTGAATTTCCTTGCCCGTGTGAACTGCTGAGTGAAGCCTTGTTC
>NC_091551.1:23886213-23891213 GCF_042767895.1 Penaeus vannamei | reverse complement strand
TGACACAGTCACACCTACGAGGCAAGAACACGCTCTCTTTCTCTAACACGCCCCCCACTCCCCGCAACGCCTGTCGCCAGCTCAATAACACAATTCTCTTCCCGTGAGAGCAAGAGCCGTACGGAAATATCAGTCACTATCTTCAATGTGCAGTGCCAGTTGCTGATAACTCTTGCAGCCGCTTTTGTCCCAAGTTCTCAGTTGCATTTCCGTCTCTTCGTCCCTTTCTAACCCCCCCCCCGCCCCCCGCCTCTTCCCCAGCACAAGGCTCTCGGGTGACGGCGAGGGGTTCTTGGTAAGCCTTAATGATCCCTTCGTATATTCTCCTGCATTTCATATGGCGCAACGGCTCTAAAAGTGTTGCATAAACTACATTATTATCTCGACGTCAAAGAAGCGATCTTAGTAAAAATGAACAACCTCTGAAGACAATTTGACAAATGTTTAAGATCTTTATTCCGTCGGTCTACTTGTGACTTACATCTCCCCCTTTAAACCACTACTCATGAATCTTACCACAGGAAAAAATAAAAAAAAAAACAGAAAGAAAAAGAAAAAGAAAGCTTCCTTCTCTATAATTTCACGAAGTGCACGCACGGTACAAACGCGTTCTTAGAATCATTAGTAAGACACGAATCTACACGCGTGCAAAAGACTTATCGCATATATATTTTTTCATTATCAATACTGCACCACCTGCTACTTCTGGTCGAAACTGTCATTACTTCTGCTATGTTACAGCTGGTAATTCTGTTGCTAACTCTGATTCTTCACTATCATGTTATTTGTATCATGTGAGTGCCTGTTATATTTATAATATTCATATCAACAATAAAAGAAAAGAAATAATTCCATATTAAAATGAATGAATTAGTGAATAACTAAATACAGAGACGAAATCAAAATACATGAGATAGATGAATAAAAAGAGTCATACAAGGGTATTACAATAACAATTGTCCCCAGATCTATTAACGGCAAGTAGCATATAACTAACAGTAACAAGGCTGACAGCAAATATCAGTATGGAAATTACTACGAATAACCTTCTCAGTAATAATAACAGCAAGCACGCCTATAGTTCTGACAGGCATCAAGTAATGCAGAACGCTGACTCATTCATCTTGGCTACAGCAACACGCGGAAAGCCAACGAAGGAATTATATGAAAAAATAATTTAATAGTAACTTGAAAATAATAAATTATTAAATAAATTAAAGCGGTTCTTATTCATTCTGTTATCTGCATGGCTCGTCCTTTCTAGCTAATATTATTGATAACAATGCCAATAACGCTGACAAATAAATTAAAGGGAACAATGACACTGACTACTACTACTACAGCCGCTATAGCTACTATTACCAGTCTACTACTACTACTGTTGGTACTCTACTACTACTACTTCTACTAACACTCTTATTACTACTACTATTGCTATTACTACTACTACTGCTATTACTACTACTACTACTATTGTTTCTATTACCACTGCTATTGCTATATCTACTACTACTACTACTACTAATATTGTTACTATATCTACTTCTACTACTACTGTTGTTACTACTACTTCTACTACAACTGTCATTCTTACTACTTCTACTACTATTGCTATTACTATATCTACTACTACTACTACTACTACTACTACTACTACTACTACTACTACTAATAATAATAATAATAATAATATTGCTACTACTTCTACTACTACTGATATTACTACTATGTCTACTGCTACTGCTATTACTACTATTTCTACCAATAATAATATTACTACTATATCTAGTACTAATACTAACATTACCCCTATATCTACTACGACTACTACAGT
The DNA here is from genome assembly GCF_042767895.1 of Penaeus vannamei. Lineage (NCBI taxonomy): Eukaryota > Metazoa > Arthropoda > Malacostraca > Decapoda > Penaeidae > Penaeus > Penaeus vannamei. The sequence continues at coordinate 23,889,379 of NC_091551.1, read as the reverse complement.
TGCTACTACTACTACCATTGCTACCACCACTACTAACAACAACAGAAATAATGAGAACAATGAACGAGTCGACAACGATGATGCCAATATCACAAGAGCCGCTTGTCCTCGCGTCCCCGAGATGAATGAAGGCTTCAGGCATGACCAGAGCCCCATGGGTACACTGACGAGGGAAAGGGACAGAGGGAGAGAGGAAATAACTACCATAGACCGATTTTGATAATGAAAAAGTTACACGCCAGCAGAACGCTTAAAATGTTCTGGTCTAGAACACACCCCCAAAAAGTATTCAATTACTCACTTTTACAGACACGTGAATTGCATATCCTGTCGTTACCCGGCAAGCATCAAAGGAATTAATTTTATACATGGGCGATACTGAATCAACATTTTTTTCTGTGAATGAGAAGCGCAAAAGTTTATTTTCTTTTCCATTTCCTCGTCGAAAGAGTCTAAACGAACGCCGGTAAAGAAAAAAAAATACGGCTTCGAGGAACAGAGTAACAAAAGTAACACAGCAGCAGCAGCGCCGGTTGGAAAACGGCCTGAACAATATAGGATCAAGAAACACATCCTCAGAACGAGAAATGGGATGATCTGGTTGGATAAGGTTACAGAAAACAGGATTAAAGCTGGCATTTTATCAGAGGTTGTTTTTTTCGGCATCTCGTGGAATGTAAGCGGAAAAAGTGACCGCTAGTCCCATTCACATTTTCCTTTAAATGTAAAAACATACACATGCACACACACACACACTCACACTACACACACACTCACACTACACACACACACACGCGCGCACACACTATCACACACACACAGACTCATATTACACACACACACACATTCATATCACACACACACACACACACACACACACACACTATACACACACATACACATACACACACACACACATACACACACACACTATACACACATGTATACATATGTATACATACATACATACATAAATATATAGAGATAGATAGATACAGATATAGTATCCCATGAACTACACCGTGGAATTTTCCGCTAACACCCTTAGTATCCCAAATTACCACAATCGCCGTCAATACACCAGCACTAGTAATACCACAATCCTTTTCCCTGACCCTCATCGGCAACTTTACCGTCAGCTTACCCTTAATCCTTACTTCCAGTCACTTGACGCTATGCACCGAATCTCATCCTTGCTCCTAGAGTTACATCCTATTTCACTCACCCTTTCTTACGTCTCAGAAGTGAATGGAAATGACAGGTTTCTCCATCGTTGTTTTCCCTCCAAGCCTTTTCTACATTCTTCACTCTTCTCCCTAAACTATCCTCTCGTCTTCCATTCTTGAAATTCACTCTAATATTCCCCCGCGTCACTCTTCTCTCCAAAATTATCTTCTCGTCTTCCCCCGTTAAACTCCATTCACGATATTCACTCTAATATTCCCCCGCGTCTTCAAGTGAAACTAAAATCCCCTTCCATCCTTCGCCCTCGCCCTCGCCCTCACCCTCACCCTCACCCTCACCCTCACCCTCACCCTCACCCTCACCCTCACCCTAGCAGGCGCCACCACACCTTCACCTTCACCTCCGCCCCAACACGAGGTCCACCGAGATTGAAATTCTGATTACGCATTTGTTTGGTTAGAGGCGACTCCCCGACGCCCCCCTCACCCCCTCCCACTCGGCGGACGAGGGGAAAACACCCACCCACCCTGCCCGTCCCTCTCACCCGCTCTCGACCGCCCACCTGAACTCCATACAATTTTGTTATGAGGCTTCCCGACTGGGGCGTGCTCGGCTGTGTTTATTAAAGCCTCCGATTGCGACACGGCCCATGCTTACCGCCGCGCGCCCCTCCCCCTCTGCCCGGTGAGTGAAGCTTCCGGAGGCTATTCGCTCAGGAAGAGAAGGTTGGGATATTGAAAGGATTTCATAATCAGGCATAGGGTATCTTTCGGAGAAGCGATATAAAGCGAAAGATGGAGAGGGAGAGGGAAAGGGAGAGGAAAGGAAAGACATAAACAAAGAGAGAGAGAGAGAGAGAGAGAGAGAGAGAGAGAGAGAGAGAGAGAGAGAGAGAGAGAGAGAGAGAGAGAGAGAGAGAGAGAGAGAGAGAGAGAGAGAGAGAGAGAGAGAGAGAGAGAGAGAGAGAGAGAGAGAGAGAGAGAGAGAGAGAGAGAGAGAGAGAGAGAGAGTGAATTTAACAAATCTAAAAAGGTTTCGAAAGCCAGATATTTATGAAGAGCAACTTAAATCTATAATAATCTCTCATATTCACACACTTCTATTACCTCTCATCAAAAGATGATTTCAGAGAATGAAGATAGGAAGAAAATCTAGAAAAAAGAAAATAGAAGAACAGAACTCCCAAAGGAGATAAAAGTCACAGCTCAACCCTCGACACAGCCATAAGAAACTATCGCTTCTTAACAACACTCATAAATACAGGCGGTGAGGGAGACAAAGGAATCGTGCCTCTCCACCTCATCTCATATTCTCCCATTTTTCCTCGCAAAGGGAAAGGAGAAGAGAGGAAAGGAGGAAAAGGTAAAAAAATAAAAATAAAAAAGATGGACCAGACCCCGAGGCCGGACTACTGGGGAATGATGGAAGGAAAAACATCTTGGAATTGGCTATGTTGTCTTTCCACCGTCCGCGTGATCGAAGTGCAGTCTCTCTCTCTCTCTCTCTCTCTCTCTCTCTCTCTCTCTCTCTCTCTCTCTCTCTCTCTCTCTCTCTCTCTCTCTCTCTCTCTCTCTCTCTCTCTCTCTCTCTCTGTTATTTTTTTCTTTCATTGTGTATGAAACCTTTTAAATTATCATTTTCGCTTATATATCTCTTGAACTTCACTACCATTATAATAATCACAATTGTTGTAACAATTGTTATTTCAATTCTTGCTTGAGTTAACACTCTCCACTGCTGATTATCATCACTGCCATCGCCATCATCACCATCATCGCAGCGACCGTCATCATCACACAAAGAAACTCCCCAGCGTCGGCCTCCACACAAAAGCGTATAGTGAGCTATCTCCTATTACAGCTCTTACTTTGAAGCCTTTTTCCCTCACACAAAAGCACTGTTTTAATCCGTATAACTTACCCGCCGTTGTTCTCGTCTGCGCTCTTTCTATTTCTCCCTTTCTCTTTCGTTTCCCCGTTAC
>NC_091551.1:23858713-23861213 GCF_042767895.1 Penaeus vannamei | reverse complement strand
AAAATATCCCCCAAATTCCGACCAATCTACGTGTAGATTCAAAAAATAATTCTAGCTAGCTACAGTAAAGTAAACCAATACGATTTAAACCACATTTTCCCTTCCCCTCTCTCCTCTACAGAATTTCTGCAGCGAAATGTCCCCCAATCCGACCTCTTTCTTAATCCTCTCTCCCCATCTTCCTACACTCCATCGCTCATTCCATCTCGGTAATCACTGCTGCGTCTCTCCCGCGAAGTCCGGTCACCGTTTCCGGCCGTGTCACAGACTCTGGTGATCACCTCGCAAACTTGTGAAAGGAGAAAATTCCTGGTGGAGAAGATTACGGAATGGAACGGCGGGATCCCTGATTGGGATTTTTTTTTTTTTTTTTTACATTTACGATTTGTTCTTTTTGAAAAGGACTGAAGTGAGTTGCTGCTAATTGAATGCACCTGCGTCGAGGGAGAAGATATCGACACTGACCATGGGAAAAACGTGAATACAGGTAGTGTTAATTCAACGTGAAAGATACATAACTGTCACCGAAGTTAAAATACATGGACAGAAGATAAAAAGAGGCCAGCTTACCCTGCCCTTAACCTGTAGTCACCTGAACGCACCACAAGTATCCAATCAAACGCTATCAATAACCACACAACGTCCATTAGCGTCGCATTGTGGAAGGCAGTTCATTGAGGGGCGGATGACCTCTGTGCCGTTCGAACGTTGTACGCAATGGTCGTGTGTTCTCTCCTCGTCAGTCACTTTTCGAAAACAAGTGTAAAAAGTTAATGGAGAAGCAAACCGCGCAAAACCCGGGAGCAAAAAGAGTGCAAGGAGCATTTAGCACAAGCCGGGACTACCGGTGACAGACAAAGACCTCAAGCCCGGACGAGCTGCCTCTTTTTTGCGGCGCGTGAGTCCACTTTCTGTAATGGCTTCGAACCGCTTCACCAGCCTTAATCACGGGGTTAAGTATCACCCGATTTTCTTATTTTTCCATCTTATTTAGGTTAATTGCGTCCTCCTTCAGACGATTTACAACTGAAGTAATGGGCAATGAGGTATATTATCCACGGAGGGTGATTATGGCGTCAGGGCGGGACAGGCCTGTGTTTACCACGCCCATACCTTATAATGCTGACTCTTCCTTGCCCTGGAACCTGCTTCCTAATCCTCTGCCTCCCCGGCGACGCCAGCCAGAAAATGTTTTCCATCTTACGTCACCTTTGCTGCCAGCCGCTCATAAGGTACGACCTTTGGGCAGCGGGGAGTGGAAGCGGCAGGATGTGGCTTCGAATGCACCAAGTGGCGATGGTTGCACTAAGGCGACTGCCACGCCATTTGATTCATATTTAGCAAATGGTTAGCACGTCTTTGCATCGACGACGGCGTGGCCTGGCTGTATTCTTGATGATCGTTGGTAGTGGTGGACTTCCTTTTGAGTCGGGGGCAATCCCGGGTTTCGAGCATCCTGCAGTAACCCCGTGTTTATAATTAGAAATTTTATACCACGGTGCCCATTTAACGCAAACCTGACAAGGTAAGCGTGACTAGGGGCGGGGCAGGTGCAGCCCCATGTGGAGGCGCCTCAGCGAGACGCTGTGTTTACCATATTAAGGCGTGTGACGGTGATGTTCCTCTGTACTTTGTCACGAGACCAACCAGCCACGCACAGAAGACCGGGATCCCCCATGTAGCCAAACACGCATCCTGTTAACAATATACACACGGTAAATTACGCTTTTTCAGGATGCGCGATGGCTGGTCCTTTTCGTGTGGTCTCATTTTGCCGTGCAAATAGCCTTGTGCTTGCATGATCTCCATTTACGCCATAGTTGGTTCTCCCGCGTGTTCGTGCAGCTGTCTCGGTGCGTGCCTGTTTGCAACCGGTGCTGGTGCTCCACATGTGCGAGGCTCAGGTTATGGGCCTGGCGGTTGACGGGGCAGACAGGCGCGGTGATTTACGGCGACCTCACACGCTACTCCACGCGGCCGTCGCGTAGTCACACGCTGGGACCGACACCTTCTCTCCTTGTGATTTAACTGCGAATTACTCGCACTGAAAGGGAGTGCGCCGGGAGGTGTTCGGCGTCTCTGTCAGAATCCCAGAAGAGTCTTCGCTCGGAAGAAACAGTAGAAGACGCTGCTAGCTATTAGGCGACCGTAACAATACCCAAGGTCAGCCTTGAACTTGGCTCCGGATCACAAGGTGAAGGGCAGCCACGGGCTCATCTGTCAGAACTGCTGGTACGAAATAGCTCTATTTTCTCTTGTCCCACTTCGGAGTTTCCTTTAGATTAGCCAATGTTCGCGAAGCCAGATGGCGCTCGACAAGGGACAAGGAGAAGAAAAAGTAATAATACAAATGCCAGAGTTGCATGCACCTCAAAGGATGGAAACGACAGAGGTTGCCTGAAATATGTCCGCTTAATACGAGACAAGACATTGTACAAATATCATCAATAAGAGTGGCGCAGCGAAGAAAAGAAGAACGGCCGTTTCGGCTGCAATCTGA
>NC_091551.1:23823713-23838713 GCF_042767895.1 Penaeus vannamei | reverse complement strand
ATCAGAAAACAAACGCAAGTCTCTATGTCTGCGGCCAGGAAACGAGTGAGAACAGCGCCAGACAGCTCAAACAAAGCGCAAGAGGTGTAAATACTTGCAACCAACTTTCCTGAATGGTGTCATAACCAGCGCACCGCCTTCTATTGTCATTGCATCGCCGCTACGTCAAACTTACTAACCAAATACGAGATGCCTCCACACTGCCAACGGCTAAGTGGTCTTTTGTTAAACGTGCAGTACAAACTTTCTTTTGTAGTTCTGATTCCCTTTCATTCGATGTCCCACAGAAGTAAAAAAGTGAAGTCGAGCCCGTCACATTTCCTGGCTTAAACTATAATAAGAAATGTGGCATCGTATAATACTATTTATCTAGCATCTCTGAATGCCATAAACTACAAAGGAAAATGTTTCATATAATGTGGTTGTATTCTCAAGATGATGAAGACAATTCACGCACACCAACACCGCCACAAACACGCTTTTGTATAAAACGAAAACAACCGTCTTTTCATTACAAATCCTCCAAAAGCCATATATGGCAGCCCTGGAAAATATACTGTAGTTCAACATTGCGCAGTGCAAAGAAGCTTGGAGCTTTCTTTTGTCGGTGCTGTCGAGGGCTACCTACTTCTTTTTCATGTTATCTATGGACACAATTGTTGTCTGTGGCTCGGCCAGTATCGCAGACTCTGTGAATACTGCAACCCAGGTGGCAACAGTATTTGACAAATTTGAATGATTTTATTCATGGAGATACAATGCACTCGCGCGCGAACACACACGCAAACGAACAGTACAAAAACAGAAATAGTTAAATTAATCACACACACACACGCATGTATGTATATATATATATATATATATATATATATATATATATATATATATATATATATATATATGTATGTATACAGATATGTACATATGCATATATATGTATACACATATATATACATATACACACATATATACCCATACACGGTCGGGCGCGCGTCATCTGGTCAACTGGCCATTCCAATTCCTTCGCATCCCCATCTTTACTCCCTATTATGGAAAGATGGCGTATATTCTCACGGAAGAGGCGCCACCCCACACAGTCGCCGGGTTATTTACAGTCTTTACGAGGACACTAAAGCGAAAGAAAGGGAGAGGAAAAACTAAGGCAAACAAGACTTCTTATGCGAACGCCCTTTGTTTTACGGTGGTCGCTGACACATCGTGGACCGGGTGTGAAAATCACCGGTAGCATCTCGTTTGTGGCTTGTCAAGTCGTAAACAATTATTTTGGGGCACTCTGGCTGGGCTTTTATAGGGCATACCCTCCCAATTAGTCTTTCCTGGAGATGAGTCCACGCTTTTTTGTGTTACATTAGCCAGGTAGACGAAAGGTGTATTATCCTTTCATCTACAGAGTACACGGGATCCCTTTGTTTGCTCTTACTCAAGTACTCTAAATGTCTGTTTGTTTTTGAAAAGACAGACGGAGTGCTGTACTTTGCTTTGGATTGGTACTCTACTATCTCACCCTCAAGTCAACCTCACCCTTCCGAGGCCTCAATCTTTCTCCCTTCCCTCCTCCTCTCCTCACCCTTCCGAGGCCTCAATCTTTCTCCCTTGCCTCCTCCCTCTCCTCACCCTTCCGAGGCCTCAATCTTTCTCCTTTGCCTCCTCCTCTCCTCGCCCTTCCGAGGCCTCAATCTTTCTCCCTTGCCTCCTCCCTCTCCTCACCCTTCCAAGGCCTCAATCTTTCTCCTTTGCCTCCTCCTCTCCTCGCCCTTCCGAGGCCTCAACCTTTCTCCCTTGCCTCCTCCCTCTCCTCACCCTTCCAAGGCCTCAATCTTTCTCCTTTGCCTCCTCCTCTCCTCGCCCTTCCGAGGCCTCAATCTTTCTCCCTTGCCTCCTCCTCTCCTCACCCTTCCGAGGCCTCAATCTTTCTCCCTTGCCTCCTCCCTCTCCTCACCCTTCCGAGGCCTCAATCTTATTCCCTTGCCTCCTCCCTCTCCTCACCCTTCCGAGGCCTCAATCTTTCTCCCTTGCCTCCTCCTCTCCTCGCCCTTCCGAGGCCTCAATCTTTCTCCCTTGCCTCCTCCTCTCCTCACCCTTCCGAGGCCTCAATCTTTCTCCCTTGCCTCCTCCCTCTCCTCACCCTTCCGAGGCCTCAATCTTTCTCCCTTGCCTCCTCCCTCTCCTCACCCTTCCGAGGCCTCAATCTTTCTCCCTTGCCTCCTCCCTCTCCTCACCCTTCCGAGGCCTCAATCTTTCTCCCTTGCCTCCTCCTCTCCTCGCCCTTCCGAGGCCTCAATCTTTCTCCCCTCCCTCCTCCTCTCCTCGCCCTTCCGAGGCCTCAATCTTTCTCCCTTGCCTCCTCCCTCTCCTCACCCTTCCGAGGCCTAAATCTTTCTCCCTTGCCTCCTCCTCTCCTCGCCCTTCCGAGGCCTAAATCTTTCTCCCTTGCCTCCTCCCTCTCCTCACCCTTCCGAGGCCTCAATCTTTCTCCTTTGCCTCCTCCTCTCCTCGCCCTTCCGAGGCCTCAATCTTTCTCCCTTGCCTCCTCCCTCTCCTCACCCTTCCGAGGCCTCAATCTTTCTCCCTTGCCTCCTCCCTCTCCTCACCCTTCCGAGGCCTCAATCTTTCTCCCTTGCCTCCTCCCTCTCCTCACCCTTCCAAGGCCTCAATCTTTCTCCTTTGCCTCCTCCTCTCCTCGCCCTTCCGAGGCCTCAATCTTTCTCCCTTGCCTCCTCCCTCTCCTCACCCTTCCGAGGCCTCAATCTTTCTCCTTTGCCTCCTCCTCTCCTCGCCCTTCCGAGGCCTCAATCTTTCTCCCTTGCCTCCTCCTCTCCTCGCCCTTCCGAGGCCTCAATCTTTCTCCCTTGCCTCCTCCCTCTCCTCACCCTTCCGAGGCCTCAATCTTTCTCCCTTGCCTCCTCCCTCTCCTCACCCTTCCGAGGCCTCAATCTTTCTCCCTTGCCTCCTCCTCTCCTCGCCCTTCCAAGGCCTCAATCTTTCTCCCTTGCCTCCTCCTCTCCTCGCCCTTCCGAGGCCTCAATCTTTCTCCCTTGCCTCCTCCCTCTCCTCATCCTTCCGAGGCCTCAATCTTTCTCCTTTGCCTCCTCCTCTCCTCGCCCTTCCGTCGCACCACTCTTTCCTCATGCCTCTCTTCAGCTTGACACGGCTTCACTCTTTCCCCAAACTTCATCCATTTCCTCACCCTTCACGACATCGTCTTTCTCTTGCATCACCCTTCTCCTCATCATCCTATGGACGGACTGTTCCTTTGCTTCTTTCCTCTCCTCACCATTTAGCATCTTCGCCTTTCCCCTTGCATCTTCCTTCTCACCATCTCATGGTCTGACTCCCCCTTGCCTCATCCCTTTCCTCACCCTTCAGCGGCCTCGTCTTTCCCTTGCATCACCCTTTTCCTCATCATCCCATGGCCTGACTTTTCCTCTTGCCTCATCCCTCTTTTCACCCTTAAAAACCTTGTCTTTCCTCTTGCACCTTCCTTCTCCTCACATCCCGCGGCCTCACTTTCCCACCTTGTTTCCACCCTCTCCTTCCTTTCCGCGACCTCATCTTCCCCCTTGCCTCATTCCTCTCCTCCTCTTCTTGGCTTTAGTTTAACTGTCTATCACTAAGCTATTTGTCGTTTAATGGCTTTTCTGGCGAATACTCTGTCAACCCTCACAGTCTGATCAGCGCTGTATCACAGTCATCCCGCGTTGTGAACCTGGTCTCATGGTTCCATATCCCGGTGAAAATTGCCATTTGGCGTGGCGCGCTTCTGGTCCTTCCGTTGGGGAGAAAAAGGGCAGACTATCAAGCATTATCAGCAGCAAGACAAGTTCTTGAGTCCCAGTAACATAATAGACTGGAGATATGAATACCATTATTTAATTTACATTTAAATAGATCATTAACTCTCGTACGAGACTCTATTCGACGTCATTATCTGTAATTTTCGGGTAATGATGAGACCGATTAAGGTGATTCTTTTCCTTACACGAATTTTCCACTCGGGTTTTAAGGTCCGGCAACCAGCGGATATTTACGTTTTCTTCGCGAGTTGCCACGTCCTCCTCTATCATCCTCGAGGCTTCTTGTATGCATAAAGAACGGAAGACTTACGGCATGCTTCCCTTTCTCAGGATATTACACAGAGACTTTAAAAATGTTGGATTTCTTTTCTTATTTACATCATCATTGGTATTATTATTAATCATTAATCCATCAACATCCCACATATTATCATGGCCATGGCGATGGTAATCATCATAAATATCATAGATATCTTCATCATTATCATTTTTACTGTATTTATCATTATTAATGCCAATTTCCTTGGCATATGTCTAGTGAAATAAAATTAATCTTCGTTTCCTTCGTTGACTCGTCACCTCAGCGTCTGCGCATTATTTCTGAACGGTTTCTATTGCAAACTACCAAAGGTCCTTTGTGAGGATAATACTTTCAGGTGTCTTGGTGCATGTATGTGTGCATATGTATATACATTATGTACTAACACCATTTATATATTCATACTAATCCACCCCCCATCCATCCATCTCTCTCTCTCTCTCTCTCTCTCTCTCTCTCTCTCTCTCTCTCTCTCTCTATATATATATATATATATATATATATATATATATATATATATATATATATATATAAACACACACACACACATATATGCGTGTGTATGTGATATCTATCTACCTGCCTACCTGGCTATCTATCTATCAATCTAACGCGCGTATGTGTACACGGCATCTAAAAGCTTCCGAACAATAAATCAACATTGCAGCTTTTCTTTGAAGGAGGCTTCGTGGCGTGGCCAGATTTCCTTTTCATTCCTATGTCTATCTATTAAAGAAGCGCTTTGTAGGTGATTGCGTGTGTGTGTGATTTATGTTATACACCTGCGTTCTTCATTTTTCTCTTTTTTAAAGCTTAGGTAGTTTTTTTATTAGTAATTTATGGCAACAATTTAAAAAACCAATAACAGAGTGCACAGCTCGAAGGCGGCTGCTTCTTCCAGCCTGACAAAGAATGTAATTTCGCAGCGAGAAATATGAGTAACGACTCCTGAAATCTCTCTAAATCAAACTCCGGGCCATTAATTATCAGCTGAGCAAACAGGGTAACTTTGTAATCGTCAGCATCATTGGCACCACCTACATGTAATGAAAATAAACGTATGGTTGTTTGTTGCAACTGTTCGCGCGAAATTTTGTTTTGCGTTGCGGTTTTGTCAAATTGTCATTTTGCATTCGAGTGGGAAAATGTGTCAAAGGAATTTTTAGATATGATTATGAATATTGAAAGATAATATATGAATATCAATTACAACTGTGTATTCATATGAGCATATGCATGCGAGTGTGTGTCTGGGGTGTTTTTAATCTTGCTTTGTCTTCCTTTCTCTCTCTGTTTCTATTTTTGTCTGTCTATCTTTGTCTCAGTCTCTCCCTCCCTCCCTCCCTCCCTCTCTCTCTCTCTCTCTCTCTCTTTCTCTCTCTCTCTCTCTCTCTCTCATGTACTTACACATATAATCAGACCCTGACTTAACCTGTGCTAGAGATCACGCCCACAACCTCCGCCAGAGAACAGCAACAGCCCACAAAGGAGAGAGTGGTCGTAAGAACCATCTGGCAACTTCCGTAATGGGACAAAGGCGAGTGTTCAACAAAAGCAATTCCAAGGCGCGAGTGTGCGAGTTATCCGTCAAAGCGACAGTATTGACGGAACGCTTCATTAACTGTCACGTGACTGAGTACCCCCCCCCACCCCCACCCCCACCGCCATCATTTACCGCCGTCGCCCAACCCGACGACCTCCGACGCGACGCAGCTTACGGGAACAGCCGGGTACAAGTGCCAAAGCTTCTCATATTACCATAAACATGAATGTCATAAACAATGAATATAGAAGTGAGCTGATATGTGACTATGTATGTGCCACCCATGATGATGCAAAACATAATCATGCCATTGCAAGTGAAGCATTTCGCAAAGACAACGAAATGAAAAGAAAAAGGATGCGAACACTGGCCACTTTCTACCTACTCCTCACGTTCTCTTTTGGAAGTCCAGTGAGGAAATACGAGAAAAATGTGAATAACAAGCAGCACAAACACCAAACCAAATCAGCTCTCCTCTTCGGAACCGAAATGTTTACGAGCACAGCAGTGGCGAGCCACGAGCGAGCTTTACGCAACTGGATCACTGAGGGTCGCGAGTGCCAGGACGTAACGGCATATCGACCTCCATATATGCGCTCACATCGAGGCACTGTGTGTATTGTAAATTTCTAATAGCCACCTTTGAATAACGAAAGCTCACGGAGGCCGTCCCCTAATCAATATACAACACATTTTTTTCTTACTACGAAGAATATTCATGGCCACCAACAAAGTGATCTACTCACAGCCTCGAAAAGTAAACATCATTAATATTGACACGAACTATGCCCACACTAACAAATTCCCGACAATAACTCCTTCCCCGTCGGAATTGTTTATTCTGTCGTTTAAATTGACAGGTATTGAAAAAGTGGGCGGGGCGTATTTATATTTGGTGGCGTGGACCCCGCTTTATGGGCCCAGGTAGGTGAGCCAGCGGCCAATGACAGGTGCGCTTGCTTCACTTCCTCTACGAAAGCATGGGGCCAATAGGAGACGTCTACGATGATTTATGGGGCGTAGAATTTCATTAGATTTACTGGTCTTTGCTCCGGGTTTCTGCTGATGTCAGCGCGGTCTTTTGTTGTTGTTTACGTAAGGATTTTGTGATGACTGTGTCCAGTTATGCACGCGCGGATTTGGGGTTGGTTTCTGCTGAAATATGAACGAGTTCTGGGGAAGTGATACGCTGTGACATGTGTTCGCAATCTTAAGGAAGACGCATGCTTTATACATTATATATTTATGCATTGGTGGTTTTTAACGTGTTATTCATAGTCTATTTTCTGTCTATATGATAAATAAATTATTAGAAAACATTTCGGTACTTGGGCGTAAATGCCTGTCGCTCCTATTCTCTCCCTATACATGACAAACATTTAAAAAAGTGGAAATCAATTATTTGAAATTTCACGGGTTTCTGCATTCGGTGCGAAATTTAAATTCGTCCTCATTCTGATGATTGCAACACATTTTCCATCATTCTCCACGTGTGCGCGATGCATTATGATGTGTAGAGGTGGGGTGGGAGGGGGATTGTGGCTGTGTGACTGTACAACCAAGAGACGGTAAATGCTGGATACGCCCGAGACCCTCTTCTGAAGATCGGGGTTTAATTTTTGCCAAGAGCACGATTACAGATATAAAAAATGTGGCGCTTTATCGTCTTCAACAATCACACAAACACGCACACATACAGAGAGAGAGAGAGAGAGAGAGAGAGAGAGAGAGAGAGAGAGAGAGAGAGAGAGAGAGAGAGAGAGAGAGAGAGAGAGAGAGAGAGAGAGAGAGGAGTGAGTGATACATTACATGCATACCCATGAATATAAGTGATCGATCTTCCGACTCCTTGTATTCACGCTTTTCTACCAACAGATTTCATAACGTGATAAGCCTTCAAAGGGATATAAAGGAAAATGAAATGACACTATTCTACGCTATACTGAACTAGATAAATGTACCATAAAGACCATAACTATTTGCGTGTAAGCTCTTGTATAACAAGTAACCTTTCTCCTCCCGCTGACCTGGCAAGGTGCAATACGAAGTTTTATATGGTTTTCCACTATTACAGAAATTTATGACTAATATCAACCAGTTATCAAGATCGCTTTCTCTACATATTCTTTCGGCAAAAAATGAAAAAAAGAAGTTCTCCACCCTTCGAAAAAATAACACCACCTCAAAGAGTGGTGAAATTAAATGAATTATTTATCTATATGATCCAAGTTTATCTAATTAAAAATACAAAGATTTTTCCGTCAGAGACAAGACATTTCTCTGCCGTCTTCATTCAGATTTACGTCTCAGGCTCCCCGGTCCTCGGAAGCCTAAGTGGAAAACATGAGAGCAATGAAATCCCTTACGCTTTTTTAACATTTCTTTATTTTTCGTGATATTAATTTATTTCCTCATTCTCGATTTTATTTTGAATTACCGACTGGAAAGGAGGGACAGAGAGGAGGAGAGAGAAGGAGAGGGAGAGAGAGAGGGAGAGAGAGAGGGAGAGAGAGAGGGAGAGAGAGAGAGAGAGAGAGAGAGAGAGAGAGAGAGAGAGAGGGAGAGAGGGGAGAGAGAGAGAGAGAGAGAGAGAGAGAGAGAGAGAGGAGAGGGAGAGAGAGAGAGAGAGAGAGAGAGAGAGAGAGAGAGAGAGAGAGAGAGAGAGAGAGAGAGAGAGAGAGAGAGAGAGAGAGAGAGAGAGAGAGTGGGGGGCAGAGGGGAGAGAGGGAGGGGAGGAGAGAGAGGGGGGGGGTGAGAGGGGGAGGGGAGAGAGAGAGGGGGGGGGGTGAGAGGGGAGAGAGAGAGAGGGGGGTGAGAGGGGAGAGAGAGAGGGGGGGGAGAGAAGAGAGAGAGAGAGAGAGAGAGAGAGAGAGAGAGAGAGAGAGAGAGAGAGAGAGAGAGAGAGAGAGAGAGAGAGAGAGAGAGAGAGAGAGAGAGGGGAGAGGGGAGAGAGGGGGAGAGAGGGGAGAGAGAGAGAGAGAGAGAGAGAGAGAGAGAGAGAGAGAGAGAGAGAGAGAGAGAGAGAGAGAGAGAGAGAGAGAGAGAGAGAGAGAGAGAGTCTAATGTCACATTATATGCAGTATATAAGAATCGTCTCAAATAGGTTTACACTTATTATCCTGCAGCAGCCAAAGACCACTTATCTAAGCTTCTTGTTTACCTCCAGCATAAAATTCCATCATCATGCAACTATGCAACTTGCAATTCACAAGATGGAAAAAAATCGATATCATATAGACCATGCTTCACCAGCTAACAACAATGGAAAAAACACCTGGTAAAAACACCCACACAATCCCAGGAGCTGACTGCATCAATGACCACTAAAACTCTACATAAGATAAAAGAAAGAAAGAAAGAAAGAAAATATTTGCTCCTAAACTCTTCCCGTTCCATAAGGCAGACACCAGCTACTGCACCCACCCCCTCCCTCCGCATTCTCTGTGCATTTCCCATATTGCTCGAGGATTCAACAAACTGCAACAGGGCTTGCGAGGGACCCGGAGGCGCGGGCGCAAGCTCTCTCGTCTGGAAATAAAGAAAATTCGCCCGAGGGTTCGATCCCTTTGTTGAAATCATCATTCGTGCAACTTCTGCCGCGATGAATATCGGTTCAGTGACGTATACTCTGCTGGCGAAGTCATGATCAAAGAACATTCATGCGGAAAATTTCGCTTGCTACTATTTAATCATTTTTTATGGATTGTAATGTGTAGATTTGAAATAATAACTATCGGTCAAGTACAAAACATTTATAAGTTATAATTCACTAAGTTCAAATACACATATAGATACTTACACACACACACACACACACACACATGCACACCCTGTTAAACAGAGATATGTCATAGACAGCTTCCTCTTTCCTGAGAAAATCCCCCTGGCTAATCAGCTGCTCATCCTCCTTCCCTCCTTCAAGTTGACAGTAATAATTAGCAATCAAGGCGCTTCAGCAGTGAGACAAGCAACATCCTATATAAGGTGGAAAGCTCGTTTGATTGGTAATTAAAGACGATTGTTTCTAAATCTGCAGCTGTTAAACTTAGTTTCCTAAACTCCCTGGAGGGTGCTTTGTCTGTGTCTAACCGTGTGTGTGTGTGTGTGTGTGTGTGTGTGTGTGTGTGTGTGTGTGTGTGTGTGTGTGTGTGTGTGTGTGTGTGTGAGTGTGTGTGTGTGTGTTTGCGTGTGTGTGTATATATGTATGTATGTTTGTGTGCATGTGTGTGTGTGTGTGTGTGTGTGTGTGTGTGTGTGTGTGTGTGTGTGTGTGTGTGTGTGTGTGTGTGTGTGTGTGTGTGTGTGTGTGTGTGCATAAGTATGTATGTATGTACGTATGTGTGTGTGTGTGTGTGTGTGTGTGTGTGTGTGTGTGTGTTTGTGTGTGTGTGTTTGTGTGTGTGTGTGTGTGTGTGTGTGTGTGTGTGTGTGTGTGTGTGTGTGTGTGTGGGTAAAACTTGTCCCATCCGCCCTCACGGTAAAGGCCACACGAAGGCCGCTGTGAATACACAGAGCTCTTCCTTCCAGACCAAAGAATGCTGCAGAACCAGTTAATACTGGCTTGACTGCATAATATGCAGTGGTAAAAAATATAATTACTTATGAGATTCTAATTTGGTTAAGTGATTATCAAGCGATTGATTTTTATGACACTCTTTTACAGCATATGCGCTCGAGTACATGCACTGTTTTTTATGTGTGATTAAATGAATGGCTACGGTTCAGTTACTCAATGCTCCTGATAAGGACATAATCACTATATTTACCATTCGAGACTCCTTTGAAAGAAATTTTCTTTTGAAGTGTGTGTGTGTGTGTGTGTGTGTGTGTGTGTGTGTGTGTGTGTGTGTGTGTGTGTGTGTGTGTGTGTGTGTGTGTGTGTGTGTGTGTGTATGTGTGTATGTGTGTATGTGTGTATGTGTGTGTGTGTGTGTGTGTGTGTGTGTGTGTGTGTGTGTGTGTGTGTGTGTGTGTGTGTGTGTGTGTGTGTGTGTGTGTGTGTGTGTGTGTGTGCATCTATATTTTCTGACGGGTTATATCATCGTTGAGGAATAATTATTGGATATAACCATCGTGAAAATATAAAAGAACGGTACATGGAATGCATTCAAAAGAATCCTCATTTGCATCGTCAAATGTGCATAGAAAAAGACCGGACTTCTCATTCAGAGTAATGATAATGATAATAAAAAAATCTTTTATATCAAGGCCGCATGCATGAACATCAACATGTCTTGGTACATTCATTACACGCGGATCTACATTCATTCCTTTTCTAACAGAACAGCGTAAACGAATAAAAGAGAAAGAAAGACAAGCGAATGTAGAAAAATTAAAGCGAAGTCCCCGACATACTGTTATGACTTTCCAATTGAATTCTCAACATCACTTTCACAGCAAATACAACTTAAGCGAGAGACACAGAACCACAGTTATAGCTCGTGCGTGGTATTCGCGGTATTTCACAGCCATTTGAAGAGGTACAGAAGTATAGGTATCAGCGCTTTACGGGAGGTATTCCGTGGTTTTTATATTCGCCGATTCGGGGGTCAGAAGCCACAAACGTCCAAAAACACAGTAAAGATTGGGATAACCCGACCAACGATAGAAAGCACAGAGAACAGAGGAGTAAAAGGAAAACTGCGATAACATCTATTACCAAAGAGAATTGCATATCCTGGCACACCTTTTCTAAACAAAGGGAATTAAATGGCGTCACACGCCGTGAATCGCAATATCCAATCCTGTGTCAGCCTTTGTGTTATAAAAGCACCAAAATGGACGCCTACCCGCGCGCCCAGAATTTCAGCACGTCCGCCAAGCCAGAGTTGCACCTTCCGCGGAGAGACGTGAACGAAGTACGCAGCGTGAAGAATGCACGGAATCGCTGCATATTTTAGAGCCGGAGGGATGGTGAAGCCTCAGGCCAATAACTCACAGGCGGTCACAGCTTTATTACAGGACGCATACCATTATGGCTCGGTGTTTAGCATTCATATATCACGTCAGGATGATGATCAAAGATGTCGCAGATCCCGTCGTTTGTCATCAGGGAACCATCAACCCTTCTATTATCTTTTAATTACAAAAAAAGTAACAGCAAACCCTCTCATTGACTGAAGGTATATTCCCTTTGGCGTATTATCTGCACGTATGCTAACAGAGGGGATCACAAGCAGGATGTGGATATAAATTTCACACAGTCTTACATCAACGGCTGCTAAGCCACGGTCTCAGTCCTTCAGAGCATAAGTATATATGCTATTGGAAACATAAGCTTTGACTCACCGACGGTCTCTGGGAGCGCAGACAAACAGAGATGAAAAGCAGGAATGTAATGGTTCCTTTGCAAACACGAAACGACGCTCTAGGAACGGGATTAAGGCCGTGAGGCGTCTTGGGCAGAGATTAAACCCAGGGCGCAGCATCTATTCCTATTCATTATGTGTGACCCATTTACAAAGGCAGCATTACTATATTCATCTCTAGAATGGGAAACTTACACGTGTTCTCTCTTTCTCTCTCTCTTTATGTGTGTGTGTGTGTGTGTGTGTGTGTGTGTGTGTGTGTGTGTGTGTGTGTGTGTGTGTGTGTGTGTGTGTGTGTGTGTGTGTGTGTGTGCCTCTCCCCCCCCCCCTCTCTCTCTCTCTCTCTTTCTCTGTCTCCGTCTGTCTGTCTGTCTCTGTCTCATTCTTTCTGTTTTTGCTTGTTTCTGTCTGTCTGTCTGTCTGTCTGTCTGTCTCTCTCTCTCTCGCTGTTCGCCTCCCCTTTTTTCTCCCTTTCCTCTCCGCCCGCATTCCTCCTTTTATTTGCTCACCTCGTCTTTTTCTTGTGCTCCTTCTTTGAGTGCGCTTTCGCAAGAAAACTCGTTTCAAACGTGCAAATGACTTTCCAATACAAAATTTTCACTATAACTCTAGCTAACTATAAAAACAAATAACGAAGCAAGAACACCAACAGAGACATTCAACAGCCCTAAACTCGCCCGACCGTGTACCCCCCCCCCCCCAAGAAAAAAAAAAAAAAAAAAAAAAAAAAAAAAAACGGGAAGAGAACGACGTGGAGGACGACTCGACTCCAGCCTCGACATCAAGGTAATTCTTCGGAGGCGCTTCATCCCGGCGTTGAGGCTAAGTCGGGGAGCGTCCAGGTTTCGTACCCAGGGCCGTCGCGCTCCCCGTGATCTCCTGCGCACACACTGATGTCCTTAAGGGAATCATCCCCAATAAAAGGGCTTAGCTGGAGTCTCTCGTGTGTGTGTGTGTGTGTGTGTGTGTGTGTGTGTGTGTGTGTGTGTGTGTGTGTGTGTGTGTGTGTGTGTGTGTGTGTGTGTGTGAGAGTGAGTGTGAGTGTGAGTGTGAGAGTGAGTGTGAGAGTGAGTGTGAGTGTGAGTGTGAGTGTGAGTGTGTGCATACGTGCGTGCGTCCATACGTACGTGCGTGTGTGCATACGTGCGTGCGTGTCTCCCCTTCGGCATCGCATCAAGACGTTAACGTCTTAATGAAGGTCAAGTGGAGTCGCAGCGCATCTCGCCATTACCGCGCAAAGAGGCAGTGTCTCATGTCGGTAATGGATGGCTACACCTGCCGCCGACGAGTGCAAAATTATCTTGTTATTAGCGTGTTAGATCATATGACCTGCACTTCCGGTTAACGAGGCAGCATTGCCAACTCTGCTTCATGAATAATTCAATCGACTTAAACTCAAATGCATTTACGATTTCTTACTTAATCATAGGCAATCATCTAAGACAGACCACAATACCGATACAATTTAAGCGCATTAAAAATAAATGCTAAAATTACCATTACACTTCCAATGAATAAGAGCACTGATAAATTACCAATAAACCATCCATTAAGAATAATCTCGATAAAACTTCCCCGCAGGTTAATGCATTATCACACATCGAAATGAGGGAGACTGGTACAAACAAGCTACACGATTCATACACTATAAAGTATGCACCCTTTTAACTCATTCCAGCGCTCACGTACCCTTGTACCATTATACCAGCCCGCGTATCACTGCACCATCACCCCAAAACTCGCGTACCCTTGCAATGCTCTCCCAAAACTCGCGTACCCTTGCAATGCTCTTCCAAAACTCGCGTACACTTGCAATGCCATCCCAAAACTCGCGTACCCTTTAATACCTTCCAAAAACTCGCGTACCCTTGCAATACCATCTCAAAACTCCTACACCTTTGCAATCGTATCAAGACCCATGTACCTTCTCTCCATTCTCCCGAGGGTCACGTACCCTTGCGACATCACCCCAGGACTCCTGCGTCCTTGCACCACCACACCAAGACCTTCGCCCTCCTGCACCATCATCACCTCAGCTCACCCCCCCCCCCCCCTCCGCACCACACCCTACGCCCTCCTGCACCATCACCACCTCAGCTCACCCCCCCCCCCTCCGCACCACACCCTACGCCCTCCTGCACCATCACCACCTCAGCTGCCCTCCTCCGCACCACACCCTTCGCCTTCCCTCCCTCCCCGCCGCAGTTCCACACCCACGCCCTTTCTCTCCGGGTGGAAGAAGGGAGTGAGTCAGTGTGTCCACCGGAAGGCTCAGGTTTAGCGCTTCACCTTTCACAGAACTTGTGGTTTTCTATCCGGTAAAGTAATACTATAAATTAAGGTTTATGTTTTCTCTGTTAGATAAGAACGCTGGCAATGGATGTAATTTTTTCTCTCTTTCCCATGTTTCGTTTATTTGAGTCTTCAATTTGTGGACGTTTAGGGTCAGTTTAGTCCAGTTTCAAATATAACAAGTAGGGAAGACCAAAAAACAACAAAATGATGATAATAATAAGTAAATGAATTTTGAAAGAATATCGATAAGACATTCTGATTCGTCAGAGATAAATTATAGACGAAGGAGCGCATCAAGAACATTTTCAAATGAATTCAGCTTTCTCCTAAGTAATAACAAATTCAACTATATATGGTGAGAGAGGGGTGGGATACAATACAACAATTCGAACGATGATCTTGGCCTATACATATTCAAAATCTTGAAATAATCCCTAAATCCTGATATGAAAAAGAGCATCGGACTACACTCACACGCAGAGAAAGAGAGAGAGAGAGAGAGAGAGAGAGAGAGAGAGAGAGAGAGAGAGAGAGAGAGAGAGAGAGAGAGAGAGAGAGAGAGAGAGAGAGAGAGAGAGAGACGAATCGCGAATCCAGTCGAGTCAAGAGGCGGACCGGGAGGACTGGAGGACTGGAGGAGGAGGGGGAGAGGGGAGGGGAGGGGGTGCCCCTTCGTCAGAAACACGACACAAATTAGTCAATCTCGTTCCCCTCTGCTTC
>NC_091551.1:23816213-23821213 GCF_042767895.1 Penaeus vannamei | reverse complement strand
TGTGCGTGCGTGAGTGGTAGAACAAGGGTATAATGAGGCAACAAAGGAAACTCCAGGAGAAAGTGCAGCCAAATGATCTTTAAAAGCACGAGGAAAGGTGTTCGCTCTCCCGCCCTCGCCAAGTGCCTCGAGTCTCGATATGTGGCAACTTTAGAAAATAAGTCTGGAAATCTTAACCTGTGCATTCGGGTTTGGAATATACACACCAAAAGCATCAGAAATTATTCACCAACCTTCTCTAAAACGCCAATGCGTTTACTTCATCCAAGGGGGAAAATAATCTAACAATACTCAATCGGTAAAAGAAAGCACACTATTCCTCTTACAGAACCAAGTGACCTATGATGACCTCCAAAGCGCGACCCTAATTTAGCTTCCAGCACCCATGACTCACGGCGACAGCGGAGTTTAAGGCCAGGATGAGTGACCTCTACTTGATTATTAGGATTAGTCTTTAGCAAGTGAAGTGCTCGGTTGATAACGCATAAAGAATGCTATGGAATTTTGGTTGAGCGACGCCATTCTTGATCGTTCTAGGGAGCAGGTTTGTATTCGTGTTGGTCAGGGATTCATCTATTCGAGTACTTGGTAAAGAATATAAAAGAGTAGAAAATGGTTGCACTGTTCGAGGGCGGCATCTGCTTGTTGTAACTACGGGGATGAAACAACTTTAAATGTGTATATATATCAATCACACTGATGTCGTTTCCTAAATATGCTACGGACAGTTGGAAGGCAGAAATCAAAAAGCAAATTCTTTAAAGGATATTTCCCGAAATATCCTTTAAAGAAAGTTAAGGGGGATGCTAATGGAACCCGCCTTTCCATTGGAATACAAATATCTTACGCTCAAACATAGTCTGAATACCAAATATGCAACAGAGTTTGCAGAAAATTCAAACTTCAGCTTCAGCGACGCGCGAAGCGATGGGTTGCAGAAGGGCAGCGAAGCGCACACGACCTCGCACACAGACACACTCTCTCTAAGCTGTCACTGCCTAGTGTACAAAGCCCATGGCAAATCTGTAAAAAAAAAAAAAAAAAAAAAAAAAAAAAAAAAACAAAACAAAAAAAAAAAAAAACGATGTGCTTTCTGCGCGGATAACACCGATGAAACATTGGAGTTACACACTACAGCGAAATCCTATTATCAAACCCTCAGTCTTGAAATTGAAGAGAACAATAAAACAACAAGAAAACAAAAACAACGAAAAAGTTGGCATCGCAGGGGACAATTCAAACCGACTATTTTCCTAAATAATTTTTGCAATTTAAGCTTGAAACATTCATAAACATTCCGCAAATCTGGGCCACAATCCGCGAGATTTCCGCTTAATATTTCGATAATATTCGGTAAATCCAAACATTTCAGGTATCGATATACCTGATGATGATGTTCTGGCGGTATAAAATATAATGGAAAAAACATATGTACTGATAGACCCTTGCCTTTACCGATACTTTATCTAAAAATAGCACATTAGCAGTGAATGCCTCCACACCTTAAATACTTCATTATCAATTCAGCTGAACTAATCAAATAATCGACAATAAATAAACAGAAACAAACAAACAAACAAACAAAAATAAATCAATACAAACGCCAGAAGGTTTGACACCCCCGTCCCTCTGCCTCCCCGGCCGGCACCAGGGCTCTAGGACTGGAACATAACAGCGTCAAGATAAGAACAACCGACAGTTTTATGAGGAGCTCGGAGAGAAGGTTCTTTGTTGTACCTCAGAAGGTAGCAAGATGTACCCTTTTATAGCCGTAGACAAGCACATATATACATTTTTTCACCCTGGCTGAAACGTCTTACCTCGAAATACGTCCAGAAAGTTCCAAGACACCGAAGACCATTAGTGTAAATGAAGACGTGATTAAGACTCTAAGAGGACACTTGCCTCGGTTAGTGACGTGGCAAGGGATCCAGGTGAGCTGCCTCTCTACTCATTACTGCTGGAACGCGGATGAATATGCAAGACGGGGAAATATTGTCATATCGTAACGAGAATATGCACTAGTATTCACATCCTGCATGGCCTTGTGATTTGCTCGTCTACTATTGTATTTGCATGTGAAGACTCGCTCATCTACTGGTGTGTGAGGCTTGAAGTTTAAGCTTCGGGAAATGCATAATAAACAGCTGAAAAAACAAAAAATAACATGTCATATGGTAAATGGATGATTTTATATATGTAAATCCATTACCGCCCGCAGGAAATACATGGAAAAGCCTCATAAACTGTAGGCATTTCTGTCTTTCAATTCAATATTCATATTTACGGCCCGCTCAGGAGTAAAAGGTCCAGGAGCACTTGACTCTAAATGTTAATTCAATTTAAGAGCATCGCCGACCGCGGGATGATGGCAAGCGTCCAGGGCGTCCCTAGCACGGGCGTTAAGGACGAGCTCCCGGCGAGACGCGACCCGACACCTGGAAAGAAGCAGGGGGGGAGTGCTACCTCTCCCCCCTCTCCTACTCGACCTGTCGTACCCTTCTATACTTGACTGACGACATTCTGTATGAAAGATCTGTCTTTGTTGACGGTTTAAAGAGACACATGTCAGCATTTCATTTACAAAATAAATATGTATCAGACTATTTTGGTATGCAAAAGAGGAGGCAACAAGCAACACACCCATCCTCTGCAACCACTCCTTAAAAACGGCAATTCACTTACCTATTTTTTAGGCTAAACATATACAACTTCCATAAACTTTTCTGGTACTAAATGGAAGCAATTTTCCAGATGCGGTGTATAGCATAATATCAGATTATGAGGCTCTTCAGCAAGCAGGCAAAAATGTTGTGCGTTTACGAGTGTCAACAACACAGCCGCGACTACCGTAAAAAAAAAAGAAAAAGAAAACTCTCGGGTACGGTGGAGCTGATGTGGATTCTTCGCGGGTTGTGTCAACAGTCGTATGCGTGTCAGGGGTGGGCTGGGACTTGGGGGGGGGGGGGGGTTTAATGGGGAAAACTGTGATAAAAAAAACAATCACTACCCGATAATTCATGCATCAAAAGACAGCAAACAAAAACATAGTTGATTAAAGATGGCATTTGCAGTGAGGCCTAAAAGCATGAAAAATAAAACAGTAGCTGTCTAGACATAAAAATAAGTCCTGGTAGCATCTTTTGAATAAAAATGATACATGTTTGTAATTCTGTTGAGGGAAAAGAAAAACACGCGTAGAATATATGCCAGTCTTTCTCTTCAAACAAACCCGAGTGCTCGTACATAAACAAGAAAAAATCTTAACATATAAAGAAAACGAAATTACAAAACATTTTTGTAGCCGAGGATGCTCGAGGATCCATTTCGTGAATAGCATTCTCTGCTCTGTATCTTGGCTGCAAACATTTATTCATAACCTCAGTATCTCGCTCCCTCTGATTCTCTCTCTCTCTCTCTCTCTCTCTCTCTCTCTCTCTCTCTCTCTCTCTCTCTCTCTCTCTCTCTCTCTCTCTCTCTCTCTCTCTCTCTCTCTCTCTCACACCCACACCCACACACACGCACACACACACACACACACACACACACACACACACACACACGCACACACGCACACACGCACACACGCACACACGCACACACGCACACACGCACACACGCACACACGCACACGCACATACACACACTACCAAAAACACACACACAACACAAACATACATACACACACACACAACACACACACAAGAGAGCATACATTCCACATGAAACGAGTGCGCTAGAGGACTCACACATCCGGGACTCCAGCGCACAGAATATTCTTTCAAGTACGTGCGACCGAGCCAAGAGGCGTTACACTAGACTACGTGTCATAAGAAATTATTTAACGTTGCCAGCCGTAAGAGTTGGGCCAAAGGGAGGTGCAGATGCCACGTCACACTCGGGCTGATAAAACAAACGTTCTTAGATAAAGAAACAAAAACAAAGGAAGAACATAGAACGAAAGGGGTGTCTTGAGCACAGGGTTTATTTTAACATGATCGTGGTTTGAACAGGAAGGAGGAGAAGATGAATGGATAGTCTGACATGTTGATAAAAGTAGATGGGTTGATGGATAAGTAGATAAATAGAGAGATTGATAAATAAGTAGCTGGTTATACCAACAGACATGGAGAGTGGCAGGTAGATAGGTCTCTACACATTATTAATTAAACATTCACTTCTTCAATCCACCAATGTGATAGCTCGAAGAAAAAGAAACAGTTAAATGATAATCAAGCCTATAAAATAATCACGTTATTCACACAATAGCACCCATATATTCATACAGCATGCAGATAACAAGCAGTACAACACAACTAACACTGCAGAATGACATCAAAACATTTCCACCATTGATTCATACATCCATCTCTTCATTATGACGAAAACAGAAACATCAAACACACAGAGTATTGTCAGTTACACGTGGCATTAAACCCCACAGTGTCAATCTCGCTCCAACAAGTGATATTTGTTCGCTTGCTGATGAGACTGAATCATTCATGGCATGGAACGTCATAAAATATTTGTACTGCATTCATGAATGATTTCTGGTGTAAATGGCATGTAGTAATGTATGGCTCACTGCATGAATTAGTTTTTAATGACGTGATTAATTAATCACCCGAGTTGATTACCATTTCTCTTGAGAGTCCCGTCTCGTAATTCCGTGTCAAGGAGATTCATTCCAGTAAGATTTATTCCTCCCATTCAGCTATCGACTGGCGGCCATCAACTCCTTTAACGAGCCATATGCAGCTGTCAATGGGAGCCTGGAAAGGTGCTCCCGGGCCTAAAGGTGTTGCACGGCGGCGCGGTGCAAGCTCCTCCGTCCTCCTGGAGGAGAGCCAACTTCAGTTTGGACTGTAGTGACTCGCCCTGGCTCTAGTCGCCACGTGTTCGCTGCCACACAGCCCTTACACTCTGACACTTACGACGTCACAAATTTCCACTTGCGTCGCGGCTGACGTCTAGTAGTATGAGCAGCGTAGAATCGCAAC
>NC_091551.1:23791213-23796213 GCF_042767895.1 Penaeus vannamei | reverse complement strand
CCTAGACTTTCGTCGTCATGAACTTGGGAGAGTCGGCAATATCGCTGCCGGGTAAGTTCTCCTTCGTTGTCTTTCTATTTTAAGTAACTGGCAAGAGATTAATAAACCTGGCCGCCCTTCTCGCTCTGCCTCGCGACACTTCTTTATCACTGGCAGTTTCACTCTCGTTGGCCAATCACCAGTATCATTATACTTGGCTTTGCACTTACAGGCTGGAAGCTCTGAGTGTGAAGACAGTACGTCGGGGATTCTCTTTCTCTCTCTCTCTCTCTCTCTCTCTCTTTCTCTCTCTCTCTCTCTCTCTCTCTCTCTCTCTCTCTCTCTCTCTCTCTCTCTCTCTCTCTCTCTCTCTCTCTCTCTCTCTCTCTCTCTACATATATATGTATATATGTATATATATATATATATATATATATATATATATATATGTATATATATATATATATATATATATATATATATATAATGTATGTATGTATGTTATATATATATATATATATATATATATATATATATATATATATATATATATATACATATATATATATATATATATATATTTCTTTCTATCTATCTATCTGCCTATTTCTTTCTCTCTATCGATCTATCTATTTCTCTGTCTCTGATACTCTCTCTCTCTCTCTCTCTCTCTCTCTCTCTCTCTCTCTCTCTCTCTCTCTCTCTCTCTCTCTCTCTCTCTCTCTCTCTCTCTCTCTCTTTCATTTCTCCCTATATCTATCTGTCTCTTTCTTTTCCAAACGTTGAACTGTATAACAGTAATATGTTAATGACTGATTGATTATCTTAATTACTGTAACATGGATTAATGTTTTTTAACTCTTGTGGCCCATATGCAGAAGCCTGAGTAAATAAATTACCCATTAATGCAAACATAAAAATGCACGCAAAATATACATTCGCGGATAAAAACAAACACATGCCTGACGCCTGAGAATGAAATTTGAAAAACTATACAAACAAATCAAAACAAAACAGGCACTTGAGCAAACACATAAAGATTATACGACCAAGATCTGAATCGCTCACCACCTCAACACAACACTACGCTTTTCGATCCATGGGTTAAACATGAATGGAATCGGCATCATCATTACAACGGTAAGCCAAAGGTCATCGCGAAACTAGCATCGGAAATCAATACACTTCGTCAACTAGATGCAATCGTTCGATCTAGTGGATGCAAATGAGCTTTCGGAGATAAGGAGTGGTGGAAAAAAACGAGAGAGTTGAAAGAGAGAGAGAAAAAAAAGGAAGAGAAAAAGATGAAATTCTCGGATGAGCACCAACGACGCGGTTTCACCATTCAAGTCGCCCTCCCCTATCTACGCCAGACTTTATCACTTCATCACGGGCCTCTCACAATCATAATTCACTGGCAGCCTTCATTATCAGTCATCTGGGACCCCCCGCCAGCCCCGCGTCCCCCTCCCCCCCACGGCAACCATCCCCCGCCACTGACAACGCTATTAGTATCATCAGTGCCAACACCTACGCCGCCTGGGAGACTTAATTTCTTGCGGCCCCTTGTGGTCTGTCTTCCCATACGCGACCCCATTTATCTTGTATTTTATATCCTTCGGCCTCTGATGTTCCTTTGCCCCCTTAACCCATTACAGGTTTATTTGATTGAAATATATCGCTATTAGTGTCGCTTAATCCATGAACGGTTGTCTTCTGTAACTTCTATTTTCTTTCCTTTTATGTCTCTCATATCTATCTTTCATTATTACCTTTTTGCCCTCTGTCCATAGGCGCATGGAATGAATTTTCACATTTTCCTTCATGTCGAAAATAACAGCCATCTCTCATCACCGCCGACAGCGCATCTCGTAACAATCAATACGTAGCTGTCTACATCCATCGCCATTCCCGCTTCCCATTTTCTACAACAGCCGAAATTTCCCGAGAATAAAATCACGAAAGCCTGCAGTCCTCCTCTGAAAACCCTTCCCGTCATCCATCATACTTTTCTGCCAGTAAACCAAACATTACGAAAAACTTGGTTAACAACAGCTATTACATCCACCATTTCGTAATTTCTTCTTCCTGAACCTTCCTACTCATTCACATTACTGGACAGTGCCGCGCCCTAGCCTCGGTCCCTGTGAGGCGTGGTATTAAGGGTAATTATAATCATTTTTTCCCCTCTCTCTTTTAACTACACATGGCTTGAAGCATAGGAAATGCATCTCTAGGTCACTGTAGTTCAAAGAAAAGTTGTACTGTTTTTTTGGAACTTTTCGTTTTACTGTTACTGCGGCAAAGGATGCCCAATCCCACGATTTCTTTGTAGTCTTTCACCAGTCTGACTCTGGGCCCTGTCTGTGTGTGCTGCTGAAATAACCGGCATAGTTCAGTCTACAGATTCTTTTCTCTTTGTATTTACTAGAGCACCTACGCTAGTCCTACCTCCTGCTACCCCCTGTGCAGTGTTTATGTGGCTCAGCAGGCGTGGGACAGTGTGTTGGCTCCCTGGCTGTGTGCGTTGGCTCCCAGACATCATTTCCCTAGCCCTCCTGCAGTCTTCCTCACAAAATTACTGGGCCCGGTAGCAAAATGCCGCTTGCCTGTATTTCTTAGTCAATGTGCTGCAGGATTTTGAGTCATATGAAAATGGCGTGCTTATCTGTCTACCGGTCAGAGCGCATCGCGGCAGTAAACCAACTGAAACAGCAATGTTAAACGAACCCAATTCATTAAGCCATGCCAGTACATCAACATTAAAAATAATTGTCGACTACAAAGACAAGCGGAGGGACGGCCATATATAGTGAACAAGGGCTGGGTGTATTTACCTGGTTTGTTGTATTGATTGTTAAGGGGCCGCGCCGTGTAATGGCCAAACATCGTACACGCCATTATTTTCACGGGCTAACACAACCTTCTTCATTACTGCCATTGTGCTGGCCACAATGTACACAGCCGTGTCCTATGTCACCATGCATCACAATCATCATATATCATGATATTTGTCACAGTGAATGTCATGCTAAATAAATAGTGCAATTACCTAAGCCGGACAAAGGCGAAAAAATGGGTGTCGTGCACATTTTTCGCCTCTGGTTGTCAAAATGACTATAAAATACGTTTTATTTGTAAAATAAGAAAAGAAAAATGCTCAACGCGACGCCATGTAAATACAAAGAGTTTACGGATAAAACGTTCTTTTTTTTACCTCTGACGTCAGGTTAAAGTGTAGTTGTGATGGCGTGATGAATATTCCAAATACTCCATATTTGGTAAGAGACATTCAGAGATAGGAACATTGCCAAACTGGTCTGATTCACTTACATGTGCATATTCGAATTTATCTGATTAGATAGCAATATCAAGGAAACGAGCTAGAGTAATGTGCGTATATATGCATAACTATGTATATATATATATATATATATATATATATATATATATATATATATATATATGTATGAATGGATATACGCCTATATACATACACACACACACACACACACACCCGCGTACATACCTACTCACCCCTTCCCACATTATTTAAATATATATATATATATATATATATATATATATATATATATATATATATATATATATATGTATGTATGTATATATATATATATATATATATATATATATATATATATATATATGTATATGTGTATATATATATATATATATGTATGTATGTATGTATATATATATATATATATATGTATATGTATATATATACATATATATATATATATATATATATATATATATATATATATATATATATATAATGTATGTGCGTGTGCGTGTGCGTGCACACGCATATGTGCATGTGTATGCGTATGCGCGTGCATGTGTGCAAGTCCAGGCAGCCCGAATGGCGGCGCCGGCACCCGCGCCCTGCCCTCGGCACCCGACGCGACCATAACCCAACGAGTACTAATGAGCCATTACCTGCGAAGGGTTTCACGGTACACATTATGAGAGCAGAGCCTTTCTTTTTTCACAATTATTCTTAATGAAGTATTATATATATTGTATTATTATCGCTGATTTTCATTTTCGTTACCATTACGCTCCCATCACCATTATCCCCGCTTCCTTTGTTATCGGTGTCACCATAAATGTATTATTCCCTTTGTATCGCCACGACTAACGGTACTGCAGTATTTTCTAATAATGATACTATTATTACTACTATCTTCATTTTCATTAATGGAATCATTCTGCAGTTATCATTTTAGCCTACAGAAGCATTTTATAATAACTATTTTTCCTTCTATATATTTTATTGTTTTCACACTTGAAAAACTTACAGGTCTTCTTTGATGAACTACTCCTTGATTTCATATATGTCTTAGCTTTACCTTTTTGCCTCTTTTTCTCTTGCATTTCCCTTCCTATCTTTCATCAATAATTGATCTGCCTGTATGTTTTTATTTTCTAACTTCATAACTCACCTCCTCACCCCATCCCGTTCTCTCTCCTTTCCCCTCCGCTTCTCCCCTCTCTCCCTGGTACTGATACGAGCGCCCCCCCCCCCTCCATTTGGCCTGATATTGGCCGGGGTTGTGACAGGTCGCGGCGACGGCGCTTGGCGGACGCCGAGGGGCTGGGATGGCCCAGCTCTGTCCAGTCCGAGCCCAAGACCACAAAGCGGCACTGATGTGGCACAGATTGCATCCCGCCGGTTTTGGCACCAGTGGCACACTTCGCGAAAAAGAAAAGAGAGCTGTGCATAAATCGGAACACACTTCTTGGAACACTTTCAAGCGACATTTACATAACAAGCCTTTCTTGAAACGCTCCTGCGAGAGACGCCTGCACGCCTCCGCCACCGCCGAAGAAGCATTGCCGATGCGCCCCTTGCTGGCAGCCGCGTCACGGAGGCGCGAGGCGCTAACTTCACAAAATCAGATAAAAATGCAGATTTGTGTTTAGCCCGGCGCACGCCCGGAACCGCCGACGGGGAATCCGGCGCGCCACCGCGAGGGCTTGCTATTTTTTAAACA
>NC_091551.1:23786213-23788713 GCF_042767895.1 Penaeus vannamei | reverse complement strand
GACGTATGATAATGAATATCAAGTGACACGGAGGTGCTGTCGTTAATGTGCCCGAGATGACACCGAGGCGCCACAACACGGCCGCGAAGGCTAGCTGGCACCGAGGCTATTCCTGTGAGACGCGTCGTTGCCTCTGGATGATGGTCTTTTGTTACTTACGTTGCCTTAAAGTTACAGTGGGTATCAGTTTTGTATTGTAATCACCTGATGGGCCTTACTTTTCTTTCTCGTTTGTTTTCTTTTCTTTTAAGGTTGATTTCTATGGCGAGGAAGCCTTATTTTGCATTGCCTGATGTCCCTCGCGAAGCCTTTGAAGCCATCGAATGCCCTGCTCCCCTCTTCCACCCAAGCCTTCTAGAAACGCAGCATCATCTCTCCTGCGCAGCATCATTATCATCCCTGTCTCTGCCTCCTCCCTCTTCAGTCCTCCCTATCCCCCCCCCACCCACTACCCCCCGCTGTTCTTCTCAAGGGTCAGCGAGCAGAGGTCATCATCCTCTTCTCGTTCACCTTTGTATCTCGACTTTTCCTAATACAATTTCCGCGGAGATATTATAAATCGTTCACTTGTCAACGGGAAATGCTTTGATTGGCTCTTGAAATTCGCCATGGACCATTACAACGGGTAGTTCTTGCATGTGTGTGTGTGTGTATGTATGTGTGTGTGTGTGTATGTGTGTGTGTGTGTGTGTATGTATGCGTGTGTGTGTGTGTGTATGCGTGCGTGTGTGTGTGTGTGTATGCGTGCGTGTGTGTGTGTATGCGTGTGTGTGTGTGTATGCGTGTGTGTGTGTGTGTGTATGTATGCGTGTGTGTGTGTGTGTGTATACGTGTGTGTGTGTGTACGCGTGTGTGTGTGTGTATGCGTGTGTGTGTGTGTGTATGCGTATGCGTGTGTGTGTGTGTGTGTGCGTATTAGTGTGTATGCGTGTGAGTGTGTATGCGTGTGCGTGTGTGTGTATGCGTGTGTGTATGCGTGTGCGTGTGTGTGTGTATGCGTGTGCGTGTGTGTGTATGCGTGTGCGTGTGTGTGTATGCGTGTGCGTGTGTGTGTATGCGTGTGCGTGTGTGTGTATGCGTGTGCGTGTGTGTGTATGCGTGTGCGTGTGGGTATGCGTGTGTGTGTGTGTGTATGCGTGTGTATGCGCGTGTATGCGTGTATGCGTGTGTATGCGTGTGTATGCGTGTATGTGTGTGTATGCGTGTGTGTGTGTGTGTGTGTGTATGCGTGTGTGTATGCGTGTATGCGTGTGTGTGTATGCGTGTGTGTGTGTGTGTGTATGCGTGTGTGTGTGTGTGTATGTGTGTGTGTGTGTGTGTATGCGTGTGTATGTGTGTATGGTGTGTGTGTGTGTGTGTGTATGCGTGTGTGTGTGTGTGTGTGTGTGTGTGTGTGTAAGCGTGTGTGTGTGTGTGTAAGCGTGCGTGTGTGTGTGTGGGGGGGGGAGTACGTGCGTGCGTGTATATTTGTGCGCGCGTCCGTTTGCGTATGCGAGTGCATACATCTGCCTCACCCCGCATAAATCCGACTCGATGAGTGCGTGGGGGTGCCTGTGAATGTGTGTCTGTCTGACCTCCAGCTGCCCTGCGTGTGGGTGTGGGTGTGGATGAAGTACCCGTCAGTAACGTCTGATAAGCAAGAAAATATCAAGAACCTGCTGTCTGGCGCTCGAGGCGGGTTCAGGAGGAGGTCACTCGGGTTCGTCCTTAATCACATTGTCAACAAACGTCAACACCAGATAAAAATCTTCGCAGGATCGTGTGTCATTCCCTTCTTTACTCATCTGCACGTTCGCTCAATGGACATAACAGGGATGAGTCAACGCATTCACAGACCGGACACTCCTACTCACACTTATACATATTCATACATACACACACTCTGGCAGGAGCACTGGAAAACATATACAAATATGCTCGTCCTATGTAACACGTGCGCGCTCTATCTCTCTTCCCTCCCACTCTCTGCCTCTCCATCTCTCTCTCTCTTTCTCCCTCTCTTCTCGACTCTTCCCCTCTCCCCTTCCTCTCTCTTTCTTCCCCTCCCTCCCTCTCTCTCTCTCTCTCTCTCTCCCTCTCCCCCCCCTCGCTCTCTCTTTCTCACACAAACACGCACACACACACACACATAGAGAGAGAGAGAGAGAGAGAGAGAGAGAGAGAGAGAGAGAGAGAGAGAGAGAGAGAGAGAGAGAGAGAGAGAGAGAGAGAGAGAGAGAGAGAGAAACACAAACAGACCCTCATACAACCACATACATAGATACTAATACAAAGACTGATACCAAAGATATCTGGTGTAAAGTTTCTTATGAACTCTACCAAATGAAGCTCAGTAGAAAAAAGTTGTGAAATGCCTCTCAGCAATTCTCTTTGGTGAGGATATTGCTGCAATAAAGATATATTCAATACTGCTCTAAAACATCACTAGAATATATATTTATTTTTTCTCAGTAACTTTTTGCTGCACTGCTTCGACGTATCTCTTTCAGCGAAAACCTTA
>NC_091551.1:23763713-23771213 GCF_042767895.1 Penaeus vannamei | reverse complement strand
GCCACACACCCGGCTATAATTTCCCTCCGCGAAACACGGCTGCCTCGTCTACATCATCTTCCGCGGCGATTCCGACGTCGTAACTCGGCCTAAGCGCCGTGAAGAGCAGCCCGCGGCCATAAACCGGCTTGCTCAGCAGGTGCACAGCGCGGCCTCCCCTGTGCGGTTCCTCCTCGAAAAGGGCTCAGCGTGTTCGTGACTGCCCTGCCGTGAGCGCTTATTCGCCTGTGTGTCTTATGCTGTCCCATTTATCAGCAACCGCTGTTCCCTCCTAATATGTCTTAACCGATCTCTCTGCTACGACACAAAACATAATCCTCCTCTTCTTTCCCCTTGTTCTCAAACGGTCCTCAGTCTCTTGACCTGTCCTTTCCCCTCATATATCAAGGCGAGTGTTGCCCGTCCGCACTCGCCTATTCCGTGCCTTAGTTATCACGCCCCGTGTCAGGACGAGGCCACAAGCACGACCAACTTGTCATGGACTGGCTATAACTCGTGCCAAACAAGCACAAGAATTAAGGCACGGGCGTAAATCAACGCGAGATGTCAGTCCCTCCCGTGGCGGCGTTTAGGGGGGGGGGGGAACTGGTTATCCTCGTGATGTACGCTACGCCCTGCATTAGCCCTTGCTCCGGCAGAACATGCGTGCGGACATGTATGTGTAATGGCGGATGCACGCACTCTTGTATGCACGTGTTCATGCAAACTCAAACCCACGTACGCACGCACGCACGCACGCACACACACACAAACACACATACAAACACATGCCACACACATACAAATACATGCCACACACATACAAACACACACACACACGAACACACAAGTTGCGGTCACAATATCGTGTTTCCTCGTGGATAATAATCTCCACTATCTGTATGCGTCGAAATGTTTCGGTATATCATGGTATGGTGTCAGCAAGGAGAAATGGAGTAACGGCCTGAGGTGTGGTCTAGCATTCAGCAGATTTGCAACAGAGAAGAGACTTGTGATCTTTGTGATTTTAGTTTGATCTAAGACCCGTAGGTGATAATTTGTACTAAAATCATAGAGAGGGATTAGAAGTCATGATGCGTTATCGGTGGATTTTGTCATGAAAGAAGGCAAGTCTAATGGTGACCCTCCCTAACTTTCCTGTGACTGAGGGGGTGGGGGGTTGATCGTGACTCAAGTCTTTGATTTAATTTTCCAACGAATATGTTCGAGTCAACACGACCTGAGACCCACGACCATGCAACACTTTACTGCGTGTACTGTAAGAGTTCAGTGGGGACTGTGAACTTCTATCTTTGCAATGCAATTTACCTATTTTCAGGAAAAGACAAAGAAAAAATTATATATAACCATAACTCTAGCCATCTGAGTTTCGTTATCGCGGCAATGTTTGGGGGCGAGCGGAGTGAGGTCATTCGCAACCACGTCTCGCCAATTACACAGCCTTCGTAATAACACAGGCTACCGGACCTGCCACGCTCTAATTTGACCTGCAGTAACAGTATTTACCCCTTTGTGAATTTCTGTCTCATGGGTCCGGCCACATTACGTCCAGCTTACCTTAATTAATTCATTAAAAAATTGCTTCTCTACGATCTTCTTACGAGTGTGATCTGCACGAACTGTCGTTGCGTAAGTTTATAATAGAGACTACTGCTTGCACGCATGAGATAAGACGACAGGTTCGTGTTGGAGCACAGAAAGGACTTGAACCCTGGTTTATTGTTCCTTTCATCTGTCTGTCCGCATATGTTTGCATTGTTATTATCAATTCTGCAAATGTTGAAGACTGAAAATATGACATACATATATATGAATTATGATATGAAATAAAAAATATGAAAATATGACAAGACGCGTGTGTTTTGTGTGTACGTGTATCTGCTAACACTAATACCCTATATGGTATATCAAATGTAGCAGGAAACAGAGTGAGACCGACATTTTTAGAAACCAAAAGGTAAACACACTTTCATATCTATTCTCAAAGAGATAACCTTTCTTGGATCACAACAACAGGTCTCCCTTCCACTCTCTTCCCTGCTTCCTCACTGCCGTTCCTTCCCCTCCTTCCATCCATCTCCTTCCCTCCCTAGCATTCCTAAAGGTTATGGCTTCTGCTCCATATATTCCCTGCGGCATATTCGGTGTTGTAAAAGTATCCCGAAAAGGGGCAGTTATCCTATAATATAAGACAATAAATCTCCCACCGAGAAACCATATTGGAATATCGGAATGTCCACACTCAATGTATAGCTTGTGGATTTCACATACGTCTTTCCCGCTCGCTGTCTGTAATTCTCACGCGGCGGTGGAAACTCAATGAGCGAGGAGGCTCTTTCTCTATCCCTTCTCCTTCTTTCCGTTTTTCTGTTTCTCTCTATCTATCTCTGTCCCTGCCCCTGCCTCTGTCTGTCTGTCTGTCTGCCTCTCTTCCCTTCCCCCCCCTCTCTGTCTTTCTCTCTCCCCCCATCCCTCTCTCTCCCTCCCTCCCTCTCTCTCTCTTTCTCTCTCCCTCCCTCCCTCTCTCTTTCTCTCTCCCTCCCTCCCTCTCTCTTTCTCTGTCTGTCTGTCTGTCTGTGTGTCTCTCTCTCTCTTTCTCTCACACTCCCTCTCTCTCTTTCTCTCCCTCCCTCTCTCTCTTTCTCTCCCTCCTACTCGCTCTTTCTCTCTCTCTCTTTCTCTCTTTCTCTCCCTCCCTCTCTCTCTTGCTCCTCCTCTCTCTCTCTCTTTCTCTCCTTCCCCCCCTCTCTCTCTCTTCCTCTTTCTCTCCCTCTCTCTCTCTTTCTCTCCCTCCCTCTCTCTCTCTTTCTCTCCCTCCCCCTCTCTCTCTTTTTCTCCCCCCCTCTCTTTCTCTTTCTCTTCCTCCATTCTCTCTCTCTCTTTCTCTCCCTCCCTCTCTCTCTCTCTTTCTCTCCCTCCCTCTCTCTCTCTCTTTCTCTCCCTTCCTCTCTCTCTCTCTTTCTCTCCCTCCCTCTCTCTCTCTTTCTCTTTCCCTCCCTCTTTCTCCACATTCCTTTTAACGTTGGACTTCCTTCACTTGGGAGAGCCTTTGGCTGGAAATGGGTATAAATACTGCGTTCATATCGTGAGCATAAAATAGATCATAAAAATAATGCATATACTGAATAAGTGAAATAGTTTCCTGATTAGTATAAATATACTATCTAATATAATTATTATGGCGGTTTTAATATATATTTTTTTAGCATTTAAAGAAAGAAATCCAATTATAACAAAATGATGATAACACACGTGAGTTTGGACATTAAACACAATATCATCATCACATAGAGGCACATATAACTATAATGACTGAGCTAAATATCAAAATTGCAATCATATTGCTCCTGATCATCACAATGATATTTCAATAATTTCGACGGAAGTGTAAAAAAAAAAGAAAAAGGAAAAAATATATGGGGTATGAAATTTGAAGGATTCCGCGCCGGGAATATGAATCTAATTTAAGCCTGGTCGTTAATTATCAAAATTAGCATAAAAATAAATATTCTTATTACCTCCAGCTGTCAATCCGAAAACTTAACTAGATAAATATATTGACTCTATCAATCACTTTGGATTTAGAGAAAAAAATAAATAAATATGTTGATACCGCTAGCATTTCCATCTTTAATCACACGTTACTTACCATAAATTAGAGATAAATTACGTAGACAGTTTTACCAACATCAATAAATTGCAAAACTTGAACGCCATTAGTACCAGTACCAGCGACCCTCTGTAACCATGCCCCAGGCTAGGCACCGCGGCAATCATCATGCTCAGTATCCACATACGATATGATCATACCCGCACACTTGATGACCCAAATCACCAGCGTCAACGCCAGTAAACTCTTCCGAAGTGCAATTGCATACAATCTTTAGCGGCTTTCGCACAGCCTCTGTACACCCCAGAGAACACCTGATCTTGCAATCTCATTATGCAGCGGCCATAAAGGTATTCTAAACCTATGTATATACAAGAAGACAGGGAGATGAATTAATGTATGAAAGCCAAAGGAGAATATTAAATACAAATCAACACTCGTCCCAGATAACCCGAGGAAAATTCAATCTTTCCCTTAGTCAAAAATAGAGCACCTGATGCCCGTGCGGTTAGCGCTTCTGCAGGGAGGAGCTTGCAGATGCAACGGTCATGATAACAGACCGGGGCTGTCGAGTTCTCTCTCCTGTTTTCATTTCCATTTTATTTAGTTTCCTTCTGAAATTCCATGGCGTTTATACATTATTCAAGCCAAATGCGTGGGAAGAGATGAAAGGATATATATTTTTTTTTCAATATGAATCATCCAACTTCAAAGAAAATACCAGGAATTAGATTGCCGCATGTTGAAGAAGCATAATGAACTAACAGCAAGTGAAGTGCCTCCCCCCCCCCCTGCCCTACACCCCCTCACCTCATACCCAAGCCGGGCGCTGTTGACTCACAAGCAGTCGTAAATAAGAGTTGAATATGTTAACTGCAAACTTTTGAGTTTTTGTATCTGCATCGTTAAAGAGCCACTTCTCACCCTGTCGACGGGGTCTTATGAGTTACGAGTAGATGGCATCAAAGCCTCTGCCTGCATGTGAATGCATTAAGAACTGTTCCAAAGTGTGTTTCGCGGCACAGCGCTGTGGCATAACCCCTGCAAGTTCGAGTCTGTCATACGCTGGATATCGCGATTAGTGAGTCCCTATACTTGTTGGATATTACTCATGGCGTCTTGGTCATGTTAGTGTATGTTTCTTGCGCTTAATGCAATGAGTATCCTGATTGGATGCTGTAAGTCATTAATTTGCTGTCCGAAAGTGCGATATCCATCAGCTTGGGGTCATAAAGATGAAGAGTGTTGCAGTAATTAATAATCTGTAGGACAGAGAGAGACTTACCACTTCCCAGGCGACCCGTGGGGGTTGGACGTCAGGGGGTAAACAGGGGGGGGGGGCTCAGTCTCTCCTTGTTGCGGGTGACATCAGTGTCTGGCTATAAATACTCGCTTAACTAATTAACGCGTACAGCTTGCGAGGCTTTCATAAAAGACTTTCATTCACATCCAAATAAAATGAGAGGCCATACAATTCAGTTTTATTCAGCGCATATTGATGACGAGGATGCGAGTGTTTAAGTAACGCTGAAGAGGATAGCGTGTCCAATCAGTAAGGGGGTTGAAGGGTTGGGGAGGGGGGAGGGGGGGGGGGCTGAGAGTCTGGTTTGGGTCCTTGGCGTGAGGATTGACAGATCTTGAATTCAGGCAATCAAGAGGCCCTGTGTTTCCATCATGCAGACGTCTGCTGTTTTAAACTCATTTGTTCAGCAGAGGGGCTTTGCCTGTTTTAACAATAACCGTAAGCCGTTTGTGTAACCATCTTGAGACTGACACAGCCATCCTCCGGAGATATTTCTATAATGAGGATGAGAAAGCAGTTGAGTAAACATCCGAAGGAGGAGCGGGAGGGGAGGGGGAAGGGGAGAGGGAGGGGGGAGGTGAGTGCAGCGGCCATTCACTCCTGACGAAGCGGTCTTGTTCAAGCATTAAGGTCCGTGCGGATGCATTTGCGCGTTTTTATTAGTATTTGTATATGATTAAGATCGAAGAAAGTTTTTCGCATTTTCTTGTCTGGATCGGTGTACATTAGCGCGCGAGTATCAAATATACGTGCGCGTCTACAAAGAGAATGCACCAATATAGACGTATAAATAAATCAGCAACTTCAAAGCACATTGCGTCCATGTAGCATACACATGCAAGCCAACTCAAGCAAACGTAATCCCCAGGCACAGAGACGGCGGCCGGGACGGAGGGGTCACGTCGCTGCATGCACCTTTGACCCTGGACTTTCACTTGGACTCTTGACTAGCCTAATGCTGCACGAACAACACCAAGAAATGAAATAACTTTTGCTCGACAGCGGAAAACTGTGACCCCACTGTGGGCTTGACCTCCGTCTTCGGCAGGCTTGTGGGCGTGACCTCTCCTTTGGTATGGGTGAGCTCGTCCTCTCTCTCTGTTTCTTTCTCTTTCTCACTCACTCACTCACTCTCTCTCTCTCCTTTTCTCGCCCCCTTCTCTCTCTCTCTCTCTTTTTCCGTCCACCCCCCCCCCCTCTCTCTCCTTTTCTCCCTCCCTCCCTCCCTCCCTCTCCCTCTCTCTCTGGTACACTGCAAGTAGGAGTTTCATTTACAAGCAAGAAAGTAAAATAGTGGAAAACCGACCATTCACAGTGTAGCAACAGGATTTTAACAACAGCGCGGCGTTGCTGGCCAGGTTGTGGCAGCAGCGTTGAACCTGTGCCGCCGTCAGCCGTGCAGGGGACAGATCCTTTTTTTCACAAACTAAAAAGAATTTCCCTCTGGTGATCCGAAGCCATGCTCGGTGAATGGCAGTAATTGTCAATTGGTCGGCGATTCAGCCTTTAGTTATGGTTTCAATAAGGCTTACACTCCTCTACTAGCGCAGTTCTATGAACCGCTTCAAAACCCGGCCTGTGGAAGACAATTGAAGGGATGTCGTATATCCCCCTAGAGTGAGTATGGCCCCGAGATTATCGCCCATAGCCGTTACTGTAATAGTGGTTGATGGCACTATGTTAACTCTGCTTCCCAGCAGTCGGCGTTATTGCGGTCTGTGCGTTTTTTCCTCTCCGCTATTGTGTGTGCGTTTGTGTGCGTGAGTGTTTCTGGGCGTGTATTTGTGTCTGAGTGTGTATGATTGTGTGTGTACGTGTGTTTGTGTGTGTGTTTACGTGTGTGTGTGTGTGTGTGTTTACGTGTGTGTGTATGTGTTTACGCGTGTGTGGGTGGGTGTGTGCGGGTGTGTGTGTGTGTGTGTGTGTGTGTGTGTGTGTGTGTGTGTTTACGTGTGTGTGTGTGTGTGTGTTTACGTGTGTGTGTTTACGTGTGTGTGTATGTGTGTGTGTGTGTGTGTGTGTGTGTGTGTGTGTGTGTGTGTGTGTGTGTGTGTGTGTGTGTGTGTGTGTGTGTGTGTGTCTACGTGTGTGTGTCTACGTGTGTGTGTGTGTGTGTGTGTCTACGTGTGTGTGTTTACGTGTGTGTGTTTACGTGTGTGTTTACGAGTGTGTTTACGTGTGTGTGTATGTGTGTGTGTGTGTATGTGTGTGTGTGTGTGTGTGTGTGTGTGTGTGTGTGTGTGTGTGTGTGTGTGTGTGTGTGTGTGTGTGTGTGTGTGCAGGCGCGTGTTCCTGCCTGTGCATCTCTGCAGCGACAACTGAAAAGCCGGTTTATGGAAATCATTCACTTCTTCAAAGACGCTTAGTTTATAGCTGACATTCTTCTTGTATTTTCTTAAGAGATCAAAGCTGAAACATTTTTTTTTCTCTCTCGTTGGTCTTTCGGGAAAGAAAAGCAACTCTGTGATCACCTAATATAAAACACCCAGACTTTACCGAAAGATTTATGGAACAAATGTAGCCATGTTGAGAAACTATTGTAATCCGCATACTAGCACCTCCCCCCCCCCCCCACCCCAAACACGCA
>NC_091551.1:23751213-23756213 GCF_042767895.1 Penaeus vannamei | reverse complement strand
TTAGTACAGGTTACTGCATACAGTCTCCCGCACTACAAGGACCCTTAACGTTGCCACCCTTCTGTTCACTGTCTTGACCCTGGAAGTTACGGTCACACTTGGATTCCAATGTACGATGAATCCTCCGCTTCACCTGCATCCTTCGAGCTCGGGCGTCGGGGCGCCTGGAATCTGCGTTCATGTGCCTTAAGTAACAGGCGTTATCTATCGGGATAACCAACGGGTCCACAAGTCCTCGTGCAGGTTTCATCTTTGAGTCTTTGACAGAACTGCATCTTCCTGTCGGGCACCATACTCGCCCAAAACCTTAATATAGCCCGTTATGTGTTTCCATATCACTCTTAGTCCGCTATGCGCACAATACCCTCATACTAACAATGGTTCCTTTCCCACGCCATAACATAGTTTTCGCGCTGCACTATCGTAACTCTTTCCTGTCAGTCTTCCCTTACATTCTTTCTAAGCCCTCTTCCCTCCCCTCTAAGTCAACACTCCTCCCCCCTTCCCCCTCCGTACCTCAATATGCATCATGTCTGTAGTTCCCCTCCGCCATCATTTGTTTTTTTTTACCTCACACACTTTCCACTTCAGTGCCTCCATATTCCCATCAACAATATGGCCTCCGTTCCACCCTGTCTCATCATCCTTTCTTGATATTAACTTTTTTCTACATAAATTTCCGGTTAATATTATAAGTTTCCTTTTGGCTACACATGCGTCCATCTCCTCGGTCCCTCCCTCTCTCTCTCTCCACTTCTTCCCTTCAAATCAACTTCTACTTGTATAAATGTAAAAAATCTCAAGCCCCCCTACCTCCTTCTCCCCGGCGTCCTTCACCTCCAAGCGTCCTTTATAGCGCTCACCCCTTTACAATATTGCTTCCATCATACCTCTGTACTTGCTCCATCCGCTCTCCCCGGGTTCCGCGTTTCACTCCTTACTACCCATACGGACCTATGTGCTAGGTCGCTAAACCACTCCCTACATGCTGATCACTGACGCAACTCATCAGCATCATCAGCATCGCTCCCCCATCACAGCGCCGCGATCTCGTCTGTCACTATAGCATGCACCTATAACATTTCCAGCCCTCGTTCTTTTCTCTGGCAGATCCCCCTCTCATTCCTGTCTTTTTCTTTCTCTCCCTGCTGCATCAGTTACAGCCTCCTACACGCATTTCCTCTCGCTCTATACTCCTAATATCTTAAAAAAGATGGACTACTCGTTGTTTCAGTTATTAATGATGTCAATATGTAACTTCATCCTTCACGTGGTCTTCTCTTTTAAGAATCCGATAAAAGAATGAAAATGAATATTAATATCCGGCTTATTACTGTTCCTCTCTCCCATTTTCGCTTTCATGGTGTTCCCCTTTCAGTCGTTATTCCCTTCTCCCATTTCCATGCATTCCTTTTATCTAGCACCTTTCCACGTCCTGCTTCGCGTTTTCAGAAGTTTACACCCGAGCTGCAGTAATCCTCGTTCTCATGCAGACTGATTATGTCTCCCCCATAATTGTCAATCTACACGCATGTACCTTGGGTCATTCTGCAGTCCAATTCCAGGCTCTCTCTCACACGCTGTTATCTATAGCCATACGCTGTAGTTCACTATACATAGGGTAGGTTATAACTACTACTACTACTACTATGATTCATTGAATGACTTGCTGGCTTAAACACGATTTTCGTTAGTGCACTTCGCTTCCCATAAGGTTAACAGTACATGAAATCGAGATATCGAGTAAATCGAAGAATTTTCATCTGTTACACTTGTACCAAAAGGCAAACGCAGATAATCTACACAATAAATAACAACCGATCACATGCCGCGTTCCACTTTACCCAGCCAATCAAGACATCCGCCTCCCTCGCTCAGGCTTTGCGCGCCAACATGCCTCGTGCATTCCAAGTGACACGGCTACCCGATGCCACCGGTAAAGTATCGTCTCTTCGAAAATAGAGCTCTTGTAGCCCTTGCAGGCAATTTATCATCAAATATGAAACCACGCTCCACTACCTCAAGCTACATATGATGAATGTTTGTTAACATTTCCCAAAGCCCGAAAGCCACAGCAGTTGCTCGACACCGCCATTGTCGATAATCATTTAAATATGGCAGTGACTATGAATACGACAGAAAAGCCCCCGATGGTGTCCTGCTAATGTAAGGTGAAACAAACAAGAAGGCGTTTCGACCATGAGATACCACTCATAATTAGGTTAGGTTAGTTTAGGTTCGCACTTATTAACCGGAAACAACGTGTATGTGTGCCTATGCATATGTGTGCCGTGCGCTTAACCGCGAAAAAATGAATACGGCCTTTAAATATTAAGTAGCTTTTTTTTTTTTTTTTTTTTTAGTTTTCCAAGCAACTGTCAATGAAAATTATCTCTGGAGCCAATCCATTGCTTTCATATAGGCCTACTATTTCTTCTCACTGTGATATGCACAAATAGAAACGAGCAGTATTTGGTAAATTTAGAATTGTCACCTAACAATTCTAAGGAAAATAGGATCCTTCCACAAGCCAAAGTAACCAAGCATTCACTCCCGTCGCACACGATTCATAGCTAAGGGTATTCTGGGTACCACAGATATTTCGGTGAAGAAAAACGAGGTAAATCAACCGCAATATATTGCACCTACCTGCTACCTCTACCCTAACCTAACATACAAAATCTTCATCTTATGCATTCTGAGAGGATAGAACACGGGCAAATACATGGAATATTTATTACCTTGGAAGAAAGTAGCAGATCGTAGGTCACCGAGGATCCGCAAATACTGTCGCCTTGATCTTTTATTCCTATGATATGTTTATAAGTCAAACTAAAGTCTCCTACAACTTTGACACTGGGCAGTCATAAGGAAACTAATTTCAATTTCAACGCTTTTCCTTCGATTCGCCATCTATTGTCACGTGATTACGGATTACATTTCTAATTGGCTCAGTTCCGGGTGTCTGTCGTCACGTGACGTACTACCGGGAATCTGATTGGCCCAGTTAATTTCCCGCGCGCACACGTCATCCCCTACAATCGCGTCCGACATTTGTGTCAATTTCTTATGTTGCTGGAATAATTTCGCAGTTTTTGTTTCTCTTTTTTCTAATAATGCTCCTTCTTTTACCATTGCATACGTGGAGCGTTAATCACGAAAGGTCTATGATTGTTTTTTGCGATTTTGTCTATGATTTGCCCCGTGCCACATCTCCGTGTTAATGCTGGTAATAGAATAAATATTTATATCATTATAAACCTTTTTTATAATCTATTGTAATGAGACAAGAATGTAGATATGGTAATAAATCTTACTTATATCCTAACGGCAATATTACACGTTTAGTGTGTCTAAATGTGTTTATTGCCATTGCATCAGTTGTACAGACGAGCACCGCTATTTGTATTTTTTAATAAGACATAGCAATAAAAATGTAGGAGATGGCTGAATTAACGTTTGATAATTATCAAAAGAGGCCTCGAAACTTATTAGTAGCTTATTTTCTTAATTCACACTCTCCTCCCTTGCCTCGATACTCTGCCTTCCCAACCTGCCTAACCTCACAACCTTAAGCTCTCATTTCCTATGCCTCCCCGCCTACCCAACGGCCATCTAACCTCACATTCTTAAACAATACCCCCTTTTGGCTCCCTCACCTAACCTCACACCTTTATTTCAAACTCCCTTTGCCTCCCATCCTCTCCCACATCAACCCACCTAACCTCATACCACTAATCCAGCTCCCTTTCTTCAATACCCAATTCCACCAATCCTTACACACATAAGCACTGGCTCCCTTTGCCCCTGCCAACCCAAGCCACCAATCCTCACATCCTCAAGCATCAGCCCCTTTTTCTCCTGATCCGAATCCACCAACCTCACACCTTTAAACGTCAATTCCCTTTCCCCTCCGATCCAAGCCCCCAATTCATAAGCACCCACTTCCTTTCCTCCCCAACCCACCAATCCTCACACCCTGAAGAGCTTCCTCCGTTTCCTCCCCAATGCTCGCACCCTCAAACACCCTCTCCCTTCGCCCCCTCCCTCTTCCCCACCCAAAGCCCCCCGCAGAGCACCTCATACGGAGATGCGGACGCAGCATTCACGTCGCCCCAGCACGCGACAGACTGAATAATATTTCCCTGACCATAAATTAACGATTCCCAGTTTGATACTTTGATTCGAGGGCCCCGGGGGCGGAAAGGGAGGGGGGAG
The DNA here is from genome assembly GCF_042767895.1 of Penaeus vannamei. NCBI lineage: Eukaryota > Metazoa > Arthropoda > Malacostraca > Decapoda > Penaeidae > Penaeus > Penaeus vannamei. The sequence continues at coordinate 23,751,995 of NC_091551.1, read as the reverse complement.
GGGGTGGCCACGAGGACGGAGAGGGGGAGGGGAGAGGGTCCTAAGGGGGACGCGGGATTGAATATGACTTGATTAATGTGACGTGGCCTCATTCCCCCGTTTTCTATTGAGGAAAGGCTCTCTGCATATTTCACCTCTCGAGTCTCAAGGGCCAGTGGGAGAAACAAACCTTTCTTGTATTATTGTTTTTTGTTTTCTCTCTCTTCATATGACGACCTCTGAAGAAAGCTCATAACGACCCCCGAAATCCGTAGACTCATCAGCTGCGCCCGTTATTTGAATATTGCGTCCATCACGTCATATTTTATCACTTATCTCTCTCCTTCGCCAAGAGGAATGTGCGAAGGAATACTGCGACACCTCAGGTGCCGACGAAAATGTTCAGACACACGAAGACGGTTCTTTTTATGAATATCGATCCATGTAAAAAAGAAAAAAGAGGGAAAAATCTCCCCTCCCACAGCATTATCTCATCAAACCAACCAATCTTTTCGGTAAATTATCTTCCCAGACTTGAATTATCTTGAACATATCTCCCTTCCATTTTTCCTTTAAAAAATCGACATGGCTTAAAGGAATCGAAATTCTCCCTTCAGAATCACATTCCCTTCCTTCACTACCATTGTGTTCACTTTTCTCCCTCTGTGCCTTGGCCAAACAACGTTACATTGAAGCTTTATGTAAATAACTCGAGCAAGCGTTTCTTGTAGGCAACTTCCCCGAGCAGATCACGTGTTACAGAGATGGAAAAGCATGGAATTACGTTTTTTTCATTTGATATA
>NC_091551.1:23733713-23743713 GCF_042767895.1 Penaeus vannamei | reverse complement strand
TTGCAATTAGTGCTAAGTTGTTATTATTCAAGATTTTGAAAATTTGGGTTATAAAATAATCTAACCGAAAAGGCTCCATCAATCAACTAGCACACGCCTCAGTTTTCTATTTGGACATCCGGGAATTCTAGGATCCTCGGTCATGTGCAAACAGCAAACACATCGATTCTCATCAAAGTGTCGTGTATGAAAGCAAAGCCAATCTCTGTGTTAAAAATGGGCTGTGGAAACTAGGGTAGTAAATCTTTACTTGCAAGTTTATACTACAAACACATACTGTTTATTATGAGTCTATGGGCGAAGGAGCAAACACACACACAGTTCGCGGATGTGATGTATGTACGCTGAAATATGTCTTTCATATTCAAATGCTCCCACTCTCCTTCCCTGTTTCCTGCCTTCCTTCCCTTCCACCTTCTGTACACGTGTAACGCTCGACCCTCGCTCAGCTGACATCCTGTGTGTTCCAAGACAACTGCTGACAACCAGCCAATCCAATCTATCGTCCCTAATACTTCAGCTCCGCGTGAAATACAAATATTCCGATAGGTCGCCGTGAGTGGACAATAAACGAGAATCAGCAGCGTGAATTTACATTTCTATCGCTTTCCTCCAGTCAACAATTGAAAATAACATTTACATATCAGGGTACAGCATGTCGCGCTCCCCCGTCCCCTGCGCCGAGGCCATCCCACACACTTCAAGTGGGGACACGTCTATAGATACATCAAGTACACCATTGGCGGCGCCCTTTCAGCATTCCTTTTTCTCATTTTTTATGAGTCGGGGAGAGGGCGGCGGAGGGAAAAACAACTTGTAGGTGAGGAATGTGGCGAGGGTTTGCGGTCGTGGAGAGAATTCCGGCCGGGGTATTCAAAGAAGACGTTAGTTGAAGATTGAATGTGCACGGGGCAAGATAGACTAGGGGCTTCCTTTGGCGACAGAGGGGTGTTAAGTGGAAATCTTGGGCTCCGAGGCCGGTGAAGACTGACGCATCTTGGAATGAAAATAATAATAATAAAAAAAAAAAATATATGTATATGAATAAACAAATGAATGGGTGAAAAAATAAAACATGTTACCTTTCTGTTGCGGTTTTACGAGGAAATGCATAGGATGAATCATACCTTGCATGAGCTGTCTTAAAGGTTTACGTCCACAAATAGTACGACAGTAAAGGTACGAATATATGAATAAAAAGTACAGTACAGCACTCATGGAAATCAAAGGGAAAGCGGTAGACACGCGAAGAGTGTGACCCAACACACACACACACACACACACACACACACACACACACACACACACACACACACACACACACACACACACACACACACACACATACACACACACACACACACACACACACACACACACATAAACACGCGCGCGCGGGGAGAGAGAGAGAGAGAGAGAGAGAGAGAGAGAGAGAGAGAGAGAGAGAGAGAGAGAGAGAGAGAGAGAGAGAGAGAGAGAGAGAGAGAGAGAAAGAGAAAGAGAGAGGGAGAGAGAAACAAGCAAACAAACATGAAAAGAGAGAGAGAAAAAAAACTAATTTACAGCGTTCGAAAAAAGTAAATTGGTGTCTGTCAAAAATAGGAGACAGCGAAGGCAAGTGTGAAGGGTAAGAATGGAGACTGTAGGGTTAGAGTATAAGGTAAAGTGTGAGGTGGGAGTGAAAGAGGGACTGATAGGCTAGATAATGGGGTGAGCTGGAGGGGTAAAGGGTGAGAACGGAAGAGGACTGCAGGATATCGGGAAAAAAATTGGGAGTAAGTTTGGAGATGGAAAAATTAGGGAGGTCGAGGAGATGAGGGTGTGAGGAAGGGGGAAAAAAGAATGAGGGGGCTGAGGGCAGAGGGGGTAAAGAATGAGGGACCTGAGAGTGGTGAAGATAAAGGGTGGGGGGAGAGGACGGTGGTGAGGTTAAAGGGCGAAGAAGATTCGAATGGTGAGGATAGAGAGAGAGAGGAAGGGAGGTTGGCGGTTAGTGAGGGTGGCGAGGACAGTGAGGACATAGCGGATGAGGGATATGGCGGTAGTGAGGATAAAAGGCGGTGGAGACGAGGGGCGAGGATAAAGGGTGAGGGCGAATGAGCCTGGCTGGAGAAGTAGCTCCTGGCGGCCATACTGCGGCTCCCTCCCAAGTCATAATTGATTTTCAAATTTTTACCTGTTTGGGTTGGGAAAGGCAGGGCGAGAAGTTACTTTTCAGATGTTATCGACCCTCTGGCTCAAACGTGTTGCAGGAAACTGGACTGCAGGAGCGAGGGAAACTAAGCACGAGCTATGGAAGGAAATATTCTCTCACACGAAGACCAGCAAACGATCAGCAAGACTGCAGGAAGCGCAACAAAGATCCAACAACGATAAACGAAAATACCTCGAGAATAAATACCACAGAAACTCCTTAAATTCCCGAAACATTTCCGTTTTTTCAGCGTTTTCTTTTTTTTTGTCTCTTCTTCCTTTTGAATTACTTACACACCCATCTACAGGGCCGCGTAGTGTGTAGCTGCCACGCCATTAGTTTTATGGGATTGTTCATCGCGGCAGAGACGGCAATCTCTTGGTCAGCGTCCGGGTGGCGGGCGGGGGCGACTTCGCTCTCCCGCCCAGCCGGACAATGTTCAAAGTGCTCTGGAGATTGTACACCAGACGCTTTCCCTGGATATTGTTCCTCAGACATGTCTTTCGTAAATGTTTTATACGTTCCTGCCTACGAGATACTACGCCAGAAACGTGGGTTGGCTACTGCTTTCTATACAGTATCCTTCAGATAAACCTTGCCTGTGTCATGCGTCTGCTCTGCTGTGTCAAAGAAGCATTTGGTTTAGTGTTGTTCCTTTCCCTACGTGCATAGACACTTAACGTTATCAGGATTATTACTTTTATTGTTGGCATCGTCATCATTATCACTATCATCATTATCATCATCATAAACACCACCATTATCATTCTTATCATTACAATTATTATCATCAGTATTATCATTATCATCATCATCAGTTGTTTTCATTACTATCATTATTATTGTTGTTATTGTTATTCTCATTCTTACTACTGCTATTATTTTTACTATTACTTCTAGTCAAATAATACTATAAATGATAACAATAATGATAATAAAGAAACAAAATAATAATGATTATAATAATAATAATAATAGAATAATAATATCAATAATAATAACAGTAAATCATAATAACACTCCAATATTATGGCACTTCTATTATCACCAGCAATATCATTTTGTTGGTATTATTCAGCTGTTATTATACTACTGTTTTTACAACCGCTACCGCCGTCGGTGTTGTTGTTGTTCCAGCTGCTTCCGTTTGTGCTAGTACTACTAGCAATTCTATCATTCCTATCATTACCACCACAACTACTAATATAACTACTACTGCTACTGATCTCCTTAATAATACCTAGCATATAAGCCGTCTATCTCCTCCAACTGCCTCGTTCCTTCTCATCACCACTAAACCTGGGTTCCATTCGCTCCAAACCAGAACTAGCAGCGAACAGCCCCCCCCCCCTCCCCCCCTCCTCGACATGATCAGGCACAATGCGACCGCGCTCCAGGAAGCTCAAAAAAGACTTTTTCTGATAATATTTCACCCTCTGAAATCCCCTTCCTCCCGGCTTCCAACAAAGCGAGAGAAAGTGCCTCCAAAATACGATCCCCGTCTTGCTCTTGAGGACGAGACAAAATACGTGGGCAGTTTTTTTTTTCCTTTCTCGTATTTTAAACAAGAAAGAATGTGTATCAGAGCAAACATGAGAGCGCAGGCCTTCTTCATCCGAGGTAATGAGGAAAACAACACATCACCGCGGAGAGGCTGTCTTGCCGCCACGCGAGAATTTATCTTCCTTGGAAACATTATCATCCTCTTCTCTTTATGACTCCTATACGGCCAAGTTTTAAGAGATGGACTTTTCTTTAAGGATCATCTTTAGCTAAAGAGCTTCCCTACAGAGTGCGGCGCAGCGATGTCTTGAGAAGGAAACCAAGGATTATAATTCACAGCTAGACCCTGAGGTGTGTATTCCGGTCAGCTCGCGTGTAAGACTGCAATGCTTCAGCTTCAAGCTCGCACACTTCTTTATATGGGCAAAACACGCATTCCTCCCGACAAAACAACTCTGCCCAAGTAAATAAACAGAAAATTGCAAGATGTTGTTGATCCTGTTGCACGTGTCAAACTATTTCACCCTCTGAGAGCTTGGAAGCTGCTCCCCCTGCCAACAGCTGACCAGGTCCAGAACCCCATCATTCCGCCTGCATGACGCATATCAACCATGTATGCAGTTGCCGCACAGGTGAACTACCACACGTATCGCGGCTGTGTACTCCAGCGTGCACAGCTACAGGGAGGTTCACGGTGCGGGGTGTGAAGTCTGTCGGTGATTGAATAGGTTTGTAGGGGAGGGAAGCATGGAGTGTGTGAAACAGAGAGAGAGAGAGAGAGAGAGAGAGAGAGAGAGAGAGAGAGAGAGAGAGAGAGAGAGAGAGAGAGAGAGAGAGAGAGAGAGGTAAAGACGGAGAGAGAGAGAGAGAGAGAGGTAAAGACGGAGAGAGAGATAAAGAGAGAGAGGGAGAGATAAAAAGAGAGAGCGAGAGAGAGAGAGAGATGGAGAGAGAGACAGAGACAGAGCCAGAGACAGAGAAAGAGAGAGAGAGAGAGAGAGAGAGACAGAGAGAGAGAGAGAGAGAGAGAGAGAGAGAGAGAGAGAGAGAGAGAGAGAGAGAGAGAGAGAGAGGCAGACAGACAGACAGACAGAGAGAGATCCAAAACAGATAAAAACAGAGGCAGCGACAGAGAGGATAGAGACAGAGAAAAAGAGAAACAATTTGCAGAAATCGATGGATAGGTACGTCTGATGCGTTGCCAGGAAGGTAGAGACAGGTATATATAGAAATATCGGCAAATGAATTTTCGGTTCCGTTTTATGCTCAATTTTAAAATATCGACGCATCGCATGGGGCAGAGCGCTCGGGCCCACGGCTGCCATGTTACGGAAATAAAACTTTCACTCTTGAATATGCCCGCGTCGCTTGAATGAGTACCATCGGTTTTACGGACTCAAGAGTTGTCATGTCTTTTTGTAATAAAACGAGATGAATGACGCACCTGGGGAGGAAGGCAGGGAGAGGAGGAAGAGGGAGAGAGGAGCGCCAGACCCACCTTTTCTTCCCCTTCACCCCCCCTCCTCTCAACACAAACAGCAGCCGGCAGAGATAAGAGCCCCGCCCGACCACTGATACTGCCTGACTGGTGGAAAATTTGTAGCGTTGTAAGTGTCATCTTATCAGCAGGCGCTCTGAAACGTGTCTCTCCCGACGGAATGTGCAGAAATGTCTGCCGCCTCATGGATGGCTGCCGTCGCATGAGCCTCGTCGGGAAGATGGCAAGTATGAGCTTCCGAGACGACCCGTTAGCGACGCCCGCCCCGCCGTCAGCCCCTTCAGCGAGGGAGCTTAAAGTACCTCGTGGATATTTCACGGCGCCGCGCACAAGGACTGGCACGGCGTCGCGAAGCATCTGGCGTCAAGCATCTAGGACGGGAGGAAGTCCGGGTGCAAAACAACAATAATAAAAGAATACGGAGAGAAACATCGAAATAAAACAACAACAAAATTAAAGTCATAAACTGATAAATCCGAGAATCCCAACAAGAGCAAAACAGACCCAAAACAAAAGGAAATGATAAACAGCAACAGTCTTCCTCTCCATCAACAACCCACGGCTTAGCGGAACGAAGTGCTCTCAGCAACAAATAAGGTCTACGAGGTTTAACATACATCCGCCAATATCAACCAACAGACGTAGAGGGGAAAAAGAAACAAATATATCGAGCATGCGAGGGGAAGAAGGAAAATATCCAACTACGAATAGAGGGGAAGGATCTCTCCTCTGGAACTTGGGCAACTAAATCAATAGGTCCAGAGAGCTAAGATATTAGATTCTGAACAAGCCTGGTACAAAGGAGCGTCCAGGTGGCTTCGGGATTAGTCTCGCGATTTCGAGGCTCGTTTTGTTTCAGGTCCTCGTCAGGGCGGAGGGAAAAAAGGACGCTGGCACTGATCACTGCCAAGGCATCATTGCAAAATATGGAACGTCTTCTTTTGTTCACACCCTCTCTCTTTCATTCTCTCTCTCTCTCTCTCCCTCTCATTTTCTTTCTTTCTTTCTTTCTCTCTCTCTCTCTCTCTCTCTCCCATTATCTTTCTTCCCTTCCTCTCCGCCTTTCTTCCCCTCGCTCTTCTCTCTTTCCCTCCCACTTCCTTAACCTCTCCCTTTCCTTCCTCTTTTCTGAGCATACATGTGCGTATGTAGGTGTGCGTCAATGCGACGGAAGGTAATTTCTAGGGACTGCAGGTCTAAAGCGTGTTGGTTCCCTCGTCGTGTCCGGCAGCCCATCATTCATGATTTGTGCGACAGGGAATTTGTACGCCCTCATGACCGAGCCGCGTCTATGCACTCGACATAAATTGAGCTGTTGTGTTTAGGGCCGGTTGACACTCCGTTCATGAGGGGAATGCTTATTGCGCCACCGTCTCGCCGTTAGCAATTAAACGTCGTGCTGCATGCAATGTTGTGCAATTACTGAAGAAAAAAATAGAATGGGCGTTGGGGAAGAAGGTAAAGGGGGAGGAAGGAAGGATAAGTACAAGGAAGCAAGGAAGGGAGACTTCTAAAACGACGAATTTCTTGTAAAAATCTATAGAGCATATTGCGGAACAACCTCTAAAGACACGATAGAAGAATAAAAAGTAATAAGTTACAAAATAAATATCGCACAGTCCCAAAAGTTTCTCGCCCGGGAGAGTTTCGGAAACAAACTGCTAACGAGGAACTAGAAAAAAAAAACTTTGTAAATATCTACACAGCTACAGCACCGATGCCTTCTCCACCCCATCCCCCCATCCGCCCCTCCTCCCCCTCCACCCTCCCCAATTCTCTTTGACCCGCCATCATGCACAATTATTCTCTAGAAAATAAGATAATAAGAAAATAGGTTGCGTACTGAAGACAAGTACATGGCATTAGCCCCGACCAAGGGAGAGGCACCAACGAGCAAGCGGCATTCGGTAGCTGTGCCTTCGAGGAGACACCGCCGTGGAAGCTAATAGCCGTTATTAACTTGTAAACCAAGCCGAGAGTTGCATTAGAATTCTGGTAGTGTAACTGAGTCTTTGTAAGTCCAAATAATGATATATCGCTAATTATGGGAAGAAAAACTAAGAGAGGGGTAAAAAAAAAAACTAAAAATATTCTAGCAACGTGTTTTAGGTCTAATTTCCTATGAAAAAACTCCGAGTCCCAGTTAACCAAAACAGATTTCTTCCAGCCAGCCAAGCGTGTAATTTTCGCATATCATCACGACAAACTATAGCCGCCCCGAGATGCTGCGAGGTCATCTTTCATCCCAGCAGGCAAATCCCGCCCGTAATCACACCTGGCATAAGCTCTTCCGCGGCGAAGGGTCCTTCACGCAGGGGGAATTAGTATAAAGAATGGTAAATAAACCCTCCTCGTCAAAACAGAGGATCCGAATCTTTATGAGGAGGCGTGCCGTAGCTGGCAGGGTCATTAATCTCAACATGTGCCATATATCAGCCTAGCACTATGGCGACACGCTTTTCCATGGCGATAATTAAGCTCCCGCCATCAACAAGTAAACTATAAAGTTGTGGTTATGGTTCCCAATACCTGTAGTGCGAGGTGAAAGGTGAACTTGGCGGACACCTGATGCGGACTTTGCAAGCAGTGGCCATAGATAATAATAAGAAATTTACCATTAATGTGAACAAACGACAAAAGTAATGGCAATAGTATAGTAATGATCGGAGTGATAGTGATGATGGTGCTAGTGATCCTGAGGGTAATAACAATGAGAATGGCGAAGACGAAAATACATATGTATATAAGTGATTATAAAAAGAACTACAAAGTATATCATCATACGATAAAGTTATCTACAGAAAGACATTTCATTTATATACAAAACCAGTACATACAGTATAATTCAACAATCTAAAGTTCTGAATCAACATTACCATTTGCACCGCTGTGGTACAACATACACTTGAAACTACTAACATGCTATTGGACAACCCTGGACTAACAGTACGAAACTTGGTCTTGTTTACGATCCATTGTTGAAATGCAGATGGCACATTCTCCCAGTCTATCGCATCTTCGACACGCACCTGTAAAAAGAAAAGGAAGCGTTAATAACAACATTTACACGTACACCCGTCATGTATGTAGATTGTATCTCAGACTGATAACAAATTATAGCATCCCACATACATATGACGCCCTAGATCAAAGCCACCTGTTCCAGAAACACATAATTACAGACGTGTGCGAAAGCTATCACATAAATGAACCATTCATATAACCCTGCACGCCAGCAACGCGCCAGAACGCGATATCCAAGTTGCAGAACAGCATAACTCCGGGAGGCATCCGTGATAGGGATAAGTTATATAGGACGAACATTCGGGACGCGCGCGTACGTAGAACACTCCTCCGCAAGTGTACCGGCGCTTAAATCCCTGTGAGTTACCGTTACATAGAGTAATCCCAGTAAATCCTTCCATTATATGCTAAATCTCTTAGTCCCTATTTTTAGATTCCTAAGACTTATGCTGTAATTACTTATGGATTACTCAGCCCCCGGAGACAGCCTTGCTTCCATCATTCCGAGCACAACAAAGTGGCTCGTCAAATAATGTCACCGGGGAGAAAACCGTACGGCCTTTTCCATCTTAATGTCACGGAGGAATTTAGCATAATGAAGAGACGTTTCTGAACGTGAAGCAAAAACAAAAAACAAAATAAACCGAGACGTGGAAACGCCCACAAAAAAGGACGTGGCACTTTATTGAGTTCTTAACTAATCCTAATTGGCTTGCTTCCAAGGTTTCGCCGAATTCAAGCCGAGTTATCAGATTAGACTCCTAATAAAATCCCGCATCATTACGAACTTTTCAGGAAACGAATCGTGTTACAAGGAGACTCGCGGTCGCCAACATTCTCGAGTACCTTGCCTCGCGGTGTCCACATGGCGCCCATCTTTAATATCTTCATTTTATCTCGAAATTATCGTGTATGGCGAATGAACACCGGGGATATTATCTAATGTTATGTCTATATTATCTCCTTCCTATCGCTAAAAACAGGATGCCCACACTTACACATGGGTTCCCTTATCTCTTTAACGACACATATTCAAGAGCGAGCCTTCCAAAACATACACACGGAAACATGCGTGGAACTGCTCCTCACCTGTCCTCAAGTATCTCTTCAGTTCTTATCGACAGTGGACTTGAGCGCATGAATATTAATACGTCCCAGCAATTCTTCTCGTGAGAAATTTTACTGAAGAGAACAGCACAGCACGGAAGAGGGAAATGCTTCATTATACCGAGCTCACATTTTGTTCCAGACAGAATATTCAATTCCCTGTTCAATTTATGATCACAATCCGCTCCAAAAATCAATAGGAACTCATAAACACAAAAGAACCGGCGCTTCACTTCCTTAGGGAAAGAAAAGCACGAGCGTTTGAAGAAGGAACTTTAATATTTCAGCAGACAATCAACTCAGCCGTCTATTGTCTGCGTCTGAACCTTTCCCCCGAAGATTATATCTATTTATTAATGCCAACGGGAGGGAGACGCACCTTCTTGACGGACTAACAAACGCGCACACAATACCTCCGCGGCCTGGCTTGGCACTCCCTCACACCGGCAGTCCTATTTGCTCAGCTGACAAGCGAGGGTCCGCAGTCAGCCCCGTGCCAACTCAAATATTAATAATCTCAATATTAACAAATATAGATCATATTAATTCCGTCAGCATCGACATAAAAAAAAAACAGAAAAGGTCGGAGGAATCTTTCTTGCCTCCATTTTCTTTTCTTTCTTGAGAGTCAAATATTCGTAGGTAAACTTTCCCTTCATGTGATATGAGATATT
>NC_091551.1:23721213-23723713 GCF_042767895.1 Penaeus vannamei | reverse complement strand
ATCTGCTACAAGTCCGCATTTTTCATTATACCTCATGAGTTCCGTATTAAAGTTTGCCGTGTTCTTCCTTCCTCAATTTGCTCCGTGGTCTGCCCGAATCTGTTGCTGCGTCGTCGTTTCAACATTGCAGCGTGACTCTCTTCTCATTCATCTCTTGCTCTTGTCTGATCAACGACATGTTTTCCCTTCAAGAATGAATCATGCTTCGCCGAAGTTGAATGGGATTGCTGAATGAGAAGGCCAAGGCTCTCCATTAATTACGTCTTTTCATATATATATATACAAGGCATATCTTACTGCATGGACAGAGTCTGTTGCGTGCATTAACCAGCCTTAGTGCATGCATTAACTGGGCTTTCTGTAACGAGATAATTGCGCGCATTAAATCAGCTTCTTACTGTAGGGTTACTCAGGCTTATGCATGGATCAGTTCCGGAGCAGCGCGGCTTACTTCAAGCCGCTCTAAGTCTTGATACGCGCACTAACCGAATAATCGGCGTGCATTTACTGTCCGCTTCTTATATTATCCGGCCCTGCTGCGTGCATTATCAGGCTGGCTGCGTGCATTAAAGATGTTTTACGGTATAAAAGGCGGGGAGGAATTTGCACGCAGGAGCCAGGGCCCCTAAGTTGTGGGCTGCAAAACCCGTGGTGGCATTAGAGCTTTATAATCAGCCGCGGAGGGGAAAGTTCGCGGTCCGTGCCACGAAATGCTTTACAATGGCCGCCTCGATATTCTTTCTTTTCTTCATCGGACCTTTTTTTCTATTAAGTATTCATCATGAAGTTTATTCGTCCGATACCTTAAAATCGTAGCTAATAATACTGGAATTTAAGAAGGTAAGCAAATACCAAAGACTGGGTATGCTAACAAAGGACACTATGAGCGTGCAGCTGTCTTTAATAACGAAAACATATTTTCCGGAGCGAGTCTTTAATTAGAGTTCATACTTCCTTGTTAATCTTACAGCATGCTACCGCGGCCATCACGCACGCACGCAGCAATACCAGAAGCAAACGTAGCAAGTCAGGCAATACCCACAGCAACACCAGACACCACGGCAACCAAAATCCCTTCATTGGCAACCAATTTTCAGCCCTTATCTCCTCTCCCACAGACAACACCAGGCAGCTCAGCCACCAAAATCCCTTCTTTCACATCTTCTCGGCCCTCATCCCTCACCCACAGCAATGTCGGGCACCATGGCAACCCAAACCCCTTCATTCGCAACCATTTTCACCCCTCATCTCCTCACCCACAGCAACATCATGCACCCCGGCAACCAAAATTCCTCCATTGGCAACCATTTTTCATTCCGAATCTCACCTACAGCAATGTCGCGCACCATGGCAACCAAAATCCTTTCATCCACATCTTCTCAGTCCTCATCTCCTCACCTACAGCAATATCGGGCACCACGGCGACCCAATTCCCTTCATTCGAAACCACTTCTCAGCCCCTATCTCCTCACCCACAGCAACATCAGGCACCACGGCAACCAAAAGCCCTTCATTCGCATCCGCTCAGCCCTGATCTTGTCAGCCACAGGCAACATCGGGCAACCAAAGCTTTTCCTCGCATCCATTCCTCAGCCCTCATCTCCTCACGACCCGCACTGGCCCGTTTCCTGGCCGTGCCCAAGATGGCCTCCGAGTCTACAAATATGGGAGCAAGACGTCAATGACTTGCACACGCTGGCTGGACATTCCTAGCGTTCTTCGTGTACACAATCAATCAGTAAGTCTAAAATATACGTTCATGTATTAAATCTATCCTTTATTAGACCATGCGTTGTTAATTCTAAAAAAAAGTCTATCAGAAGCATCAATATATTTGGGATCTTTGACAAAACGATTTTATAGCTAGTTAATAGGTAGCTGTAGGCATATTTCCCCATATTGTTTATTCAAGTTGCGTCTACTTACTGTCCAAGGCAGATGTCGACCAGAGCCTATAGGAGTCTGCTGACGTGACAACTTATGATTATGAAATTACAGGCTACGCCAAAATCAATAAAGGGGCTGGGGAAAAAATAGAATAGATAATCAATCTTCTTACTTATGCTTCGCTGTTACGTATAAAAATAATCATCTATGAGGATAATATCATTACTAGTGAAACCAGAAAAAACAATCATTTATGAATATGTACTATTGTTAAGCACAATCTAGCAAGATGCAATATTTAAACACGCCAAAGTCTGTAGGTAAAGTGTCTTGACCTACCAAAAGATATCTACAGTGACACGTGACCTTACAAACCCAGAACTCCCACAGGACTTCTATATAACAGACACCAGCTTCCCCAACCCTTGCACCCTCTTCACCCTTACTTGAACCTGCGCTCCATCGCAATCATCCATTTTCTCTCCTTCGTTACTCTCTTCCCGACCCACTTTCTTCCATTCTCGTCTCTACCGCTACCCTACGCCCTATAAACGAAGGCCATACTTACTCGCTCAACACGACACACAAACAAAGACAAACGGGACTCCAAATG
>NC_091551.1:23713713-23716213 GCF_042767895.1 Penaeus vannamei | reverse complement strand
GGTGATGAGCTTAACAGCAATAATTCGCCTGCCCGTGCGCCTGGATCGAAACACTTCCACCAAAACCCGGCTTTTCAGGGGCGGCGCGAAGGGGAAGGGCGCAGGAGGCGAGGAAGGGGGGAAGGAGCACAGGGGGTGAGGGAGGGGGTTGGGGCACAAGGGGTGAGGGAGGGGGGAAGGGGCACATGGGTTGAGGGAGGGGGGTAGGGGCACAGGGGGTGAGGGAGGGGGAAGGGGCACAGGGGGTTAGGGAGGGGAGACGGGCACAGGGGGCGAGGGAGGGAAGAAGGGGCACAGGGGGCGAGGGAGGGGGGAAGGGGCACAAGGGGGCGAGGGAGGGGGGATGGGGCACAGGGGGTGAGGGAGGGGGAAGGGGCACAGGGGGCTAGGGAGGGGAGACGGGCACAGGGAGCGAGGGAGGGAAGAAGGGGCACAGGGGGCGAGGGAGGGGGAGGGGGCACAGGGGGCGAGGGAGGGGGAAGGAACACAGGGGGTGAGGGAGGGTGGAAGGGGCACAGGGGGTGAGGGAGGGGGAAGGGGCACAGGGGGCTAGGGAGGGGAGACGGGCACAGGGAGCGAGGGAGGGAAGAAGGGGCACAGGGGGCGAGGGAGGGGGGATGGGGCACAGGGGGCGAGGGAAGGCGGAAGGGGCACAGGGGGCGAGGGAGGGGGAAGGAACACAGGGGGTGAGGGAGGGGGAAGGAACACAGGGGGTGAGGGAGGGTGGAAGGGGCACAGGGGGCGAGGGAGGGGGATGGGGCAAAGGGGGCGAGGGAGGGGGAAGGAACACAGGGGGTGAAGGAGGGTGGAAGGGGCACAGGGGGCGAGGGAGGGGGATGGGGCACAGGGGGCGAGGGAGGGGGAAGGAACACAGGGGGTGAGGGAAGAGGAAGGAACACAGGGGGCGAGGGAGGGGGAGGGGGCACAGGGGGCGAGGGAGGGGGGTAGTGAAGTTGCTTTGAATACTTGAGCACATGGAGGAGAGCCGTCTCTGTCATGCAGGGCTGCCTGACGGGGTCACGCCATCCGGGGCTGCTTCGTTTGAAGGCTGGATCCGCGTGTCACTGGACGAGGGTCCGTGCGCCGGGCTCGCGGTCGGATCCTACATGTTGTTGTTTCTAACAAACGGCAGGAACCCGTGTTTATGTCGGGGCCGCAAACATTCCTACACTGCTTTATGAGTCACACTTGCGACGGTACTCTCTAATTAAATTTTGCCTTCGCCGTAAATTCATTTTGAAATACAATGATATCCACTCATAAACCTCAACAATTCATACGATATCAGAGGCAATACCAAACAAGCGCCGACGCTGGAGAGCTTTCAGGTCGCATAACAATTGATTCCCGGCGTGCATGTAGCCAGTGGCGGGCCGGCCTCTACTTACCTGGGCAGGTGCGTGCTGCCTTCCCGCCTGCCGCCGCTGTGTCTGGGGCGCGTACACGCTCGCTCGCACACTCGTGCATTCACACACTAATACATATATACAAACTAGTGATGAACCTGGAATGCCTTGTCTAAATAGTAACAGTAAAAAATAAAATACAAAGATACAAACATGTAGGCCTATGGATGCACGTGAATACTTATACTTATAATACAGGTCCATTTTTGAGCCATCCTATTGATCGAGCTATTTTTGTGATTTCTTTTCATGTAAAGAAAGTCAAAACTTAGCCTTTCTTTTTAAGCTACATATAAACATCTATCAGTTCACATGCACGTAAACAAATATCCCACACACGACAACCCATTCAGCAAATAAAACACACGCACACACACACACACACATACACACACACACACACACACACACACACACACACACACACACACACACACACACACACACACACACACACACTCAGCCCATTTACCCCAATAGCACTCAAGTTTATCTTACAAAATCTCAAGTCGTGTATCTGCCCACTGGGAAGATGGCAACATTTGTTGTTTTCTTGCCCACCACTTGTCGTTAATCCTGGCTTGTTGTAACTCTTTTATTCTGTCCTTCTCGACCTATTTCAGCTCACATTATTTTGTCTTTCTCGATTTGTAAGTTCCCTGCGCTTCTTGACGCGGCGTGGAAAGTCTTTCTTGACTTCTCAGACACTCGTTGTTCCATACTTCGGAACTTATGTACACATAAACACACACACACACACACACACACACACACACACACACACACACACACACACACACATATATATATATATATATATATATATATATATATATATATACATATACATATATATATATATATATATATATATATATATATATATATATATATATATATATATATATATATATATATGCACACACACACACACACACACACACACACACACACACACACACACACACACACACACACACACACACACACACACACATATATATATATATATATGTATGTATATATATATAATTATGTATATATATATATATATATATAGATACACAGATGGATATATAGATATATGTATATAT
>NC_091551.1:23698713-23708713 GCF_042767895.1 Penaeus vannamei | reverse complement strand
TGTGTGTGTGTGTGTGTGTGTGTGTGTGTGTGTGTGGGTGGGTGGGTGGGTGGGTGGGTGGGTGGGTGTGTTGACTGACTTCTAAATGACCATTAACTACACACAGCTGACTGCAGACTTCTAACAAACTGACTAACTAGCTGACTGCTTGATTGCTTGCTTGCTTGCCTGTCTCTTCCCGCTTGCATGCGTGCCTGTCTTTCTACTTATCTGACTGCTTGCTTCCGTGCCTGTCTGTCTGTCTTTCTATCTGCCTGCCTATTTGTCTACCTGCGTGCTGCCTACCTGCCTGTCTGTCTGCCTGCGTGCCTGCCTGCCTGCTTACCTTCCTACCTACCTACCTTCCTACCTACCTACCTGCCTGCCCGCCTACCTGTCCCACTTCTCGTAATGCTACATCATTGGCATTTCTGACGTAAAACTAATGGCTACACGTGCTACTGGAACAATTAAAGCCCTGTTGTAAATACTCGGCCGCGAATCCCTGCCCCCGGAGCCCCGCCCCCCTCCCTCGACGCCTACAGAAGCGTTCGCCTGGTGACGAAGCCCCTTGGCGGCGCGAGTGCTCCCCCTCATTGCAGTGATGTCCCTGCGGTCTGCGGGGGAGAGGGAGATCCTACCAACGGACGCAGATTAATGACGCATCACTGTGACAAATGGCACGTCCACTCCCCTAAATAGTCATCAATTTTACAAACACGGCGGAAGGCAGCTCCTCCCTTTAAATCTGGGCGGTTCGGGCGCATCAGCTTCGCCCGGGAGTGTTCTGCCTTTGATTACTTGCGCTTCAACGACTGCAACCGCACAGCATCAACAGAATGGGATAATTAAATAAATGGATTTCGCTTAATAGTTGTTCTTTTATTATCGCTGTCATCTGTCTCTGTTCTCTTATACATTTTTTACCATGGCCCCTCGCCTTGATTTATATCCTTTCGTCGGTTTCGAAAGACTGTTGTTTATATATACCGTCCTTCCAGAATGATAGGTCCTACACATTCAACTTTTTTTCTGTCCCCCATATAGCTTATTTCTTCCTGCCCTTGTCTCAATTTCGTCTGGAGTGTATCTACAACTATTTGTCTTATCCAAAACCTGTTAGTACGAAGATGGGAAGCATAACACCAAAGGCATACCCAGCTCATTCTGCCAGTTTGTTAGAATTGTACGAGGCTCGACCCAAAGAATATTCGTATACTTGACATACATAGATAAAGAAATAAATGCATATTTATCAGTCTAGACATGCATACCAACCGGGCAAATAGACAGTTAAATGTATATCTATCAGATATATAGACAGATATGCATTTATACCTGCGTCTGTATTTATAAAAATTCATTGGGTCGGGCCTGGCACAATTTGAACAAACCGGCCGATTAACAATTGTTCTTCCCATAGTATCTTAGACGTCCCACTGACTTCTTCCCATCGTTACATTGCGTCTGCGTACCTTCCACGACCCGTTTCTTTCTCTTTGTGGCATTCCTTCTGACAGCTTAACGAGCCTCCCCTCCCTTGAGTTCCTTATATCCACTCATATCCTTAGTCTTCTTCATATCCAATGATCCGCCGCGTGTAATCACTTTCTCGACCACTTGTTTTCGAGGGAAGAGGAAACGGAGAACCTAACATTATAATAAAGATCCGTTATTTTACCAAGATCGTATAAATCTGATCCTAAAGTGTATTCTAGTTTTATCTACATTCGCTGACGCGCAACTTCACCTCGCGGACGAAAAGCGCTCTAACCCCACTCGCCGATTGAGTCGAAGTTCGTCCAAATTCCCACTGTAACTAAACCTTATAATAAAAACGTCCAAAACTGTGTTGTAGCATTATGGGGAATTCAATAAGAGGCGTGCGAAGGAGACAGGAAAACAAACCATAAATTTCTCAAAATGATGGGAACTTCACTAAAGAGTCAGGGTTACCAAGGCAGAAAAAAATAAACAAAAAATAGAAAGACATAAAATGAAAAAAAAAATCGTGGAATATTAGCATAAGCGAAACCGCCCCAAGCAACAGTTCATTTTTAAAAGAGAGCCGCGAGGGAATTCCAAGAAAAGCCACATTCGAAAGTTTCCTTCAAAGGTCCCAGACCGAGAGAAATGTAACGCGACGGAGACAATACATTGAACAGGTCGGTGATACGAATCAGGCCTGCCAATCCTTGAACTCCCGACCGGGGCGCCGCTCTGACTGACGGGATTTGTACACGGCAACATGCGCCCCACCGTCGGGAGCTCCCCCTCTCCCTTTCCTCCCCTCTCTCGCCCCTTCCACTCTCTCTTACTCCGCGTGTTTCCCTTCCCCCTTACCTCCCTTTCTCGCCCTTTCTAAACCCTCTTCCTCCGCGTGTTTCCCTTCTCCCTTACCTCCCTTTCTCGCCCTTTGTAAACCCTCTTACCCTGCATGTATCCCTTTTCCCTTACCTCCCTTTCTCGCCCCTTCCACTCCCTCTTACCCCGCGTGTTTCCCTTCTCCCTTACCCTTCCTTTCTCGTCCTTTCCACTCCCTCTCATCCAGTGTGTTTCCCTTCTCCCTTACCCCTCCTTTCTCGCCCCTTCCACTCCCTCTTCCTCGGCGTGTATGGGGAAAAGGGAGGCTTATGGGAACCGAGCCTCGTTTTACGGTTATGAGTTGATGTTAAAGTTAAAAACCTCTTCATATTTCGTCGAGTGTTTGGAGAATAAACCCTGATGGTCTGATATGAGTGAGTGCCACGCGTGTTCGGGGGGGGGGGCGAAAGAGAGGAAGGAGAGACGCGTAAGAGGATTAGGCGTGGGTGGGAAGGACGAAAAGAGGAAGAACGTTGATAAAAAAGAGAGAGGTCTTGCATAAGTAAAGAGAGAGAGCAAAAAGCGCGGAAGAGAATTGGAAATTTAAAGTACGCAATACCGTCAACAGAAAACGAGTCCACGAAAAACAGAATGTGTCAGCGCTCGTAGACTACATTTGCTGTTCTCATATTTATACTTTTGCCTTCTCTTCTTTCTTATTTCATATCATATTTTACTGATCTTTTCTTTCATACTTTAGACTAAAAGAGAGAACGGTAAAAAAAAAACGATCTCCTTCGCCCCGCCTTTTACCTTCCCACCTCACCTAGTCTATTTCAGTCACGTGACGGGCGCTTCGAGGTCCCCTCCGCCTATCTCCGACAATATATTTCCTTAAACAATTTCCCTCGCCCTCCATCCTTCCCGCGCCCCCTTTCCTCGCCCCCTGAGCCATTCTTCATGGATCTGTTCCTCCACACTATTTCTCCCTCCTGGCTTCGAGCACGTCAGCCACAAGTCGAAAGCGGGAGAATAAAGGTACTTGCGAGTCGATTAATCAGGCGGCCCCGAGCGGCCCCCGAGCGGCTCAGGTGAGAAATAAATCCATCGCGGGTCCCGCACGACAGCCGCATGCGACAAAATGTCTCCAATATCATTCCGTCGACTTCAAAGAGCATGGAAATGTTCGCGTGATGGAGCGGCTTATTATTGTTGCTTTGTTGCTTCGCTCTTTCTGTGCCTCTCTTTCTCCTCCTTTCTCTTTCGCTTGCGGTTTGGGGTCTCTTTGTTTCTTCTGGTGTATGTTGCTTTGTTTATTCTTTTGAATGGTTACCTTGTGCATGTATGTGTGTGTGTGTGTGTGTGTGTGTGTGTGTGTGTGTGTGTGTGTGTGTGTGCGCGTGTGTGTGTGTGTCTGTGTGTGTATGTGTGTGCGTGTGCGTGTACATGTGCGTGTGCGTGTACATGTGCGTGTGCGTGCGTGCGTGTGCGTGCGTTCGTGTGCGTGCGTTCGTGTGCGTGCGTGCGTGCGTGTGCGTGTGTGTGTGTGTGTGTGTGTGTGTGTGTGTGTGTGTGTGTGTGTGTGTGTGTGTGTGTGTGTGTGTGTGTGTGTGTGTGTGTGTGTGTGTGTGTGTGTGCGGTAGGAGGGATTGCGTGCAAACGTGCGGTACCTCAGAGTAGATCCAATATAGCACATGCACTATTTATGCATACACATCCCATGCCCAATTCAACTCTAAACCCGCATGTCCGTTTAATAATCTAGCTCTGGCTTAGTCGCGTTGCCATTAATTTGCGAAAACCGTAATAGCGAAAGTATTGCAGTGCACGGGGTCGGCGCCCTCCCCCGGCACACGAGCAGCATGCATCATGTGCACCCGGCCGGCGGTTATCGACTGGCACAGCATATATGACCCTAACCATGCTGTGTCCTCTAATAACGCCTCGTCCCACACGTTGACTTTAATGTTGGACTTTGTGACAACTTCTTGTTCCCGGCCGGCGAACAGCTGCCTTCGGGGATTGAAGACATTCTCACGTGCAGACTCAAGGTCGCGTCGGGCTTTGGTCAATGCGAATCTATTTTTCCTTTTGGGGGAGGCCCGCCGCTCGAATGAAGTCGTGCTTGGTTGCTGGCTTCGTTTTTTTATTATTCTATCTTATCTTATCTTATTTTTTCATTTATTCATCTAATCTATTCATTTATGAAGTCTAATCTACTTATGCATGCAGTCTGGGTATCTGGCCAAGTTGGCTATCTCCTTTAACTCTTGCATTTCTATCCTAACAAATGCCCAATACCAATTAATTTCGTCTAATACCGAACCCCGGAGCTTCCCAGCCATTCCCCGAATTCCCTTTACACCCCGCACTTCCCCACGCGACCTCCTCCGCACATGCCCACCGTCCCACGAGCCCTATCAAGCTTTGACCTCAGATGTAGTGTTTACAGCTGATAACCGAATATGGCACTTGAATGATAGAGATTACCACGAAAGGAACCTATACATTACGGTAACAAGGGCGATAAAGCTGTCACGTAACCTATAAGTTAACAAGATAATACGCGAGTGATGAACGGCGCCGCCGACGGGAGCGAACACAAATCAAGCGGCCAAGTCGGTGACAAGACGAGGGGGCGGCGGTCGCCTTGCAGTGAATGGGGGGAGGGGAACGGAGTCCTGAAGTGAGGGGGGGAACGGAGTCCTGAAAAGAGGGGAGAGGGGAAACGTCGTCCTCAAGTGAGGGGGCTGGGGAAACGGAGTCCTGAAATGAGGGGGGCGGAATCTTGAAGTGAGGGGGAGGGGGGACGTCGTCCTCAAGTGAGGGGGCGGGGGAACGTAGTCCTGAAGTGAGGGAGGGGGGGGGGCGCAAGGGGAGTTATGGGGAGAGAGGTCCAGGGAAGACATGAAGAGGAAAATGGGACGGGGCTGGGAGAGGACAGCTGACATGTGTAAGAGACTTGTAATGGTCTCCGCGGGACACGTGTGGGAGGAGGAGATGCATGTGCGAGGAGCTGGACGTCTGCTGAGGCGCGGTGGGGGAGCGGGAAGGTAGGAAGGGAAGCTTGGGGGTTAGAGGGGAGAGGGGAATGGCGCGGCTCGGGGGAGAGGGACCGGGGCAGGCAGACGTAGGAGAAGGAAAAGAGGTTCAGGAGAGGAGTCGTATATTTTGTAAGAGAAAAGAACGATAAAACCCGCGAAAGGACTTGAAAAAGGGACTTTGTTATTAACATAAACGCTTGAAAGGTATGAGAAATTATATTAAATAATAACAATAATAATAATAACGAAAAAATGGGAAAAGACAGAATCTCAAAAAGAAATAAGACCCAATCATAGCGCTTGAATCGGAATAAACAAACAAATGGAATAAAACGAGGATGAAAAATGAAGAAAAAACTCATAACACCGGGGAAACTGGGGAAGCACATGTGTCAACGCGATCCCTGCCACATATTTCATGTTCTGGGTCAGAGGTATGGGGAATGGGGGAGCCTAATGAGTGAGGGGAAGGACCGACGTCAGAGGAGAGCGAGGGGCGTCCGTCATGGCTGATTAGTAGCGAGTGCATGGGTGAGGCTTGGCATAGGCGGAAAATTCACTCTTAATAGTTAGGAAGCCATCTACTATACCGATAAATACTTAATTGGGAAGCTGGTCTTCCAGAGCACAAGCCGTGATGAAGAAAATACTTCAAGACAAAAAGCATTAGACGATATAAATGTCTTGAGGGGTCGAGAGGATGAACCACGTGTAGTCACTAACAAAATCTGACATGATGCCCCGAATGAGGACAGAAGTGAGGACAAATGTGAGGTGAAGTGTCCAGATGTAACATGAGGAGAAGCTCATGAACTTGATCCTTGTCTTCGGAAGGGAGAGTGCCGTGTCATAGAATTAGTGTATCATAGTCACACCATAAGTATTGCACCAAAGTCGAAAATAAATGTATATTTGAAATGGAATGCCAGACAAAATTATAATACCAGAGTGCCTTAGCGCATAATTAAAGTGTCCTCGTGATGTATCATCAACGAATCTCGTAAACTCTTAATACCCACGAGAAGATAATCCTGTTCCGGGTTCCAAGGAAATGCTTCAAAGTGAAATGATATTTCGTACTGTACATCGAGCGTGAATTCATTGATCTGCAGTCTGGCAAACCAAAATGGGAATAAGTAAATGAGGCAGGCAAGAAGTCCTCCACAAGCCATCAGATCCACAACTCCAATCACACCAGACATCCCCTAAAATGGCGCGCACGCAATCGTTTAAAAATACAATAAACATAATCAACTTCACTGATGCATTAATTAATTAACGGATAACAAGAGCAGGCGAGAGAGGACTCCACTTGACAGGTCTGTGGTGTGCTCGAAGGGGGGCGGGGGAGGGGGTAGGAGGAGAGTTAGAGGAAGAGAGAGGGGGGTGAGAAGGAGAAGGAGAGAGAGGGGGAGGGGAAGAGTGAGAAGGAGAGGGAGAGAGTGGGGCAGGGGAGAGGGCCCCTTCAACACCTGGCCTCACATGTGGATGGCATGTAGTAATAGCGACAACAATATATCGTGTCAACAAACATTAAATAAATGTCACATTTTACATGTTTTCCTTAGAGGAGAACGTCGCTGGCACTTGTTGTTACGCGTGACAAATGTGCCGGTTAATAACAGCTTTGGTGACAGCGCGCGAAAGGATTTATTCGTTACACGTCAATATCAAAAAAAGAAAGAAAAAAAAGAAAAAAAGTTCCCATCACTTGCTCTCCTTCTATTGAATTTTTAGGACTTGTCAATCCATGTTTCCTTCATATTCATTCCCAATCGTTATTTACTGCCGCTTTATTGAAAATTCCCACAGCTTCATTTCGTTACATGGTTAAAATTTGATTTTAAAATAGCGATTTTTTACGGCATCATCTAAAGCACATTGAGTCTTGGTTGCAGTATGTTATGACATATTAGTATATTTTCTTTATACTGTAAAAAATATTTTTTATACACTATTCACCACACTTTTCTGTATACTACTCAACATCATCCCAAGTATAACATTCAGTACCGATTTCTGTATGCTACTTAATAAAATTTTCTATATACTATTTAATGCACAGCACGCATAAATATAACATTTGCGGTGTACCCAGCTGCCAATTGCACACTAAATAGCCCAACCATGAGTTACTGCTCGGTGTACTCTGAGCATGTGTTGTTTGCCGTGTAATACCATCGTATGTTCCAATGGTCAGTACTGCGGGCTGATGAACAGTGTACTCCCATGGTGAGACTCACACGTTCCTGTGGTCCGGACAGCTCAATATGGATATATTCAGTGGTGCAGGTTTGGCTGCAGCTGAGCGTGGCTGTAGCACCAGCTGATTTGATACGGCGATAAGTTTCCCTTTTGGAGAAACAAAAGATATCGAAATTGTGTAAGATGTAGAAATTGGCACTTGGTTATTGCGAGCGCGCGGCTGACCCCCGTGAGCACCACACTTGTCAGAGACTTAATTATCATGTCTCAGAGGCATGGGTCAACTCTTGCTGTTTCACATCACTCTTCCCCTCTCCATCTCTTTAAGTTTCTGTTTCTCTCCACCCTCTTTCCTCTTTTCTTTTTCTAACTCACTCTCTCTCTCTCCCTCTCTCTCTCTCTCTCTCTCTCTCTCTCTCTCTCTCTCTCTCTCTCTCTCTCTCTCTCTCTCTCTCTCTCTCTCTCTCTCTCACTCTCTCTCTCTCTCTAACTCACTCTCTCTTTCTTTATCTAACTCACTCTCTTTCTTTCTCTCTCTCTCTCTCTCTCTCTCTCTCTCTCTCTCTCTCTCTCCTCTCTCTCTCTCTCTCTCTCTCTCTCTCTCTCTCTCTCTTCTCTCTCTCTCTCTCTCTCTCTCTCTCTCTCTCTCTCTCTCTCTCTCTCTCTCTCTCTCTCTCTCTCTCTCTCTCTCTCTCTCTCTCTCTCTCTCTCTCTCTCTCTCTCTCTCTCTCTCTCCCTCTTTCTTCCCCTTTACCCTTCTCTTGTGCCCCGCCTCTAACCCTACCCTTCTACCTATCTCGGGTTTCTCAGCTGACAGTGATATCCACCACTTCCGGTCTAGAAGGGAGGCAGAGTGTGTAGCGGGGGGTTGGGGAGTGGAGGGGGGGGGAAGACGTTGCTCGTGCCCACCCGAGACGCGCGTTTCTTTCTTCCGTTCCTCCCCCTCTCCCTCCTCCTCTGCCTCCCTTTCTTCCTCTCTCCCCCCTCCCTCCTTCCTCCTTTCCCTTCCTCCCTCCTTCCTTCCTTCCTCCTCCTCTACCTCCCTTTCTTCCTCTCTCCCCCTCCCTCCCTCCTCCTTTCCCCTTTCCTCTCTCCTTCCTTCCTTCCTTCCTCCCCCTCTCCCTCCTCCTCTGCCTTTTCTCTTTTCTTCCTCTCTCCCCCTCCCTCCCTCCCTCCTCCTTTCCCTTCCTCCCTCTCTCTCTCCTTCCTTCCTTCCTTCCCCCTCTCCCTCCTTTCTTCCTTCCTCCCTCTCTTCCTCCTTCCCTCTCCCTTCCTTTCCCTCCTTCATCTCCCTTTCTCTCCCTCCGAGTCGCAACAGTGGCCGCCCGGTGTAGGGGTTTTCTGACAGACACACGGTAATTAGCAGACGCGGAGAGGAAGCGATAACCCCTGTAAATTGAGCCGTGGATTGGCAGCATTTATAGATCGCGATGCAAAGCAGTCTGGCGGATCGATGAAGAATGTGGTCGCGGCGATTTGTCGGCGAAAGAACGGCGGACCGGCCAGCGCGCGCCCTTTGATGTCTAATTCAGAGAGAGGTGTTACTGATGACACAACTCTTGAAATTGCAAAAACGCATTAGTTGATCATGGAGAAGCCGGGCTGACGCATGGGCGCTGAGTGAGGTTGAAGAGCGAAAGGAGATGGTGGGAAGGGGGGGGGCGGGGGTCAAGGGCAAAACACAAGGTTACAAAGAGGTTCTTTACCTGGTCTACATTTGGAGTGTGGCTGCAAACCCCCTTTTCTCTTCCTCTCTCTCTTTTCTTTTCTTTTTTCTCTTCTCTTCATTTCTGTTCTCTGTCTACCTAACTTCCAAACTACTTTCCTCCCTCCCTCCCTCCCTTCCTTCCTCCCTTTCTTCCTCCCTCCCCTCCCCCTCCCTTCTCTCCTCTCCTCCCCTCCCTCCCTCCCTTCTCTCCTCTCCTTCCCCTCCCTCCTCCTCCCTTCTCCTCCCCTCCCCCTCCCTTCTCCTCCTCTCCTCCCCTCCCCTCCCCCTCCCTTCTCCTCTCTCTCTTTCTCCCTCCCTTCTCCTCTCCTCTTTTCTCCCTCCTCCCTCCCCCCTCCCTCCTTCCCTCCATGCGCATGCTTGCATATCGCACATGCATCATATCGTGCATGACCCAGAAAGTCCCCGACACGACCTGTCAGCCTCTGTCCGTCGCACAAAAACCGTTTCCAATGTACATTACCCGACGGCGCATTTGAGCCGCCGCGACACCTGCACCGCTGCATTAATCTCTGCCAGGTATCCCCTTTCCAGAGTACATAAATCTGCCAGGCCGAAGCACACACCTGTAAAGAGAAAAGCGAGTTGCGTGAAATATGATCCGCTCATAAATATAAAAGTACATGAACTCCATGTTAATCATTATTTCCAACATCATAATATACCGGCATGACAACTCACGCACATATGTGTAAATATGCGTGCATGTAAAGGGATGTGTGTATTTATTACTGAAATATAA
>NC_091551.1:23688713-23691213 GCF_042767895.1 Penaeus vannamei | reverse complement strand
CACTTATATCAACACTTGAAAAAATAACTGAACGACTTTTAATCCGGCACTTTCATAACACGATACTCCGCATATCAGCGGCGCACCGTGACACACGTCCAGTAAACCTCTTGTGCGAATTTCCTGACTTCAGTGACCTTCGCCGACAAGGCTCCCACAGATCCTGGAGCGCGCTGCCTTGGGGGCTCGCGGCGTGTGCATTGCTCCTCCTCAACCAATATAATTTACTCAAGCTGTCACACTCCCAGCCAACACCCGACCCCGCTAGCTGCGCCACAGAACCACCTCCTGGCGACGCTCGGCCTCAAGACAAGGCGAGATATG
Source organism: Penaeus vannamei (assembly GCF_042767895.1). NCBI lineage: Eukaryota > Metazoa > Arthropoda > Malacostraca > Decapoda > Penaeidae > Penaeus > Penaeus vannamei. Next base: position 23,690,889 of record NC_091551.1, on the reverse strand, counting down.
CACTTCGTGTCCTTCACTTAACGTCTTAGATATTGCCAATTAAACTTCTTTCCTGCCATGCCGTTAGTTTTGACAACGATTATAAGTTATTCGTTACACATTGAAGCCTCGCTGCATTCGCCTCGTGCAACCTGCATAATTAGAAAGTCGAATCAAGGTGTAGTCAGCCAACAAGATCCAGTCTCACGAGCCCACCGGCCGGGCTGCCCTTATCATTACCATCTTTAATTAACACTCGTTTAGAGCATCCACGGCCATCGCGACCTTACAGCATGTTAGGCGTGGGGATGATCCAGAAGAAGGTCTGCGGGAACGGGGGAACGTCTGTCCTGGGCTGCGGACACGAGGGGAAGGGTGACGTCAGAGGCACTCCCGGGCGCTCTCTCTAGATGCTCGAGTTGGAATATTATTACAGGATTATTACTATCATCATAATCTTAAATCGATCTTTAAGAAGTTGCTTCATAAATATGATTTCACGAGACGCGCTTCTTAATCTCCTCCTTTGAAATCACGATAGCCCGCAATTAAACGTGCTTAATATATAAGACCTCGAGCTTTATAACCCGACCTATTCATAATTTCCCGGAGATCCTGTTCCGAATACTTCCATTCGACAAACACTTTCGCTGGCATGAATGGCAGGCCGGTAACAAGCGTAGTTTAATTACTATGATCTCAAATCCTACGTTATGCATCTCTCAAGGCGGCTGTTGCGAGGAGCCCGCGCGGTGCAGTCTGGGTCGCTGAGGCGGGATTTATGAGTATGAGGAGCCTTTGGTTATTAGTAGGGAGTTAAATATGCACGGCGACTGCTTATGCATTCATTTTTCTGTTTCGTTTGTCCTTGGCCTCGTCCCCCCCCCCTCTCTCTCTCTCTCTCTCTCTCTCTCTCCCTCTCTCTCTCTCTCTCTCTCTCTCTCTCTCTCGTCCGTCCTTCCTTTCTTCCTTCCCCCCTCCCTCCCTTCTTCCATCCCCCCACCCCCTTCTCTCTCTCTCCTTCTCTGTCTTATCACCATTATTATCACCACCATCCCATGTTTCTACACCGTTATGTTTACTTATACGCCTCAAGTGAAAACGTAGTCTCAAAAGGTCGCGCATGCGGAGGAGAGAAGTAAAGAGAAAGATAGAAAATATTCTCCCTCTCCTTCCTGTTTCATTCATAATACCCTTCCAATAAAAGTAAGAAAAGTTTTGATTGGATGCACGAATAAATATTCATGTGAGGGATCTCTACGCATTTTTCGTACCACTTCATAAGCTGCACAATTCTAGACATTTACCTTCATTGACAAAGTGCTCGTGCTTCAGCCTCTACTAGGACACGAGTTACTAAGCGAATTACAGGAATATAAACAACTCTGGTGTTTTTTATACCCTGTCCTGAAACAATAGTCTCTGTTATTTTTTGTCTCAGATTGTCGTAACAAATTAAATTTGCATACCTGCGCGTGCGTGTTTTTGTGTGTGCATGTGTGTGTGTGCGTGTCTGTTTTGAAAGAGTGAGAGGTAGAGAAGAAAAAGAAAGAGGGAAGAGAGGGAGAAAGGGATGGGAGAGAGAGAGAGAGAGAGGGAAGGAAGGAGTGAGAGGGAGGGAGTGAAGGAGTGAGAGGGAGGGAGTGAAGGAGTGAGGGAGAGAGGGAGGGAAGGAGAGAAAGAGAGATAAACAGATAGACAGATAGATAGATATAGAGAGAAAGAAAGGGAGAAAGACAGGCGAGGCTCAAAATGCGTATATGCGTTTCATACATACCAATATATCTAAAAAAAAAGGTCATATAGCAGAAAAATGCATATAATGATAACATCAGGTCCACTCAGTCTTATATCAGGCAAAGAGATAGACAAAAAATCAGTATTCATGACCATGCATTAAAAGGCTCGCCCTGTAATATCCTGAAATTTGTATTTGGTACCGGAAATTACGCACAAAATGTAGCCTATAAAAATATAAACCTAAAAATACCGAAACTGGAGCTCGAGCGGTTCGGCCAAAGCTTCATATTTTAACATGTTGGAGGAACGGAAAGTGAGGTCTACGCAGCCCTCCGCATGGATTACTTATAATTAATGTTCAAAGATCATTGGTATTATGGTAATTACTTAGGGCGTTGCATAAAATACGTGGGCGTTAGGAGGGACATGTGGGAGTTGGGTGGACCGTCATGGGCGG
>NC_091551.1:23671213-23673713 GCF_042767895.1 Penaeus vannamei | reverse complement strand
CGGCGGATCGGCCTGGCGGGGCACAATAGGCACCCAGTAAAAGGAAAGGGACAGCTGTCTCGAGAATAAATGTCAGAGCTACGGGCCCGCCGCTGCCTCCAGATCCTGCACACAACACCGGGCGAACGCGTCCGTCTGTAGGAACTCGCAGAGCTCAACATTCCGCAATCAAAACAAGAACGCAAATTGTGCGAGTTACAGGGCGAAAAATATGGCCGAGCGATCCGTGGGGGAGAGAGCGGCCATGGCCAGTATGTCACAGGTAAGGACTGGGGAGTGCAGGGCGCAAGGGGGAGGAGGAGGTGGAAGGGGAAGGGGAGGAGGTAGAAGAAGGAGAGGAGGAGGTGGAGGTGGAAGGGGGAGTGGAGAAGGAGGAGGTGGAAAGGGGAGAGGAGAAGGAGGAGGGGGGATTGGGGTGAGTAGGAGGTGGAGAATGAAAGGGGGAGAGGGGGAGGTGGGTGGAAGGGGAGTGGAGAAGGAGGAGGTGGAAAGAGGAGAGGAGAAGGAGGAGGGGGATTGGGGTGAGTAAGGGAGGTGGAGATGAAAGGGGAGAGGGAGGAGGTGGAGGTGGAAGGGGGAGAGGAAACGGAGATGAAAGATGAAGACCAGAAGGAGGAGTGGGAAAGCGAGAGCAGCAGTAAAAGGGAGGGCCCGGGAGAGGGCGGCGCAAGAGGGAGAGGTGAAGGAAGAGAAGACGAAAGGGGAAGAGGGGGAATGCTGAAGGAGGATGCAGAGTAAGGAGGAGGAGGAGGAGGTAGAAGCAGAAGAAAAGAAGAAATGTAGGACGAGAACGAAAACAACGAAGAGGAGAAGAAACATTCATGAGAATGAGGAAAAGGAAGAGGAGAAGGGAATAAAGATAGGGAGAATATAAAAAAAAATTGAGGAGAAGGACGACGACGACAAGGACAAAGAAAGAGGAGGAAAAGAGAAGTTCAAAAAGAAATGAAGTGATGAGGAAATGACTCCTGTTGTCAATTGGCTAAAACGTTTAATCAAGAAAGCATACAAAAGATCAAGTCGGAAATTAAACAAACGTTCACAGGGAATCGAGGATGTAAAATAATCTCGTCGCTAATTTAACAAGAAAAAGAATCACAAAAATGTCATGTGTGGGGAATGAGGAAAGGAGCGTAGGAGGGGAATCACGGTGGGGAGAGGGACCGGAGGTGGTGGGCCAAGGGTGGGGAGAGGGACCGGAGGTGGTGGGCCAAGGGTGGGGAGAGGGACCGGAGGTGGTGGGCCAAGGGTGGGGAGAGGGACCGGAGGTGGTGGGCCAAGGGTGGGGAGAGGGACCGGAGGTGGTGGGCCAAGGGTGGGGAGAGGGACCGGAGGTGGTGGCCTCTATGGGTGGGGAGAGGGACCGGAGGTGGTGGGCCAGGTGGGGAGAGGGACCGGAGGTGGTGGGCCATGGGTGGGGAGAGGGACCGGAGGTGGTGGGCCATGGGTGGGGAGAGGGACCGGAGGTGGTGGGCCAAGGGTGGGGAGAGGGACCGGAGGTGGTCCAAGGTGGGGAGAGAACCCGGAGGTTGTGGGCCAAGCGTAGGGAGAAGGACCGGGGGAGGAGGTCTGGGAAGGGGGGGGGGGTGCTCGCGTGCCAGGTATCGTGTAAGTTTGTAGTGAGGACGACTGATTCACAGCCATGTCGACCGCTCCAGGCGAACCCAGAGCAGCACCACAGCAATACAATAACAGAAAACACGTCCGGCCAATACAGGACAAACTGAATGTTGCCTGTGTCTTTCCAACCGCTACAAGGTGCTCGTGCGCTATTGATGTTTGAAGTGATAGCGTCGTAATAAACACGAGTGACAACTAACTGCCGATAAGACAACAATAATACTTAACGAGTTGTGAGGCAGACACGTAATAAACAGCAGGGACATGGGCGAAGGAGAGGGGCGAGGGAGGGAGGGAAGGGAACAAGGGGAGAGGGGAAGATAAGGGGTAACTGAGAGGGTGAGGAATGGGGTATTTTAAAGGGCAAGAGAGGGGAAAGGACGAGGCTTGTCAAAGGAGGTTCAACTCAGAGGAGAGAAGCAGGAAGTCAGACAGCACACGGGGGAAATGCAGATGGAAAGTAGATTAAGTAGAAGAACTTCTGGACCGATGGAATACACCAGACTATCCATGGATGGGGTAGCAACATAACCCACTGCTGAGGACCACCTAGACACCCACGACTTCTATGCCCCTAAATAGATCATAAAACCCCATTGCGACAGACAGTCAGTGGCGGTTCGTGCAGAGCGCAGATTGAATGCTGTGACCTTCCGATAAAGCTTCCTCAGGGGGTGGGAGGGTGACAAAGCGCTACCACCCGGCAACAGTTATTTCTGGTGTCATAAAATCTTAGCCAGCGGGGGCGTGTCTTGCGGTGCGTCAGGGACACTCACGTGGCGCAGGGAAGCTGAGAGGTTTCCTCGCTGTTGGAGTTTCCCTATTCGTCTGTGCGTGAGTGTATGTGTGAGGGAAAGGGAGAGAGAGAGAGAGAGAGAGA
>NC_091551.1:23646213-23656213 GCF_042767895.1 Penaeus vannamei | reverse complement strand
GCGCGCGGGTGCCACGCACTCTCCTGGCACTTTGAAGTGGCCGTCGTGCGTGCCACGGGCGCGGTCACCTCGCGTGCCGGACCTCGCATGAGCCCGCAGATTAGGCACCCGGGCTTACCACTCTCAAACCCGCCTTGCAAACCTTGCTTAACTCCCCATCGGGACCTGCGAGGCCGACACGCGGGTTCGCACGCGCCCTCGCTTGCAACGTGATCGGCGCCCGCGACCCGATGAAGACTCGCCCTCCCCGGCGCCCCTCAGCGAACGACTTCCCTCGTTTTCCATTGCTGCTTTCAGGACTTGTCCAGACTTTTACTTCCATTAATTTAGAGACGCTTATCTTGCGTTTCAGGACTAGAATCAATGCACCGACTGTTTTTTATAATATTCATATACGTTGATGTCCAACTTACACTGCACATGGGTTCCCTTCCTGCTCTGCTCTCCTTATCTGCCGCCCCTCTTAATAACCGTTCAACATAATCGCATTAATTAAATCGATATTCATACCAAATCCCCACAATATTCTCGCATTCGGCTTCCTTCTCACGAAAAAGGTCGCCCAGAAAATGTCAAAAGAGCCCTAGAAATTACGTCCAAGGGTCCTAGATCCATCAGTCTCGTCCCTGACACGCCAATGATAAGCCTCCGCGCAATTGGCATCCGCGCCCTGGCGACGGGGAGAGGCAGCAGAAGGGAAGCCGCAAGATCTCTCATCATTACAACACACACGTATATATTTATTCAACGTGACAAATCTTCCCATCCCGAGCCGGCGGCGGAACGGCGAAGGCTCAAAGGGCAAGTCTTCGCCCGCACTACGCGTCTGAGGGGAAGGCGAGCAAGGGGGAAAGAACAGCGGGAATTTCCGGCGCTGGCCAACCTCCCGCTTGTAATAAGGCGATTTCGGAGGGGCATCATAGGTGGCCGGTATTATAGGGTATTAGGCTGCTTTGGGAGATTATGATTCTGGAGGTGAGGGGTCTGTAACCTCTAATGTCCGGTATTATCTTGTTATTATACTGATATTATAATGCTGCAGAATATGGGCGCTCGTGTCCATGCATATACCATGATTCGATTTTCTATATTTATCAAATACTAAATGTTTTTGTGCTAAACAGGTACAGACATGAGTATATGTTGATCTTACTAGGACTTTTTGTCAAAGAATGGATAAAACGCATTCAGTATATGTGAAAATGCATAAAAACGATTAACCCAAACAAATAAATCATACAATGCTTAATTTACCCAAACAGGAATATAATGAAAGATAAAATCATATTCATGCAAAAATATGCGAAAACACACACACACAACCCTCCCCCCCCACCTACCCACCCCCACACACACAACCCCTCCCCACACATACACACCACACCAACAAAAGCCAACAAGTGATCATGCATTCCCGACTCCTACTTCGCAAACTAGAATCCTAAAATCATTCCAGTGATACCATTCACCAACCAACACCCCCCCCCCCAAAAAAAAAAAGAAAAAAAAAGAAAAAAACGAAAAAGGAGGAGGTGCTCTGGGAGCAGTGTCGCGCAGGTCGCCGGGGACCGCTCACACCAATCACGGGAATGGCGCCGGCCTAATATTTCACATTATCGGGACACTAAAGCGTATCGGGGAGGATTTAAGCGTATCGGAACCGACACCCTAAATCGCGGCGGTGAAGAGGCTGATGTAACCCGGGATTAGAAGCGGGCGGAAAGGCCAGGTTTATTTCCTTTGTCGAGAAGTGCCGCTTCAAAGGGATTCAATCGTTTATACTTTTATTTGGACGGGGCCCGTGTTTGAGGCCGTGGTAATGTATGGGCAAGGGGTCAGGGCATCTGTTTCATTTTCTTCGTTTTTCTTGTTAAGTTCGTATAGAGTTGTATGTGACCACGCGTACATACATATATAGGTGTGTGTGTGTGTGTGTGTGTGTGTGTGTGTGTGTGTGTGTGTGTAGACATTAAAAATAATATATATAAAAAATGATGTTTCTATAGATATTAGCATTTTGAAAAACAAAATAACGCAAAGTTGCACACAGACGCAGCGACTCGCACATACCCAAGAAGCGGTGATGCACATTACACATGAAAGGTGTTGTGCCTCGAGCAAAGTAAACTAGTTCTGGCACAAAGGATGGCAACTCACACAGTTAGCGATGGCCATATATGGATTGTTTGTTACTGGCATTGTAAATAACCATTTATAAAAATCTGATGTTTCTCTTTTTTTGTTTTGTTTTGTTTTTTATCGATGCCATCTGATCTCATTCTTTTCATTTTGTAAACTCAAAGAGGAAACCTGTTATAGTTATACAATGAGACCTGCTCTCAGGCCCTTGATTTACATTTATCCCGATCTAAAATGTGTCCAGGGGAAGAATCAACAAAACTACGTTCAGTAACTACGAACACCCGGGGTCTTGGCAGAAATATCGAACAATCTGGCAAAGTTCGTGTTTGGAAAGGACTCAGTTTTGGTGAGTGTTCGTGTCTGGGAAGGGAACTTTTGTATTGGGCGATTGCTTGCATCTGTTTTTCTATCGGCTGTGGCTTCGTACCTTACAACGGGCGTGCCACGTGCCAGGTTATGCATGGCGAGAATTTTTGTTTGGTATAACCTTCGGGCTGGCGAGTGTATGCCTAAAAGAAGTTTTGGGTTATCGACATGTGACACGCCAAAGGGAGATCTGCATCAAATGTAAAGAACATAAAGCTCTGGCGGCAGAAGCTGCATACCCAAACCCACCGAAAAAAAAAAACGGCGCCAGACCTATTTATCGTTGGTCTCCGTGAAACGCGATTACCGAGGGGCGAGCCGCGGACATCGAAATGCACTATTGATGCACCGCGCGACAGTTCAGAGCTAAACAGTCCCTGTTTCTATGGCCTATGTATTCCCTATTGGACATGGGAGGCATCGCCCTTATTGCACCCCCGTGACTTACGGCTCCTAACCCAAAAGACCACCGACTGCCCGGGGCCCTCCGCGCCTCCGCCCTGGGAGCGGGAGGGCTGGAGTGGAAGCGGCCGGCCTCAGAGTCCGCGAATGATGGTCTCCACGCTGTGTTACGAGGCCGGCCGCGTAGGGTGCAAACGGGGCGGCGGAATTACCATCTACTTGTATTATAATGGCCGTTTAATGGATTCGACCCGCGGAGTTGCTAATGACGACCGCTTGTTTGTAATACCGTTGAAAAATATCGATGAATAGTAGTTCACATCTAAATATTTGGGAGTCTGAAGATCAGTTAACGCATACACAAAGAAGAAACGTGTGCCTCTAATAAACAAAAACAAACAAGCGTTTATGTTTGTAAGTACCTGCCAACACCTAACACCTGCTGAGCCCTGATAATTTATCAGCTTGTCGGTGAGTAGAGACATATACAATGGTCCACAGGAGTAATATATCAGCATGTCAGAGGGTCCCGGCCTAAATTCTAAGCATATACAGGGAACGTGTGAGCAAAAGAGGCGTTGAGCTGAATGCGAAATGTCAGCGTAATGATCTATATTCAGAGGATAATACCAGGTAAAGCAACATACACGCCCATTTTCTTTTCTCTCACCGACGCCCGAGAGTGTCCACTGTCTCAGTGTGACGCGGGAGGTGCCGACACTGAGGGATGGGATGCAGATTCGTGATGATAAAGGTGTTTAATGGCTGTATTTCTAATGGCTGCTATGACGCTCTGAGGCTTAGTCTTACTGCATTTTCTTCTGTGGTTCTTTGAGTATAATCCGATTTAGTGTAACAATAAATCCTCATTGAGTATGAAGGGTCACGTGTTATTCGACTGGCTGCGATACGAAGATAAGTCACGATACTAGTGGAAAAAAAGGTTGAAATCCCAAGAGTACATTGTATTTTTATGCGCCTCGACAATGCTAAAGCTATGAAGCATATTTTGGGGGGATTGATATTCGTAACAATATATATATTTTTTTCTCTCTCTCTCCTTGTGTGTGTATGTGTGTGTGTGTGTGTTCGTGCGTGTGTGTATGTGTGTTCATCGCGATGAAATACAAGGTGTCACAACCCAAAATGCTACAAATCTATCACGACATTACAGCAGACCCATCTCTAGTGCCAATGGACGGCGAAAGACTGCCTCATCAAATGTCTTTCTCATAAAGCGAAGCGAGAGTTGGCCTCAGAGCTCGCCGGGCAGGGTCCCCTTCTTCGACGTCCGAGTCTCTGCACGAAGCCATTAATTACATACCCAAGAAGCGGTGACGTCCTTGGCTCCGCGGCATCGAGGCTTGACATTAGCAGCAGGTCGTCAGCGAAATAAAGATGAAAAAGAATCTAAAATATATTCAGAAAGAAACCCAAGCAGGTAAGTATAACTGTACACCATTATTTTTACTTCACACCAAAACGTTCAACGGAATCTTGTTGAATTCATGTCAGAGAGAGAGAGGAAGGGAGGGAGAGAGAGAGAGAGAGAGAAAAAAAAAAAAAAAAAAAGGAAAAAAAAAAAAAAAAAAAAAAAAAAATAAAAAAAAAAAAAAAAAAAAAAAATAAAAAAAAAAAAACAAAAAAAAAGGGGGGGGGGGGGGGGGGGGGGGGGGGGGGGGGGGGGGGGGGGAAAAAAAAAAAAAAAAAAAAAAAAAAAAAAAAAAAAAAAAAAAAAAAAAAAAAAAAAAAAAAAAAAAAAAAAAAAAAAAAAAAAAAAAAAAAAAAAAAAAAAAAAAAAAAAAAAAAAAAAAAAAAAAAAAAAAAAAAAAAAAAAAAAAAAAAAAAAAAAAAAAAAAAAAAAAAAAAAAAAAAAAAAAAAAAAAAAAAAAAAAAAAAAAAAAAAAAAAAAAAAAAAAAAAAAAAAAAAAAAAAAAAAAAAAAAAAAAAAAAAAAAAAAAAAAAAAAAAAAAAAAAAAAAAAAAAAAAAAAAAAAAAAAAAAAAAAAAAAAAAAAAAAAAAAAAAAAAAAAAAAAAAAAAAAAAAAAAAAAAAAAAAAAAAAAAAAAAAAAAAAAAAAAAAAAAAAAAAAAAAAAAAAAAAAAAAAAAAAAAAAAAAAAAAAAAAAAAAAAAAAAAAAAAAAAAAAAAAAAAAAAAAAAAAAAAAAAAAAAAAAAAAAAAAAAAAAAAAAAAAAAAAAAAAAAAAAAAAAAAAAAAAAAAAAAAAAAAAAAAAAAAAAAAAAAAAAAAAAAAAAAAAAAAAAAAAAAAAAAAAAAAAAAAAAAAAAAAAAAAAAAAAAAAAAAAAAAAAAAAAAAAAAAAAAAAAAAAAAAAAAAAAAAAAAAAAAAAAAAAGAAAAAAAGGGGGGAAAAAAAAAAAAAAAAAAAAAAAAAAAAAAAAAAAAAAAAAAAAAAAAAAAAAAAAAAAAAAAAAAACTGGAAACGGGAAAAAAAAAAAAAAAAAAAAAAAAAGGGAAAAAAGAAAAAAAAAACCCCAAAAATTGGGGGGGGTAAAAAAAAAAAAAACGGGGGAAAAACGGAGAAAAAAATAGGGAAAAAAGGAAAGGGGAAAAAGGGGGAGGGGGAGGGGGAAAAGAGGAGAGAGAGAGGGAGAGGTTTTGGGGTTTTAAACCCAACCCCCAAACAGGGAAAAAAAAGAAAAAAAAGGGGACAAAACCGGGGGGGTTTTTTGGGGTGGGAAAAGGGGGGAGGTTTAAAAAAAAAGGGGGGAGAGCAACCGCAAAAAGGGGACCAAAAAATGGGGGTTAAAAGGAGAAGAGGGGTGGGCAAAAAAAGTTCAGGGAAAATTGGGAAAAAAGGGGGGAAAAGTAAAAAGCCAAAAGGAAAGGTTGTTTTTGGGTTTGGTTGTTGTATATATAAGAAAAAAAAAAAAAGGGCGCCCAAAAGGGGGGGTTGGGGGGGGGTTTTTTTTTTTTTTTAAAAAAAATTTTTTTTTTAAATTTGGGAAAGGTTTGAGAAGGTTGGGGCCAAAAGAAAACACAGAGAGAAAAAGGGGGGGGCCAAAAGCAGCAGAGCCGGAAGGGGGGGGGGGGAGGAAAAAGAAGGAGAGAGGGAGGAGAGAGAGAGAGAGCACAGCAGCGGGGAGAAAAAAAGGGGGGGGCGCAGCAGCGCAGCGAGAGTGGAAAAAGGGAGAAGAGAGAGAAAGAGAGAAGGAAAGAGAAATAAGGAATTTTTAAACAAGGGCCCCCAACAACAGAGAGAAGCCAACAAGGAACCCAAACACTGTGCAAAAAAATTTATAAAATTATCTGGAAAATTTTTTTGGAATTTTTAAAACTGATTTAAAAAAATAGAAATCTTTACAAAAATTTAACTCGCGTTTTAATTTTCCCCATAATAAAAATTAAGATTTGGTTAGAAAGGGGGGGAAAAAAAATTAGCCCCTTTTAAAAAGAAACTTTTTTAAAATCTTCTTGCTCTCCCCGGGTTTTTGGGTTATTTGGGGTTGCTGTCCAAAAAAAAATTTTTTCCAGGGGGTTGTAAAAGACCTGCCCCCTCCTTTTAAAATTTTCCCCCCCCTCCCCCGGGGGGTTTTTTTTTGATAAATCTTTTCTGTTTCTTTTCGGGTTTTTTTGGGTGGCGTTGTTTCCTCCTAAGTTTTTTTTATTTGACGTAGTAAAAATATATAGTGTAACAAACAGCAGCAGCAGCAGTAGTAGTAGTAGTAATAATAGTAGTAGTAGTAGTAGTAGTAGTAGTAGTAGTAGTAGTAGTAGTAGTAGTAGTAGTAGTAGTAGTAGTAGTAGTAGTAGTAGTAGTAGCAGCAGCAGCAGCAGCAGCAGCAGCAGCAGCAGCAGCAGCAGCAGCAGCAGCACCAGCAGCAGCAGCAACAACAGCAGTAGTAGTCGAAAAAAAATTGAAGTAGGAATATATATTACTGGTAATATTGTTTTTTGAGCCATTATTGTAATCATATCTGATGTTACATAAGCAAAGAGATGAGAACATCTTTACAAAAAGGCTTTAACATCAGCGTTTACTCAACCGTGCAATAGACGATGATAGACATTACTCATGGAAGCATTTAGGGCTTGCGGGGAGAAGGGGGGGGGAGGGAAAAGCATTCAGACCCTAACAATTAAATAATGTAAATCTTTTGAAACTCGATTAGGCTTGCTCGAATTCGCCCGCAATTTTGCAAGGGTTATAGGAGTATCGCGTGATCGATAATGAAAAACTTTTTTACCAGGGATTCGCTAATCAGCCCAGTCCATCGCCAGACCCTGACCTATCTGAAGGTCCCGTCTTGTTACAACCCCCCCCCCGCCATCCCCCCAGAGACTTTCTTTCTTCGCATACTAATCTTTGCTGTGTTCTTTTCGGTCTTTTCTAGTTGTGGTCTGTTGTTATCGTCGAATCACAATAAGTTTTACTATGCATTGTATTGTATCTGGATCGTAACTTTCTAAAGGCTGCCACAACCTTCCATTTTGTTGGAGGACCTCGTAGTGCTTTTGTTGGAGTTATCTATGTCATACTGTATATGACATTCTTCTGTTGTATCCGGAGTTGCACCGTTGTATTTCACACTCCTCCGCTATGGTTAACTTGGATTCTCTGCACTTACCACCCCTTTGCCTAAATCGACACTGTATCTTTGAACTCCACGCTGCTTTGTCTGAGCCGAAATTGTCTCACTGTACCCAGCGCTATCTCGTACCCTGCTCTCTCTTGCTTAACAAGCGCTTTCCTTCCCCGGCAATCACAATGTAAATGCACACACACGCACATGAATACTCCGCCGCTCATCGCCTATCTCATTTCCATTGCAACATCTCATTACAAAAGTTACCGCTGGTACCAGTATTATCGTCTGTTATGGTCTAGTTCACTTGTGCTTCAGCCTGACGTTCTATTACGCCTGTAATGTTATAACAAACTAATATCATGGGTGCCTATATCAACATGGTTCTCGTATCAAAATATTTGTAACATATTACTGTGATCATCGCAGTGCAGTGCAGCGGAAATAACAGACGTTTCAATGGACACCGGGGAACACGTCAGTCAACTAAAGGAGACTTGATATTCAAATTGCGATTGACAATTAGTTCTAAATTCGATTAACTCCCCCGCTCCCCTCCCCTCCCTCCCACGAAAATACATTATCTTCTCTATTCTCAACTACCGACAGCTCCCTCGCTCCCACTCCAGCCTGCTCCGCCTGCACCACGCGCGCCGTCATTCCTCTCGGCGAGACCTGTGCCTGAGATGGGTTTCTGTTTCCCGCCCCTCCTCCTCGGCCGCCCGCGCTCTCACTCTCGGGGGAACTTATCTGACAGCACAGCCATATCTTGTTCCCGAGGTATCAGCGCGCCCCGGAAAGCAGGTTCTATATAATCTTACGACGGCTAAGGAGTTTATATATCACAAAGATGCTTTTCCTTATACGAGAGGGTTTTGTGAAGCGCATAAGTATCATATGAGTTTTGAGGGGGTTTACCGCGTTATTAACGTCTGTGGTAGGAAAAAACAATCATCTTCATTTTCTTCCCCTTTCCAATAAATTCTCTCTCTCTCTTTTTCACTCTTTCATTTTCCCTCCTTTTCTTGCTTGCCTGCTCTCTCTCTCTCTCTCTATTTATATATATGCATATATATGTGTGTGTGTGTGTGTGTGTGTGTGTGTGTGTGTGTGTGTGTGTGTGTGTGTGTGTGTGTGTGTGTGTGTGTGTGTGTGTGTGTGTGTGTGTGTGTTTATATATATATATATATATATATATATATATATATATATATATATATATATATATATATATATATATATATATATATTCATTGGCCCTTGACTGGTCCCTCCCAACCTTGTGTGTGCATTGTCTCGCACTTGAGTATGCGAATGTTGGCACTATCAGACAGTTTAGGCAGACGTAACGCACATAACATACGTCAGCGAGGGACAGTGTAACAGCATAATGGCGGCGTTCTAGGGGAATTACAAGGGGACGAGGCACCCCCACGCCTCCCTCCCCTCCTTCGGCCTGCCCTCCTCCGGCCCCGCGGGCGGCCTCCCCTCTCCATCGCTCCATTTCCATATCCCCCTTCGGTTTCCTTTATTCTGCTCTTCATAATTATCGCTCTTTTCTCCATCTTCCCTTATCGCCTTATTCAGTATATTTACTATCCTACGCTCTCTCTCTCTCCCTGAATCTCTCTCTCTGTCTTTCTCTCTCTCTCTCTCTCTTTCTCGCGCTCTTTTTTTCTCTCCCTCCCTTTCTACTTTTTTTCTCTGTGCCTCTGATGTGTATGCGATGTAAATGCCTTATAAGTGTCTCTGGGCGGGAAGGCATTCGTCGAACAGTTCTTAAGCATGCATTAATAAAAACTATTTTTGTTCAATGATATATACAGCACAAAGAGAAAGAAAAAAAGAAAAAAGAAACATAACAACGTTGACATAGGTAATCTCACTTCATGTTTGATCGTTTCTGAGAAGCACCGGCGTTTACCGACTTAAAATATATCTTTTTGAAGCAAGATATATAATCATGCAATTTATTCTCCTATTTTTGTTTCTGTTAATATAGTGACACGTTTTGTCTGTGTGTCTATCCGTCTACATATCTATCTTGCTGTCTCTGTCTCCGCGCGCGCGCGTGTTAGTGTGTTAGTGTTAGTGTTAGTGTTAGTGTTAGTGTTAGTGTTAGTGTTAGTGTTAGTGTTAGTGTTAGTGTGTGTGTGTGTGTGTGTGTGTGTGTGTGTGTGTGTGTGTGTGTGTGTGTGTGTGTGTGTGTGTGTGTGTGTGTGTGGTATGTACACAGATATATAAATAAACACAAAAGGAGTAAATCTTCAAAAACCCTCCCCTCCCCCTCCCCAAACTCCAAGCGTTGCATCGTCTCTCCGGGCCGCGTCTCCCTCCCTTCGCTTCTATGCCTACAGCCTCCCTTCCTCTCCTCCTCCCCTCGTTCGCTTCCTCTCCCCTCGCCCCCCGTCCTCCACTCGCCCCTCTCCCCCTCCCTTCCCCTCGCAGATCCTTCCTTAGTCCCCTCGGTTCTTCCCCTCGGGCCACGTGACGACTCATTCCCGTGCCATTTGTCGGTGTCGAAGGCGAGGCCGCCCCTGCACCAT
>NC_091551.1:23596213-23601213 GCF_042767895.1 Penaeus vannamei | reverse complement strand
AGGCACTCGCTTAAGAAATTATCAATTTCACCCGAAATATAGATTCACGAACGTAATGATCACACACGGACACGGTTATCACTCACAAAGGGTACAAACCACTCACGATTCGCAAGGTGATCAGCCCTCCGCCTTCAGTGGGCGCACAAACGGCTTTATTCGAAGCAACTACGATCCTCGGTGCTGCACGGAGCACTGGATGCTAGGTTTGAGAAGCCTTAAGGACAATCCTAGGACTCCTAGGCTATCTCTGAGCTTCAGTACACTACGAACACTGTACACAGGTATTCCAACGCTGCACTGCACACGTCCGACAAAATCGTAAATAATACTCGACACGGCACGACTGCGCGTTAGTTAGCGGGCATCGAACACCTTTCCGATGGATAAAAACTTCTGCCTTTAACAATTTTCTTTCAAGGGATGATGAATCCACTTCCAATGATCACTGCGATTAAACGTTTCAACTCACTATTGGCCGAGAATTCTTGACACAAGAAGACTCGTTCACTGTAGCTGCATATCGATGCATGCACGCATGCAGTACTAGGTAAAGCTCTATTATTCACTACGGTTATATGTCACAATCTAAATTTACTACAGATTGGAACAGTAATAACAACTAGTACACGGTGACAATGCGTAAACAGTCAGCGTGTTATAATCCCAAGGTTGGTGAGCGAGCGTAGACCTGCTCCGTACAGCTCACCGAGCGGCACTGAACACTGCTTTTCTCGCGGCCGGCCTTCGCAGTCTGCCGGGCGGCCACAGCCGAGAGTGAAAAATCCAATGGGACCCGGTCCGGGCGCGCCGCTCTCCGCTAAACTTGGTGTGGCGCTGTCCTACGTGCGGTGCAAGGCAATGATGGAAACGCTTAACTTTTTCAAGTGCTGTTTGCTTATACGATGTTGCAATGATCGTTATATTTTCTGCGTATCTTGATAAGAAAACGATGAATGCATCATTTCATTAGGTTAAAGAGTATTATATTATATATTATATTATATATTATTCATTACATGAAAGACCTATTGTTGCTATAATGACTGGTAAATTGTCATGATTTTGTTTTCATCACTAAACAAATATCTACCAAAATTATTGTTATTGATATAATTAGTGGTCGTAGTAGTAGTATCTTTATCGTTTTTATTATCATCATTATTGTTATCATGGTGATGATGATGATGATGATGATGGTGATTATGATCATCATTATTATCATTTTCAGAACTATCATTATTATTATTACTATTATAATCATTATTCTTAATACCATTATGCTATAGTCTATTATTGTTATCATCGTTTTTGTGATTATTATCACTGATGCTATCATTATTATAATCGGCATCATCATTTTTGTTATTATCATTATTATTGTTATTATTATAATTATTACTGTTATCATTATTATTGTCGTTGTTATTATAATTATTATTACTATTGTTATTATTATTATTATCATAATCATCATTATTACCATTATTATTATTATGATGATGATGATGATGATTACTATCATAATCATTGTTGATATTGTTATCATTACCATTATTGATATTGTTATTATTATAACAATTAATATTGTCATTATTATTATAATTAGTATTGTTGTTATTATTACTAATATTACCATTACTATTGTTGTTATCATTATTTATTATTATTATTATTATTATTATTATTATTATTATTATTATTATTATTGTTATTATTATTATTATTATTATTATTATTATTATTATTATTATAATTATCATCATCATTATTATCATTATTGTTATTATTATTATGATGATGATGATCATCATTATCATTTTTATCATTATCATTGTTACTGATATAATCATCATTATTATCATCGTTATTATTATCATTATAATTTTGATGATAATAATGAATGTTGTAATAGTAATAATAATGATAATGATAGTAACAATAACAATTACGATAGCAGTCGAAAAATAACAATAACAATCCTGATTTTCATAATGAAAAAGATAATAAGAAAAAATAATAAAGAAAATAATCAAGATTATAAGAATAGCAATAATGATAATATCAATAATAATGACAATAATAATAATAATACGAAGAATCAAAATGATATTAACAATGATAACACTAATTATAACGATATTAAGAATAACAACAATGATTATAATGATAATAATAATGCTAATACAATTAATTGTAAATTGATAATAATCATAATGATAATGATAATAGTAAAATGGTAATGCAGATAATAATGATAATGGTAATGATAATAATGATAATAAGGGTGATAAGAAATGATTGGAATAATAATAACAGTAATAATAATAACAGTAATAATAATGCTAGTGATAGTAATAATGATAATGATAATAATTATGAAAGGGGTTATAATAATAATGATATAAATAGTAAGAATAATTATATTAACGATAAAGATGATAATGAAACTAACAATGAGAATAATAAAATCGATGATAATGATGATAATGATAACGATAATCATAATGATGATAATAACAATGAGAATAATAAAATCGATGATAATGATGATAATGATAACGATAATCATAATGATGATAATAACAATGATAATAATAAAAATAATAACAATAATTATAGTGATAATGATAATAATAACAATAATTATAGTGATAATGATAATAATAACAATAGTGATAATATCACGAATTTTGACACAAAATAACACAAAATGTGATAATTATAGTAGCAAAGGTAATAATGTTATCAGTGGTAGTAACACTAACGATAATAAAATGATTATAATTAGAAGAATAGCGATGAAAACAATAATAATAATGACAATAACAATAATAGCAATAGCAATAGTAAAAATTATAATAATAATAATGATAGTAAGAGAGGTTATATATTCTATAATAATGATAATAAAAAGAATGATAATAATAATGAATGATGATGATGATAATAATGATAATGATAATAATAATGATAATAATAATAATAATGATAATGATAATGATAATGGTAATGAAAATGAAAATGACAAAAGCAATGATAATAGTAAAAATGATATTGAGAACAGCAACAACAACAATGACAAAAACAGCACCAAAAACAACACCAATAGGGAAGATTATGATAATAGTAATGATAATGATAATGATGATAATCATAATGATAATATTAAGAAGAATAAAGATAACAATAATTATAACGAAAATAATGATAATAAGATAATGATAATAATAAAATGATAATAGAATTATTATTGATAATGAGGATGACTGATGATAATAATAATGATGTTGGTGATAAAAATCATCATCATCATCATTGTCCTATTAGTAATAATATTAATGATGATAATAATAATAATAACAATAATGATAATAATAACAATTACAACAACAACAATAACAACGATGATAACAATGATAACAAAAACAATGATATGAGGATGATAATAACAATAGTGATACTACTAATAATAGGAAAATAAGAATAATTATAATGATAAAAAAAGAACTACTATAATACTAAAGATGATAATAAATATGACAATGAAGATAATAATAATAATAATAATAACAATAACAATAATAACTATTATAATAGAAACAATAAAAGTAATAGTAATGATGGTATCAATAATAACAATAATGATATTATTGATGATAATAATTATAACATAATGTTAATAATAATGACAAGGAAAATAATAATGATAATTATTATCATTATTATCATTATCAATCTTGTTATTATTATTATTGTTATCACTTATTATAATAATAATAATAATAATTATTATTATTATTATTATTATTATTATTATTATTATTATTATTATTATCATTATTAGCTTTATTATTATCATTATTATTATTACCAGCATTATCATCATAGATGTTATTTTAATTATTATCATCATTACTATCATTATTGTTATTCTTTTATTATTACTTTTATCATTCTCATTATTATTGTTGTTATTATTATTATTACTATCATTATCATTGATTTTATCATTATTATCATTATTATGATAATAATAATAATTATTATCACTATTATTATTACTGTAATTGATATCATCACTATTGTTATCATTATTGTCATTGCTATTATTATCATCATTCTGATGATAATGACGATGATAATGATGATGGTAATTTTAACGATGATATCATTCTGATGATTATAAGATTAATTATGAGACTAAAGACAGTAAAAACAATACTGCTACCTCAACTGCTGTTGATGCTACAACTACTACTATAACTACTACTAATAATGACATAATTATGATAAGAACAACAACAACACCAATAATAGTAACGCAATGACGATAACGATAATAATGATAACAGTAATAACAACAACAGCAACAATGATGATATTGACAATAATAACAATAATAAGTAATAATAATAATAATAATAATAATAATAATAATAATAATAATGATAATAATAATAATAATAATAATAATAATAATAATAATAATAATAATAATAATAATAATAATAATAATAGTAATAGTAATAACAATAACAACAATAATACTAATAAAAAGGATAATAATAAAATAAAAGTAATAGTAATAATACTAATAGTAATAACAAAAACAATGCTGGAAATAATAACAAAATAAAATAATGATGATGCTGATAATGATAATCATAATCACAATATTAATAGTTAGAATAATATTGATAAAAAAATAACAACAACAATAATAATGATGATGATATTACTATTATCATTATCATAATGATAATGATAATTATTATTATGATGATTATTATTATAACGACAAAAAAATATAATAATGATAATAATAATAATAATAAAAGTAATAGTAACAACAACAACAAAAACAATAACAATAATAATAGAATAACAACAACAACGGTAATGATGATAATAATGATAATCTGGCACTGATAACAATAATAAAAATAATAATGTTAACTATAACAAAAACAATAACAACATCCACGGCAGCAGCAAAT
>NC_091551.1:23588713-23591213 GCF_042767895.1 Penaeus vannamei | reverse complement strand
GAACAACAATAATGATAATGATAATAATAATAATAACAATACTAATAATAGCCATAATAATAATAATAATGATAACAATGATAACAATATCACAAACAGCAATGATTATGACAGTAACAATAATGACTGCAATAGTAATGATAATGACTTAGATGATAATTGCAATAATAATAAAGATGTGAATGATAGTGATAATTGTAATAATAATAATAATGATCATAATAACAATAATAATGATACTGATGATCATCATAATGATAGTAATACCAATAAGACTGACAGTAATGAAAAAGACATTGAAAATAGTAATAATGATAATGACACTATATTGCCAATATATTAGTGTTGTTATAATAATCATCGCTATCATCTTTATGAACAACAGTTATAGTTACTTCCTGCTTATATATCGGACTCATACGGAAGCCTTGACACATCCTAAAATAAAACTAAATATCTTTTTACATCAAGACAAATTTCATGATACACACGTAATATGAAAATAACTAAAAGTATTATCTTGAAAAATATTATTATTGGTATCAATTAGAAACATAATTTGCGCATGTGTTCCTCGGTAGTTCAATATGAATTCAATTTTATATGCACAATAAGCCACCAAACGAAATTTCCCAAAGAATGAAATTCTAACTACAACCGGATTATCTGATGGCGTCCGGACTCCGAGGAAGGGGCACGCCGCACGACAAAGAGATTGCCTTCAGTATTAGCCCAACATGAAAGTTTATGGACAGACAGACACAAATCTCGAATTAATTTCATAGATTGTCTTTACTAGAGTTTTCAAGGATACAGAAAAAAAATTATAGAAGTGGGGAGGTCAATTTTATACGCCAAGACAACCATATTTGTGCCATACAAACATCAACCGAATGAACAGTTCCATAAGATATTAAAGACTTTCTGCTGAATACAAAAGGAAATAGTTTTTTTTTTTTTTTTCTTTTTTTAGTCTTTCTTCGTGTGACGTCCGCATAAATCGCCTACGTTGTATGTTACTCATGTTATGAACAGTGAATCCACAATGTTAATATACTCACACGTAGAAACATTATTCCTTAAGACAAATATTGATTTTAATGACTGAGAGCAAATCATGATATGCAGACTTAAATACAAAATGGCCCACAACCACACACTCAGTATCATATCAACACACTGAAAGGTGAACATAGTATAATGGCATGGGTATGACCGAGAATCTGGATAGGCAAGAGGTATAATATCCGAGAATATCTTCTATAGTGTTTATCTGTTGTCTTATTTATAATCTTCCATTCCATATTCCAACTGAATATTAACTTTCTCGTAATTGTGCAAAACGAAGCAGTGAGAATGCTTTTACGAGAACTTCGATGCACAAAAATAGAGAGCAGAAATGAATCACTCATCCACTGAAGAAAAAATGCAGGTATAGTTGCGTCCTCCTGCACAGAAATCATAGAAGGTCCTCATGGTCTCTAGCTGTGAATCATGGACAATAATAGCTATTGCCGACCTCATACCCGCGGATTCAATGGGAACTGGACCTTAGGGCAACTATTTACATGCTGACAACCCTTCATAACTGAAGAACCCCAGGTTGATTGTTCAACCCTCCCTTCTACCTTACCCATTTACCTGTTATTGAAACGCACTTCTTTTTCCAAACGAATATGGAGATGAAAGGTCCTTGACACAAGGACAGGTGTTCTTGCGTAAATACTTGTTCTTTTTCGGTGATTATGGAAAAGAGGATGCGGTGCCTTACTTTGTAAAATTTATAGAAAAGGTATGATATACATCTCCCATTGCCACAAAATGGTGTGGTCCTTTGCAGTTAGTGATCTGGTTGGTATATTCTAAAACAAATATTCTTGGGTACATGATCGCGGATATATTGTAAATGTAGAGAGAACAAGATCTGATACATGATCAGTTATAAGTTTTCACAGTGATACTGTAAGGTAATTAAAAAGGTTTTGATAGACATCTTGATCTCACTATGAAAATTTCTTCCCAGTTATACTGATAAACCCAAAGGAAATTATTCAATGTCCTCTCAGCCATTGTTTGATTATTCAGTCACAATATGTAAGAGTCATTATGAATGAAAATCAGACTTAAAACTCGTTGCATAATTACATATAGCTATAATCTTTGCACTGCGTATCACATTTGCAAATCGTGTTGTGTTTGAAATATAAGTTAGTGCTTGAAGCTTATACAACACCACATGTCAACCTAAACACCTGAAAGGATGAGTCAGATACTAAACACCACGTGAGTTTAGAACTAAATCTTTGTGAGGTGAAAAAGCTTGATCACCAAGGAAGTGTTACGTACTGACAGAATCGAATGTAATACAATACTTGGTTTAGTCTTGTCATCGGGAAAGGTGAGCTATTTCGGTATTTTAAAAATCAATATTGGACATCCTGATACCGTAACCGACTTCACATACTCCTTCAGCGTCCCAGTTGCACAAAGGCAAAGCAAA
>NC_091551.1:23526213-23536213 GCF_042767895.1 Penaeus vannamei | reverse complement strand
CCGGGGTATGTATCCCGTTCAGACCGTGTGCGTGTCACAGAATAGAACAATGGAGTGACCAACAGCCAATATTCGCGCCTCCGAACCCCATTCTTTGCTACAAGTGTTACTACATAAGAATGTAGTCAAGGCGAGTCATGGCATTTGCATATCATTCATATCCAATTCACAGACGTCTTCTAATAATAGCAAGGCTGTGGAGACACAGTCCTCGAAGGGCAGCAGAGGAACGTCTCGCTGTCATCAAACATCAGCAAAGAGTGAAAGATTGTGTGGGCGTCAGCACGGCCGCAACTCCCTCACACACAAAAAAAAACACGATTTCCCAAATCCTTCAAATACTATAACTACTTTTCATGTAAACCTCCCTTTTGATTGTAGGTAGGCAAAGTAGACGTCTGTTTACCTGCAGACAAACATGACTGGGCAAGAGTCAGAGCCGATAAAAGGTAGTTAGGAACCAAACATTGCATAATGAACGTTTACTTTTACTTCAGCTTTGCATTTTTGCAACTTTTTTCGGGTGTCTTCTAGCACTCCTTGCGGTAAAGGCCATATCTGCCACGGGTTAGGCGTCCGTAAATCTCGGTCACCTCAACAGACAACGCGGACAGAATTGAAGCTCTATGTTCTCGTTACCTAATCTCTTTAAAATTGAATCCAAAATAGGCATGTTCGATGAGAGGATAGTATAATTCGATTTATTTTTGATATCGATTTCATTAACACACGCCATGGATTCCCGATCAGAAGAAAACAGTCTCACTGACCCTTGTCTCAGCGGAGGAGCTTTTGCAAAAACTGGCTTCCGAGCGCTGGCGACTAACTAAACAAACCAAGGATGTTTAGAACAGCTTTCTAGAACTGGTTCGAAAATACGACAAAGTACCAAGCATGTAGCGAATTCTATGAATGATACCGCGATTTCTTTATATAAAAAATTCAATAATTTTGATAATAAATGAATAATTAATTTATATATACATATTTATTTATATATATAGAAGACATTCTACGATATTGGTTTCTTAGTGCTGATTGGTTAAACATCTAGTAAATAATTTAATCAAACTTCATAAAGAATCAGCATTCTCGATCTATCATTGACTATCACATCGAGAGTAAATCCTCTTGCAGTCCGTCCACATTTCCTGCGGCTTTCGGATTTCGGATTATAATCGCCAATATTTCATCTCTATATGGAACAACTGTCCATCACTATTTATGGCAGGAAAATGCCAACTATGGTGAAAACACCTTCACTCTCTTCCAGCGAGATGATCACTGTTTATGGGTCGCTACAAAAACGAAAGGTTTGCGCGCCCGGGTACTAACGGTCAAGGATGAATTACTCAAAGTAAACACATTCCGCAAACCAGAGATGTCACGCCTTCCCTCCGCCTTTAAGATGGGCGAGGACGGACGTGTAGAAGAATCTCGCAAGGTGGAACTTACCTGTGGTCTTTCCGGCGATGAGCCTGAAGGAGGCGCTGAGGAAGTCGAGGGAACAGATGAACATGTACAGGAGAGAGAGGGCAAGGCAGATTTTGCTCGTGTTTAGAAGAATACGCTTCGCCTTGTCTGATGTTGACATTTCTGTAAAGATGATAAGAAAAATCATGGGTATTACACGTGTACATGACAATGGCAGTATTCAAAAATTTCCCTGCAGGAATGTATAAATGTATGAATGTCGTCTAGGCAAGGCAGATATCAACATTTAGCAAATGCCACTGCACGCATGAATACAGAATTTATATCAGTTATGCAAAATAATTTGCATATTATTGCGTTGATAACTTTTATGTGTGAATGGTCGTTAAATAAAGACCTCTAATTGTATGCATATTCTTTAAGTGGTGTATACAGCAACTGAGAGACAAGAAAAAAAAAAAAACACTAAGTGCTATGAAACAGCATATTCTACTTTCTTTGCGAAGGCCAGCGCATAGAAAACAATACCGATATTGCTAACTAATATTCAGCATACATAAAATAAATAATATATACAAGATAAACAAAACACCCTCCCCACCCCCCTTCTCCCTATAGCCCCTTAGCAGAATGTCGTGTTCTAAACCCGGGCGAAAGGTTATGCAGCTTTCATCTGTAGAGCAAGGGATGAAAGAGCTGTAGACGGCGCCCACCTTATCATGCTGAGGGCATAGGCTTGGCTCGGGTCCCAATGCTGCCTTTTACGGACGGCGGTGTCCTGAGCTACGACCTGAAGACATCGGAGGCTAGTAACCCTGTTTCTGTCTAGTGGGTGAGGCGACTGCTGTGAAAGCGAATCTGTACTGCGGGTGGCTATGGAAGTCGTGTCTGGGTCTACTGGCAAGGAAGTGCTTACCAGTACTCATCCCCGTGTTTTATATTAATGAATATGGAAACGTTGGAAAACAGATACAGGTTATTATTATTATTTTTTACTGATGATGAACTATGAAGTGGATCTTAGATTAGAGTACACATCTTGCCTCACGATAGATGGGGAGAGTATAAGGCCTACTCCTGTCAAACCAGTTGTACCTAAGTAGGCCTAGCAACAATGTGGCGCGTGCATGCTTGTCGGAACGAGTGCAAGATCATTGAACTCATGTGATTGCGTAAACATTTATTCTTACGCGTGCTGCTACAGGTCCATTGATGTCTGGCGCATTTATTTGTTTTAGACATTA
Source organism: Penaeus vannamei (assembly GCF_042767895.1). Classification (NCBI taxonomy): domain Eukaryota; kingdom Metazoa; phylum Arthropoda; class Malacostraca; order Decapoda; family Penaeidae; genus Penaeus; species Penaeus vannamei. The sequence continues at coordinate 23,533,535 of NC_091551.1, read as the reverse complement.
GCCATTATTCTTACTCGTTCTACCAAGACGTCCAACCGTCTATTATCTCGCTTATTCACATTGCTAATTAATTTTCACTGCTGTTCTCGTAAACCTCTCTATTGCGAAAAGGAGGCAACAGGTGTTGTCCGGCCACTGGGTTTCACATAGAAGTCGGTCAGTTAATGCCTAGGCAAAAAAGTTGCCCCAGTGCCCGCTTAACACGCTCGCCGGAACGTGCCACGCGGCTGAAATACAGTCACTGTTTGCTCGTCCATGGCCGTGGTCCTTGGATTGGGCAACGGTGACCGTGGCTGCGTTATTTTTTAGTTGATCCGCCGCTTGCTCTCGAGATTGCATGGAGAAAATACTGGTCGATTAAGGAAATCTTATCCAGAATGTTGTGGAATGATCTGTGTTCTTATTCGAAACGAATGAAATCGTAAGAACACCATTTCTGCAGTTTAAAACATTAAACGCTCTAAATTCAACACAGTAGCGCGTCGGACCGGTCTTGGTTCATTCTAAACTGTGCTGATTTAGCAATATGTATTGCTCAATGAGATCAATACCATCGCAAGCATGGTACAACGTTTGCAACCTATAACACGCCACACCCTGGTGGCTTCAAACGTTAACGAAGAAACGTTATCCGACTTCCCTCTTGTAACATGGCTGTTCTGTAGTATTTTAAGTTTGGCTAAATTATGAATTCCCTGTGATTTACGCAATTCTTAACCGTTACGTTTAAAGCAAGTACTTGTGTAGTAACAGTTTCATTAATATTAACTATGTTTATAATGTATCTGGTCAGTCTTGATGTAACGGCCAGGTAAGCATGACTGTGAAGCACTGTAACGGAGCACTCAGCCCTTTCTTCATAATAGAAAGCTTCTCTCGGTGTCACATTCGTTATAAAGTATTGTGTAAGGAAAAGGGAAATGTAATCTGTGAATAATGACCTTGAGTGGGCAGTCTCGCTCCTAGGTCGCAGGGCAGAGGTGGGCACGTTGCCACTGTCAAGGTGAAAGGTACGTCGCACGCTATTCGAGGATGGAGGGATGGTCGGGCAGGTTTCTGGAGCCTTAATGGTCACGCCAAGAACTGGTCTAACTACAATTCCACGATCCAGGTCCAGTGCGTACATGGAGTGAAAGGGGAATGCGTATTTTCTTTCTCGATCAAAATAGAATGGTCTGTCTGAGGCTGGCTCCTGTCAGCTATACCGATTAGAAATTGAGATTTGACGATGGTAATTCACTTGCTCTGTGTCTCTTTAACATGTACTAAGTAATAGGATGCATATATGCATTATTGGCCTTTGTTAACTATATGACTCAGCGACTAATAAGCTGCAACTCGTTATAATAGTGAAACGATGACCGCTGCCTTTGGTGGCGTATTGGCTTTATGAATGTTTGCTGCAAGGTCTGATCCATATAATGCATGGCGGGCAATGAAGCATGCATACATACATATATATTTGGCGTGTGTGTGTGTGTGTGTGTGTGTGTGTGTGTGTGTGTGTGTGTGTGTGTGTGTGTGTGTGTGTGTGTGTGTGTGTGTGTGTGTGTGTGCGCGCGCGCGTGCGTGCGTGCGCTGCAGGTAACAGCGAAGCTCACTCACCACTCCACTTGGGTCCTGAATCCTCCACGAGCTCGACGATGGCCCAGGGATCGTTTACTTTCGCCTGGCTGCGCTCCTGGACCTCCCGCTCCTTGTCCGCTGCTTTCGAAGGCGTGTCGCCATTGTAGGCGGTGTTCACGTGGCCGTTATCCATCTGCAGAAAACATAACGCATCGTTACACATGGCATATTTGGGCTACTACGTGAGAAAAAAATGTAAAGCGCTGGGTGACATGTCTCATTCAGACAGGGAAAGCTAGAATATTCGATATCCTGATTCGCCAAATCACCGAGCGGAAAGAATCCTGATTGCTGATAAGATACGGTTGCATTATGACGTCAGCTAATGAGCCCCTCCGCATCACGCCATCAAGGGACGATTATTCCATAACGAGCTATCATGAAGCCGACAATGAATGGGCGCGTTCCCTGTTCTTTGCTTGTTCTCGAGATTCTGTGTTCCCAGTCTCTAGATGTTGATTTTCCAATGTAGTGTCATCACTATGATAAGAAATACTCATTTCATGAATTGTGAAATTGTACTACACTTTAATCACAATGCTGACATCATGGAACGTAGATGGATTTGAAGTCTAAGATTATCAACATTTCCTCGAGACCAAACTCACAAAATACATAATCGGAAAGCGTAATCAGAATAGGGCAAGGTAATTTATATAACCCAGTGATTACCTTGGCCTCGGAATACATTCACTAACAAATGAGGTTTGGCTGTCTCGGCTGTGCTAAGGGCAGGTACAACTACTTTAGTCGAACAAATACTTCAGAAAGCAAACGGCTCCTCTCGACATAACAGCCATTCGTCTATTTTTCCATTAACTTTCTCGATTTGCGCTCCAGCCATTCGTCTATTTTTCCATTAACTTTCTCGATTTGCGCTCGTTCACTGATGCATGATAGGCCTCCCCACATTTTTGTCAAAAAATCTTTACGCACTATATAAAACAATACTAATTCCCTTTCCACGCAGATGGATTTAACCCAACAAACACCAAAAGTGAAATGAACATCCCGACCAGCGAACGGCTTTCCTCGTTCACTCCCGAACCTGACTAATATCTTGGTGATGCACGACTGTTATGTTTACACCTGTGCGAGAACACCTGTGGGCCGCACACACAGCTCAGGTGGTGTTTATCCCATACCTCGATGAAAACGAACATACTAGTATTTAAGTTGTTATGTCATTTTATATGAAATAAATTCCATTTTTACATAACATATTTTAACGCTATCAAAACAATGTGTAAACAGCATGATGGCACAGAGATGATTCTTTTCCAATCATGGCAATAATATTGACATGCACTGAATATGATTGGGGAAAATGACCTGCAGTTATACTGTCGCTACCTGTGTCGCATCAATAATCAGTCTCATCCGGTGGCACACCTGCAATCAGTCTTATCGCATGCAATTACCGCCCCCCCCCCCTCTCTGCCCCCACCTTGCACGCATGTGAACACGTGCGTGTAAGAGATGCTAGGTTCCGATTTATCACCTTTACTTTTATGGACAGAATGATCGTCTCCCATAGCTTGCCAGCGTTAGGCAAAACAAAGAAATGACCAGATGACATTAAGCTATATTTGTATCGTATCATTTTCATCTATTCATTCACCTAGTAAAATGTACTGCAAATAAATACAATTTCTTCGCTTGTCTTATCAAATATAATCGACAGAGACCCGAGTTATAAAAACAGTATAACATTCCCTCTGGTTTCACACTCAAGGTCTCTTAGGTCTTTATCTATGCTAAGCTTCCAAGGCTGAAGGTTTAGCGTGAAGATACGAAGACGCGCGGGATACTGGGGGGATATTTTTTTATTCTCCAAGTGGACCACGTAATCTCCAGCCCTAACATCCTATTACATTTCTATGGACAAAAATTTAGTAACGCAAAGTCGGCTGTTCGTAGCGCATTGCATTTGATGATATATGATGATAAGATAAACAGCACTGGATTTGCTATTGTCTTAAAAAGCTGCAGTATACTTAACAAGGGCCTGACTTTGATGCATAGCGAACTTAAGAAAAATCCCATTCGGAAGGTATGAAGTATAAGTCTTGTTCTGCAGTCATAATAAGTCATGAACGCAAAACAATGGAATGCTCAGTCTATAAAAATATCACAATTCGTTTTAGAAAAATCCTTCTTCACTATGTGTAACCATTTCCCCTTCTCAACTGTCACGACCTAAATTATTAATAAAAACAAAGGAAACGAGGAAGGCGAGGTCAGCAAGGATGTAGTGCCTCGTTCTGTGTTCCTGTGACTCATTCGTACCTTTCAAGTCCCTTATGGAAGAGGAATGTTTTTTGCCTGCTTGGTCGTCGTAACCCCGTGAACGTGACCTTGTTGATCGGAAGATAAGAGAGATAATGACTCACAGCCATACAGAACGAGCACAGCGGGAAGGGAAGGACAACACCCGGGCAAGTTTTTACGAGTCCAACGCATCTTTACTTGTTCGGGACCGTGATGCTGCACGTCTATGGGATCAAGAGGTCACCTAGTAAAAATCTCAATGCTCATTTGGTGATGTAACAATGATTCGCTTTTAGGAAACACCCTGTTGCCAACCAAGCTGTGTTGCTGGCACGCCCTCTCGGCTGCCTTCGCGAGAGGTCTTGCCGCCCGCACGGTCCTCTACACCCTCCCCAAGGTTAGTGGTACAGTGTGTGTGTGTGTGTGTGTGTGTGTGTGTGTGTGTGTGTGTGTGTGTGTGTGTGTGTGTGTGTGTGTGTGTGTGTGTGTGTGTTTGTTTGTTTGTTTGCATTCATTATCCAGGTATAAAAAACGTGAACAAACGCATTTCAATGCTTGTTGACTAGACCTTCATCCTAACACAGGTAGGTCCCATATACTGTGTTCAACTTTCTTACAAATATGCTTAAGGTGACTGCAGGCTCTGGCTTCTATATGTTGCCACAGTTCACGCCTAGGAAATGTGTTCGGGTGTAGCAAGAGGTGTTCAGTTGTTCAGACCAGCGGAAGCTAGTTTTTGATCCTCGGTTGCTCAACTTACTGGGCTCTCCCTCCCACCTCCCTCCTCTCTCTCGTTTTCCCTTCCCCCTGCCCCCCCCTCTCTCTCTCCCTCCCTCCCTCTCTCTGTCTCTCTCTCTCTCTCTCTCTCTCTCTCTCTCTCTCTCTCTCTCTCTCTCTCTCTCTCATCTCTCTCTCTCTCTCTCTCCCTCCCCCTTCTCTCTCTCCTTCTCTCTCTCTCTCTCTCTCTCTCTCTCTCTCTCTCTCTCTCTCTCTCTCTCTCTCTCTCTCTCTCTCTCTCTCTCTCTCTCTCTCACACTGACGCTGAGGACCGCCGGATGCGCCTGTCACACCTGGCCGCCCTGTGAACCTGCAGTCAACTGCAGGTTCATGCTATTGTTGCATACATGGATGATGCGGTCAAAAAGAGAGAAAAAATAAAGGAAACCAATGCAGTTTCCACCTGATAACCGAAAACAGTGGCCTCGTCCAGAGCACACGGAAAACGCTGCTCGAATATTGGGCATTAGTAATAATGTGGAATTTGGGACAAGTCAGATGGAGGGACTGAGAGAGAGAGAGAGAGGAAGAGAGGAAGAGAAGGGGAGAGGAAGAGAAAGGGAGGGTAAAGAGAAGAGGAGAGGAGGAAAACGGGATAGAAAGAGAAGGGGAGAGAAAGAGAAGGGAAGAGGAAGTGAAGGGGAGAGAAAGAGAAGGGGAGAGGAAGAGCAGGGGAGAGAAAGAGAAGGGGAGAGGAAGAGAAGAGGAGAGAAAGAGAAGGGGAGAGGAAGAGCAGGGGAGAGAAAGAGAAGGGGAGAGGAAGAGAAGAGGAGAGAAAGAGAAGAGGAGAGGAAGAGAAGAGGAGAGGAAGAGAAGGGGAGGGTTAGAGAAGGAGAGAGAGAGGCTAAAAATATATTCAATCGAACCAAATCAGAACCAGCTCCTCGGATAAAAGAACCGGCATTTGAATGAGTGCTGCTTGTACCCAAATTCTCTGGTGCATGATAACTCGTTCTTTCGCAGACAGGTGGTTCCCGCGCTGATGCAATCCCTACCGGAGCCTCCACCTCTCTAGGATAAAGACTGTGACGCATATCCCCAGTAGAGGCTAAAATCCCATCCTAATACAGGAGGAAAAGGGTTAAAGTAGCGTTGCAAAATTTTGCCCCAATTTCATTTGTATATTGCGTTCATCATTGCCGTGTATTATCAGCTTCGACATCAGTTTGGTGGCACGGATATCCTTGCACAACCTGTATGAGATTTATATGATAACTGATTGACATCTTGTTCTGGCCAGCAGGGAAATAGACCGGCATTTCCGATTGTCTGCATTGTCACTATGCCCGCGCCTTTGTTTATGAGGTTTCTAGCCAAACCAAATGCCTGTTATAACTTTTCAATCAATTCTAGAAGTTAAATATGTTATGGCTGATGATTAAATGCAAAGCAAATGCCACTCATAACGTCCCTTTTACCTTAAAAGCTGGAGAAACAAATAATTGACCTTGGCATGCAGGCTGTGACCTTGATAGTGTACGTGTGGGTGTGTTTGCATCCTCTCAAGGTAAAATAAAGGCCCTATGATGAATTCAAAGATCACTTTCTTTATAATGGGCAGAGAGAAAATTGATTTGAAGTGCTACTCTCGACGCTCTGGCACCTGCCCGGCCATGAAAACAAGGTGCACATCCATATACATTGCGCTGTTGTTCTTTCCATTTAGCAGTTAAGTAGAGAATAGCGAAGATATAGCAACACAAGAGGACTTCCCAGCTACCAAGGAAGGTGAACATGAGGCAAGATTGGCGTCTGTGCACCTTGCTGGGGTCTGTGGCCTCTTAACTTATCTCGAATAAAGGTCAGAAGCGTTAAGAGTCTGACCACAAGCAACAGGAAGAGTTGAGGTCACATTGACATGATCTGTTGTTCTATTTTATAAAAAAAAAAAAAAATAAATAAATACAATAATAGATTTGGGTGACACAAATGAAAACAGGCCGTATATTCAACTGACAGTGACAATATCCAGTAATTAGTATAGTCAAGGATGAAACAAGAACACTAATATAAAATATAATAGTGGGCGTGTCCCATTACAAGACATCCCTGGATGATGCGGTGGGTGCAAACTGGAATACGAAAAAAATATCGACTTTAAAATCTATATGGTATTAGATGCAGCACCACTTCCTTTGCCTATATTAGACAATTGTGGATACATGTTATTAAACTTTGCAAGCGAAGAAAAACTCCCAAGAAGTTTTAAGATGTTATACTTTCGTTGGCCTTCGAGAGTGTGTTAAAGAAAATGTGGACTGTGACACGGCATACTATGCTACTTGCTTTCGTTCCTTCACTCGAAAAACAAAGCGAGCAAATGATTCATCTGAACAATGGAATCGATACTCCAGTGTCTGATCGCCAGACGCGTATTTTAAATATAAAACTTGGCCATCGGCACTATTTTTTTCCGGGCATAAGCCAAATTAACTTCAGAAACATTAATCATTTTCTTTAGACAGCTCTTATAATCAGATTATCAACACAATCAAACGAGTATCTTCAGTCATGCCTGTCTTACTTTATCTCAGGGGAAAGTACAGGAAGTGGCCGAGAAAATCCTGTAACTACCCTTAACCTTGAACACTCCCGGCAGGTTTACATGACTTCCGCGATTCCTCCGACGCGTTCATAAAATGTGGGGA
>NC_091551.1:23521213-23523713 GCF_042767895.1 Penaeus vannamei | reverse complement strand
TTCAGGAGTGTCTCCAAAACGTGGCCACAACTTCAGTGTGCACAATTCCATTTCATTACAATCGATGAAATGCCTCCACTACTCTTGTTATAACCGCGCAATGATCACTTATGAATATGACATCTCAGGCGTAGAGTCAGTACCTGGCCGTCGTAAGGAGGCGGGTCTTGGTTGAAAGCCACCATGGCGTTGAAATCTCTAACTCAGTGTCCGCCGGGTTACGTCTGCCACTGCCAGAACACTGGTGTCGACTGAGGATACCACTACACGTGTTTCAGGGTCTGATTAACTGTAGCCCCGGTAAGCCACACGATATTTATTCGAAGAGAACTGAGGCTCCGCCCCCTTAGGAGGTAAGCCCCTCCCCTTCCTGACCAGTGCCCATCATTCTTGTTGTTTGTACTTTTTATTTCGCCTTTACACTTTTCATATCATGGAGTGTAAAATGAACATATTTTCGAAGTAAACACTACAAGAATATCTCCCATTAATCTTACTAATAATACGAAGCGAGAATAACTACGTCAGGAAACGTCACACTGCGTCACTACCTCCCGCAGGTCGAGCAGCCAACCAGAATCGCTCGTCTGCGAAGGAAAGGTTTTCATTGCTTTAACTCTCTCCGCCCACATTGCATAATCGACAACAAAACTGGAATCGAGAGGATAATGCCAGACCCTCACTTTTGCTCAAAGTTCCTCACTTACCGGACATGAGGGAGTTGCTGCTCTTGGAAAAGTCTGAAGGGCACCGGAGACCCAGGAGTGCTTGCATGAGCATGTGAGGATGAGTCACCGTCACCCTGTTAACTGCACAGGGCTGCACGCGGAGTCGTACATGATAATGCCTCATGGTTCGAGCACAGTTTCCTCTCTCAAAGTGGATGCAGCAGCGCGGTGCATGCGGCGGCGCTCGGAGGCAGGAAGGAAAGGATTGGCCGCAGCCTTCGACGACGTCCAGCCTAGCCCGCCCGGCGAGAAGATTCAGGTTTATAATAAATCTTAGGGCTTACAGGAAGGACATTCTCGGTGAAAATACTCATCCCGGAAGAACGATTTTAGTGACTGCATGAAGATTGAGAATAATGTGACGTGCAAAAGGAGAGAAAAAATAGATGTTCAGGGAGAGAGAGGAGTATGAAACAGTGTCAACAGAGACATGTACAGAGAGCAATTCGAAGATTCTGTAGCATCCGACGAAGGAACCTCAGGAAAGACAGGGCGGATCCCAGTGGCTTTGAGGAATGACATTGGTTTAGATAATACTTCCCAGGTGTGACTGGCCTCGAAGCGCGGGCTGGAGGGCGGGCGATCACGTGCGCCTAATGGAGACGCCCACGTGATCATTCCACACAGAAATGCGCGCAGTCCACAGCCATGCAGGAGCGCGCTTGATAACGCATACACAAAGGATTTACTGCAAATGTTGCCAGAAACAGCTCAGGGTATATCATTCCTCTTAATTGAAAAGACCAAGATACTGGCTATGATTACAAGCAAAAATGGATTCTTCAACAATGAAACAAAAGAGTGACATGAGATATGCGACGCACACACCTTTGTTGTTGTCCTTTATCCCCGCCTCCAACAGAAGAAAGGCGTCAACACATCTTTCTCCTCGAGGAAAAAAGAAGGCGGGCCCCAGATCACGTTGCTATCATGAGAGGAACACGAACTCGAGGCGCGCCAGGTGACTGACCAGCGAGGACGAAGAGAACGCCTTGCTACGTCTTAACTAGTTCAAACCAGTCCTGGACTAGAGTACTTCTTCTTCTTCCAGCGAAGCTCTTGTGCTCTTGTCATTTTTTTTCCAGCATTTTTGGATTTCCATGTTTACGCTCTCCTACTTCCGAGCGGAGATTGGAAATGTAGAACGCTGACTCGGCACCTGAATATATATATTTTTTCCAACAATATATTTTTCGATCTCTCTAATGCCAAAACTAATCCCCCAGGCAGAATATGACGCAATTGATGAATTTTGAGGATCCTCAGTCCAAAATTATTTGCCAAGCCGTTAACTGGTAGATGAAGTTTGACATGTCATTTAAGGTCAGGTCAGAGAGGGGTGAGCTTGGGCGGGAAAGGAAGGACGCGATGGAGTGAGCTAAAGGTCCGATGAGTTGGCGCGCGCAAGGTCAAGGTGCAATGGGATGGCAATAGCCTGGGTAGAGTAAGCAAGGTGCGCAAAGGCGGCTGGCACTATCAACCTGAATGAATGAACAAAACTACAAAATTGAATAAAGAATAAGATCATTGCGCCGCTAAACACTCCATTTAACTGTATATATAATCCACTTCTTGTCGTATTTTTTTCTTATGCGTTATCAGAGTTATTTGTTCTGGAGTTTCCTCTGATAAAGGGGAAGGCGAGTTCCGCGCTTATCATGATAAAATGTATATGATTCCCCCATTAGTTAAATGTCGCTTTCATTTCCTCTTCCCTATTTGCTTCTGATGTGTTTTCTCATTTCTTTTCTCTTATTTTCTCTCTCCTTTTA
>NC_091551.1:23438713-23441213 GCF_042767895.1 Penaeus vannamei | reverse complement strand
GAATGGGATTACATCCTATTTTTCCTGATTTTCCTTAATGAGAGAGAGAGAGAGAGAGAGAGAGAGAGAGAGAGAGAGAGAGAGAGAGAGAGAGAGAGAGAGAGAGAGAGAGAGAGAGAGAGAGAGAGAGAGGGGAGGGGGGGGGGGAGAGGAAGAGGGAGAGAGAGAGGGATGGAGGGAAAGAGAGAGAGAAAGCGAGAGAGAGAGATAGAGATAGAGATAGATAGATAGATAGATAGAGAGAGAGAGAGATGGAGGGAGGGAGAGAGAAAGAAACAGAGACTTGCCGCCTTCACTGTGCCACTTTACGTGCGAACAAGTGGCCTCCGTGCACGCTTACCTTGTTTACTCTTACACTTTGCACCTGTTCTGATGGCGTTTCGTGTAGGCGGACAATAGCAGCCTCCCCCATTTGTCAACGTTGATAATCAATGATGTATACATTTGACATCAAAAGACTGGCAAGAAGTGAAAAATATCGCATATAGATCTTTTTCCCAACATATGAAGGAAATTTGTCACTGTAAATAGTAAACATTCCGTGAGTTAACTGAACGTGCATCTGTTTAAACACCTATGGATATGATGAAGCATATCGGTATATTTGGCTGAACATATAAATTAAATGAAACATAAAATCAAAGAAATTCGCACACAAATCACCAGACCTTTTTAAAAGTTCAAGCAAAAAAGGAAAGAAAAAACAAGAAAACAGAAAGACAGCGCAAGGTCATAGCGTTTAAGGTCAGTGACTGCGGTCGGTTGTAAAAGCGTTTTATAGCGTCGATATAAACACTTATTCATTGTGGCTTTTACCGTCAGGTGTCCATAGTGGGAATTTATGATATATGGGCTGAATTAAAAGCTACTGACACTCGGGAAAATACTAATTAAGTAATAATTTCCTAGCATTTATATACATCCATTTGCATTACACACACACGCATGCACGCACACACACACACACACACACACACACGCACGCACGCACACACACACACTCACACACACACACACGCACGCACGCACGCACACACACACACACACACACACACGCGCACGCACGCACGCACGCACGCACGCACGCACGCACACACACACACACACACACACACACACACACACACACACACACACACACACACACACACACACACGCAATCAAAACATAATAAAAAAACTATCATCAAAGTAGCCAAAGTACGAACCATAAATTAAGATTCCATTATTCAAGACCCACTTTGCCTGCACGTCACTTTTCCTCCAACGACTGTTCTCTTGGAGAGGCCCAAAGATGCCCAAAGATGTCCCGGCCACCTGCTTCCTGGTACCTTTAGCCATAATTTAGAAATATAATCTTCTACCAGAACATGTCTTGCCTGCTCGAATTTGCAACTTGAGTGCGTGGAACAGTTCGTCTTGGCGGGACGTAAGGAAAGTCCAACTATAACACACCAAGGAGTTACCAGAAGAACCATCAGCTGTTGGAGTAGGAGTAGTAGCAATGGTAGTTGATGGTAGTAGTAGTAATAGCAGTCACAATAGTGGCAGTAAATAGCAATAACAGTATAGTAGGTGTAGTAGTATTAATAGTAGCAGCCATAATAGTACAGTATTGATGGTAGTGCTATTATCATGGTCATCATTATTATTGTTATTATTATTAGTAGTAGTATTAGTACTTTTTGTTGTTGTAATAATGATAGCAATGGCGGTGCTAGTATAGTAATTGTAGTAGTAGTGGTAGTAGTAGTCAAAATAGTACCATACTGGTGGTGATAGTAGTAGTAGTAGTAACAACAGTAGTAGTAGTAGTAGCAACAGTAATAGTAATAGTAGTAACAGTAGTAGTAGTAGTAGCATTGCAGTAGTACCATTAATAGCAGCAGTAGTAATTATAACTACAATAGTAGAAGTGATTGCGTTAATGATAGCAATGCCGCTAGCGGTGATATTAGTAAGAACAGAAGCCGAGAGTGATATCGAAGTGGTGTAATTTACTATATAATATGCTGGACGTATTCTACTTATATATAATCTACGTTGATTAATAGATATTATCATACGCATGTAGGAAATTGTCTTTGGGGATATTTTTTGCTAGGTAAACTATTACTACCATTATCGTTATCATCATCAGTAATTTTGTCACAGTCGTTACTACTAATGTATTTACATTATGAATATTTTTTCATTGCTGCTGATTATCATCACAATTTTTTTTAAGTATTGTCTCCACTGTTCTTACTCTATTATCATCATGGTTATTGTTGCAGTTATTTTTCAATCCATATGGATATCATCATCATAATCGTTATTATCAATATCATTGTTATTATCGTTATCATTATTGTTATTATCATTATTATTCCCATTGTCAATAGCATTATCATAATTATCATTATCATTGTCAGGATTATTACCATTATTATCATCATAATTTTCAATGTTATTATTATCATTGTTATCATTATTATTACTACTACTACTGTCAACTCCC
>NC_091551.1:23338713-23343713 GCF_042767895.1 Penaeus vannamei | reverse complement strand
TATAACGATAATGGTGGTGATAACAACGAATGTCAATAGTAATACATAATAATAACAACAATAGTGATGATGATAATTGTAATAAAAGTAGAAATAATAAAAATGAAATTGATGATAAAAATCATTATGAAAACAATAAAACTAAGAGTGATAATAGTGATAACAATACATGATGTTGACAATAAATAAAACAATGATAATACTGATGATAAGGATGATGATGATGATGATGACGATAATAATGATAAGAATGATAATGATAGTAATAATAACGATAATGATGATGATAATAATAGTAATACCAATACTAAAATGATAATGATAAAACTAATAACAATAACAATAATAATGACAATAAAAATAATAATTATGATTATGGTAAAAAAAATGATGATTATTATGATAACAGTAGTAATACTAATGCTAATAGTAGAAATAGTAATACAATGCTAATACTAACAATAATAATAATTAGATATAAAATAATGATGACGATGGTGATAGTAATGATAATGGTGTCACTACTACCGCTACTAATGATGATAATAAGAACAATAACAACAGCAAAAACAACAATACTGATAATGATAATGGTAATGATAATAATCTAAAAAATGACAATAATAATGATCATGATGATGGCAATGAGGAGAACAGTAATGATGATAAGGATGATGATGACGACAATGATAATAATGATAATTATACTAATAGTGATGATAATCATAATAATGATAGCAATGATAATAATGTTGAAAGTTATAATAATTATAATGATAATAATAACAGTAATGAGGAGGACAGTAATGATGATAAGGATGATGATGACGACAATGATAATAATGATAATTATACTAATAGTGATGATAATCATAATAATGATAGCAATGATAATAATGTTGAAAGTTATAATAATTATAATGATAATAATAACAGTAATGATAATGATATTGACGACAATGATAATTATGATAACGATAATAATCATCATCATAATACTAACAATAATAATGAGGATAATAATAATAATAATGTTACTACTACTAATAATAACAATAATAATAATAATGATAATAATGATAATTGAAACAATAATAATGATAATAATGAGGATAATGATAATGTGATACTAATACTTATAATGATGATAGCGATGACGATGATGGTAATGATAAAGATAATTGTAGTTTAGCAATATAACAATGATAATAATTATGATTATAGTAGCATCGGAATGATAAGAAAATGAATAATATTGACAACTATGATAACAATAATAATGATAATAGTAATAATAATGATAATGATATCAGTGATAGAAAAGAGAGGAATAGTGATAATAACATGAAGATGATAATAGTAATACGGATAATAACAGTGATGGTAATGATGATAACAACAATCATGATAATGATAATAATAATACCAATAATGATAACAATATCAGTAGTATTACTAATAATGGTAGTATTAATAAAAATTATATTAATAAAAATTATAACATTGATGATATTAATAATAATGATAATAATAATGATAATGATAATAATAAGAAATTAGTAATGATAATAGTTAAGATAATGATAAAAGTGATAACAATAATAATGATAATGATGATGAGGACAACGATAATGACAATAATAGAAATAATAGTGATAATGATAACAGTAGCAACAGAATGATAACAAAAACAATGAAAATGATGACGATAATGATAATAATAACAATATTTATGATAATTTACAACAATGAAAGTAATAAGAACAATGATAAAAATTATGATAATGATAAAGATAATCGTAATAATAATGATGATGATGTTGATAATGATAATGATTGTAATAATAATGATAATAAAAATGATAATGATAATGATGATGATAATGATAATAATGATGATAATAATAATGATGATAATAATAATGATAATATTTGTAATAATAATGGTTATGATAATAATAATGATAACAATGGTGATGATTATTATCATAATAATGATAATGATAATGATGATAATAAGGATAATAATGATAATTATCAAGACTCGCGGGAAATGCGCGGAAAAATGAAGTTTGATTCATGCATACGTGGCCACTCTGTACAGCGTGAAATCAGTGACCTCCAAGATGGCAACGTATGCAGGCGGAATTGGCAATGATCGACGTGATTCTTGATGGAGAGGAAGAGTCTAAGCATAAGCTGAAGAAAAAGGAAAGTGGGCACATGAAGCGTAGAAGAAAAAGGAGGGTTTGCTAACCTGTACAAGGAGTTAACTGATGGTGGAACAATTTCTTGCAGTATTTCATGTCTAAAATTGTTTCATCATATTGCTCAGTAAAACAGAGATTCATCTGGACAAGCAAGACACTCACTGGAGAAAGGCTATAACAATATTTGCAGTTTGTTTGAAATCAGATAATACAAACAATTTTTGATAGGCTATATATTGCATTTACTTTTATTTGAATCCATACACATATTCCTTATCGACAAACAACCATTTGTTTTGCTTTACAGTGTACTGTAAAATGGCTAAATTCATCATCAGAATTGTTGAGAAACTCGTGAAAAATTAGATAAATATTAGTGGCTTCGATATCAAAGGAGCGATTTTCTCTCGCTGACACTGGCGGACTGATATATCACTGATATGTGTGATTGGGTCTTAAGAAGTCCTACTCTCTCCGTGTTTCACCCTCCTCTTTCTCCCCGTCGCTTCCCATCTCCCACATCCTCTTCCTTTCTCTCTCCCTTTCCTTAGATTCATCCCTACTCTCCCAGTTCCCCCCCCGATTCTTCCATTGACTCCCTCACCTCCTTCCCTCTCTTCTGCCCTCCCCTCCCTCTCCCATCCCCTCTCTCTCTTACCCATCAGCCGTTTCCTCTTCAAGTCCTCTCCCTTCTCCCTTACCCATATCTCTATTCTCTTTAAACTCCCCCTTCCTTTCCTTTCTGCTTCCCCTCTTACCTACCTTTTTAACACCCCCCCCCACCCTCTAGTAGTCTGTAAATAATAAATGTGCATAAAGTAATGGCCTATTTAATTTTAGTTTACTCTTCTGAAGACAATTTCGTGCTAATTTCCAGAGGTACAATGGCGGACAAGTCTTTAAATGAACTGAAGCTTCGAATCTGTCTCACCCTGTACAAGGAGAGTGACATGAAGCGGATGTTGGAAACAAAATTCGAAACATGTTTGACACAGAGTTTATACCGTGACTATACCCACCCACTGAAGTCCCTATACACCGAACTTATTCATTCCAGCGTGTGGCACGATTCTATCCGCAGTGATCCGCACAGGTGGCAGTAGTCAGTAGTGAAGCATATTAGATGGCACGGTCATATACTTGATTTCCTGACTTAATGAACTACAACAGGATTCTCCTGGAGTCTGAATAATCTTGTAACTGCTGTTAAGAATTGCATCATGTGAGCAGTACTGTTTATATATTCATGTATTTATTTATTCCTTTTAGAGTTGGAAGGCGGTGCTTTTGTTATATTTGGGAATTATATAATAAGATAATCTGCGTAATATTTGCCTAATAAGCCTACGGAACATATGTCTAGATATATATGACAAGCGGCAAAGTAGAGGTTAGAAAATTAAAAACCTTGTAAATGTTAGCAGATGCTGCCAAATGTAGGAATAAGTACGTTTATTTATTCATTTGTTTAATTTCATCTCTGAAGTTACAAGTTTTTTTTTTATACTTCCCATTTTTGGAATAGGAGAGAGGGCCTGAAAAGGCAATTTTCTCTGAATTAATATTCCCTTTAATCATGCAATAAAATAATCGTCTATTCAATTATCATCCTTCTCATCCTTCTTTCCTAGTCATGTTTTTTTCATCTACATTTTAAGTTTCAGTTTAATTTGCAGAATATGTCTCATGCATTTAATACAGATATTCTTTCCCCCCTTTTCGCTGGTAAGTCAAAAATTGCGTGCAGGTTCATGGTCATTATGCCATCCCGTCCCTCCTCTGACGTCTCTGGCTGGTGTGATGCATCTCCAAGGCGCCGATCTGATCAGAGTAAATTTCCTGGAAGACATTACACTCTGATTACGGTCAAGGAGATTACTGGGTCAGCTTCCCTTGGGTTAGATCGATGGACTTCAACGCTGGGAATCAAGAGGAAGAAGCATTTTCTGCAGGTTTCCCAAAGATAGTGTATTTTATAAGTATTTATATATCATTTAAACATTCATTTTATTTTTTTTACTTTTATTTTATTTTATTTACTTTTTTATTTTTCATTTTATTTTATTTTATTTATTTTTTGCTTTATGAATGTATAGATATAATACTGCTCGGGATATGTAATTTCAAAACCTCAGCGTCAAGAAAAAAGGACAACTTTTTCAGCCAGCGGAACACGCCTAGTAGCCACGCTAAAAATAACACTGAGGTGTGTATGATGGTGTGAGCCGGCCACTCCCTCCGACAATAAAAGTGAGATGCAACGAGATGGACAAGTAAAACGCTGACATATCTCCACTATCTGCTACTTCTCGTCACCGTCCCCGACCTTACGTGCCAGGTCTTGCTACCGAATGCCCGTAACCACCGCGATAATAATCAGTGTAGCATCACTTATTATTAATAAACGTCGGGCGGCATCAGGCGGGCTCCCCTGTCACTCGTTAACCATAGGAATACTGGGTACTGCTAGTTGCCCTTAACCACCACCTGCCAGCACCGCCTGCAATAGCAAACTACCGCCTGTCTTCACCTGTCTAACATGAGGGGGACGAACTAGTAATTGGCAGTGCAGAAACCACGCTATTTTTTTCTGCTCTTTTGTTTCAGTTTTTGAAGACTTTCAGCTGATTTCTTTTATCTTCAACTTCGAGACTACGGTCATTTGCAGAATCTAACATATGGTATAGAAATGTGATCTGAACAATGTCGCTTTTTAGATAACATGAAACCTTAAGCATATGCACATACATGTACATACACACGCACACACACACACACACACACACACAC
>NC_091551.1:23316213-23323713 GCF_042767895.1 Penaeus vannamei | reverse complement strand
TCTATTATTATCTTTATCATTATCATTATTATCATTATCATTATTATCATCATCATTATCATCATTATCATTACTATTATTACTGTTATTATTATTACTATCATTGTTATCATTATAGTTAACATTATTATTATCAGTATCAGTATTATTATCATTATTACTATTACGGTCAATAACATCATTATCACCATCATCATCATCGTCGTCATTATCATTACTGTTAAAGATAATGATAATAATAATAATAAATAGTAAGTATTATCAATGCTATTATAATCATTATCATTGTTATCATTATTGTTATTATTATTATGATAATGAAAAGTGTTATCAATACCATTATTAGTATTAGCATTATTACCATTATCATCATCATTATGATTACCGTCATCATGATAATAATAATTACTGTAATCATTATAATTATTGTTGTTGATGTTATTATCATTAACATTACTTCTATTGTCATCATCATAATCATCATTATTATCATCATCATTATCATCACCATTTTTATTATCATATCATCATCTTTCTCCGTGTTGTCATTATCATCACCTGCCTCCTCCTCCTCCTTTCTTGTTATCATAATCATCCTCTTTCTCCTCCTACTCCTCATCATTATTCATATTTTCATCATCATCGTCCTCTTCAACGTTCTCCTCATCACCATCATTATCATAGGCATCTTTATCGTTGTTATCATCATCCACACCATCATAATATCTTTTCTCCTCCTTCTTATCATCCTCACCATCCTCACCTACCATCATAATAATGACAAATATATTTACTGATGTTTTTCCTACTGTTTGTTAGTTAGTTGTTAGCTTTGAAAACCATCCTTACTAAATAGATCTAAATATCTTATATCTAAATATAAATATTTTTAAAATCTAAATGCACTTTAGGGAGAATCAGGCATTTTTACGCGAAAAGTGAAACTGCCCCGTAATCTATATTCCCATTAATTTCAAATTCGCAAAGATAAGCGTCCGGCCTCGGCGCTGAGTGACTTTTTCCCTTCATTACATGTAACGGGAAGCCAACTGGGTTTTAATGCACTTGGGAGTCTTACAGATTACAAGGCTTTGTTCTTGAAGTAATATTGACTGCACTGACATTAATGCTTTGAGTGTTATCCTGTGTTTAATGGCTTTTCTTGTCACGAAAGACTGCTCGTTGACACTCATTAAACTTTTTTCTATGTCTATCTGTGTTTGTAAGATATCTCGCTTTGCCTAAGATTTTTTTTTTTTTTTTTTTTTTTTTTTTTTTTTTTTTTTTTTTTGCTCTCGGTGCTGGTTACCAGGATGTCTGGGTTGCCGAAAATCGTGATCCAAAAGAATTTTCCTTTTTTGTCCGTTAATTCGATTATGAAGTTAGGTTTTTAGGTTTCTCTTTCCTGAGGAAGGATATGTCAACCCTGAATTATTAATAAATTTAGAGATTATAAGTAAATGCATTTCAAACTATACTTACAAAATTATGTTTCACGATTTCCTTCTCCAGATTAAAGAAAATTGTGGTCTATTTTTGCCCAGAAAATAGTGTTCTAGTTGTGCACAGAAAATAGTGGTCTAGTTGTGTCCAGAAAATAGTAGTCTAGTAGTGTCCAGAAACTAGTAGTCTAGTTGTGTCCAGAAAATAGTGCTCTAGTTGTGTCCAGAAAATAGTGGTATAGTTGTGTCCAGAATATAGTGTTCTAGTTGTGCCCAGAATAAAGTGGTCTAGTTGTTCCCAGAAAATAATGGTCTAGTTGTGCCCAGAAAATAGTGTTCTAGTTGTGCCCAGAAAATGGTGGTCTAATAGTTCCCAGAAAATAGTGTTCTAGTTGTGCCCAGAAAATGGTGGTCTAGTATTTCCCAGAAAATAGTGTTCTAGTTGTGCCCAGAAAATGGTGGTCTAGTATTTCCCAGAAAATAATGTTCTAGTTGTGCCCAGAAAATGGTGGTCTAATAGTTCCCAGAAAATAGTGTTCTAGTTGTGCCCAGAAAATGGTGGTCTAGTATTTCCCAGAAAATAGTGTTCTAGTTGTGCCCAGAAAATGGTGGTCTAGTATTTCCCAGAAAATAATGTTCTAGTTGTGCCCAGAAAATGGTGGTCTAATAGTTCCCAGAAAATAGTGTTCTAGTTGTGCCCAGAAAATGGTGGTCTAGTATTTCCCAGAAAATAATGTTCTAGTTGTGCCCAGAAAATGGTGGTCTAATAGTTCCCAGAAAATAGTGTTCTAGTTGTGCCCAGAAAATGGTGGTCTAGTATTTCCCAGAAAATAGTGTTCTAGTGTCCAGAAAATTGTAGTCTATTTTTAACTATAACGAAAAAAAATCGTAACCAGAGAAAACTTGTCTGATGTATGCCTCGTTTCGTATCCCTGTTTTCAGGGTCATGACCAAAAGTTAGGCTGTTGGCTGTCTTTCATTTATATTTTCAATTTAAATTCGAATCACACATTCCTTCCAGATGCTTGTCTTGCAGTCCGAAATTCCATTACCTTTATGAGAAGTAATGACTGTATTGTGTGAGAATAATATTTGAAAAAGAAAATGTTTTAGAGTTTGCATAATCCGAAGACGAGATTAAATTTCCGCAAAAAAATATGTTTATTTAAATTTGTTTCATAAGGTTTGCTGATCTCGAAGCCAAGGAAACACGTTTTGAACAACATGAATTTTCTGGCCATTAGATTTGCATTTTCCGAAGTGTTGCCGTTACTGCACGTTGTCAATTACGGTCAACATAACATTGATTTATATTTCCCGGTTGTTTTGACCAAACGCAACCAAGAACAGAAGCCGAGGCGAAATTGATATAGATCTTGGAGATTGTGAATCCAAATTCTCGTATTTTTCTTGCTTTCCTCTTATTACGTTCAACCGATTTTGGGATAAGAAATATACAGGGAATCTTTTTTCATATATATCATTTCACTCTAAAAAAAAATACTTCTTTCACTTAACTATAATCAAATTAACTACAATTCCATGAAAATAATAATTCCCGTTGAATAATTACCTACGAAACAGTGATTATAAATAAAAATCCTTTTAATATATTCAAAACATATTTACATAATTTCACCAACTTTATCTCTTCTTAAAACGCATCAGTATTTACAACAAAGATTATCTGAAAATGAAAGTATAACACAACGATCGGTGAAACAGCTTTCCCGCCGTGGTCCAGCGAGAGTCTAAGCGAGAATCTAAGTGAGAGTCTTAGCGAGAGTCTATTCCTTAGCGCGAGAGGGCGAGAGAGAGAGAGAGAGAGAGAGAGAGAGAGAGAGAGAGAGAGAGAGAGAGAGAGAGAGAGAGAGAGAGAGAGAGAGAGAGAGAGAGAGAGAGAGAGAGAGAAAGTGGGAGAAAGAGGGAGAAAGAGGGAGGGAGGGAGGGAGGGAGGGAGGGAGGGAGGGAGAGAGAGAGAGAGAGAGAGAGAGAGAGAGAGAGAGAGAGAGAGAGAGAGAGAGAGAGAGAGAGAGAGAGAGAGAGAGAGAGAGAGAGAGAGAGAGGGGGGGGCGGGAGGCGAGAGAGGAAAGGGACTCGAACGCAGAAGGGAACGCAATATTACAACACGCGGCGACGGCTTGATACGGCAAAGGTCGGCAAAATCATAGGGTTTGGACCCACTACCAGTCTCTCTAGAAAGGCGGGATACCCTAATCCAATTCATGAAAAGGTTCCAGACGTAGTTGGATAATGACAGTCCGTTTTTTTCCTCTCCTTTCCACCCTGCCACCTCACGTGAGGTTCGTCTCGCCTCCTAATTGTACGGGAGAGACGCGTGCTCCCGGTGGCGGTGTGGGGTCTTCACGGCCGCTGTCAGTCAACTAAACAGCCCTGCCTATATGGTTATTAACTAAACAGCCCTGCCCAGATTGTTATTATCCAAACAGGTCTACCAATCTGTCGGTTTGAAATCTATTAAATATCTGGGGAGGTCTTCGAAGGCGGACAAGACACTGGGTTAATTATCGGCGAAACAAACTGCCAAATTTGTCAGAAATGTCTCGTATGTTGCCAGAGTGGAAGCGACGGAGTTCGTTCTTTTCCACACGAAATTAAAGGCTGCACGGAAGGGGTTCTTTTTGAGGTTGTTTTTCTCACTCTTTTTTCTATTAGGGAAGGGTCATATCTCATAATAGCACCAGCGCGGGCGATATAACGAACAATGACCATTTTCAGTGTAAGAGCTTCAATTCCGACACCTTCAAATTACATGAATTTTCTGCAGCCGAAGGTCATTTAAAGGCATCCATATTTCTGTGTCACAAGGGCAACTTTCTCCCGTCAGTATTAGAGGTTAAGAGGGATCGGCTGACCTTGTTGCAAGCCCCGGGTCATACGTCGATTGTGTGGAAGTTGATGTCTAGAAGGATTCCAGTTTGAGTGTGTTACGAAAGGAGTGGAAATTCACGATTCTCTGAAACTGATTGATGATGAAAGAAGAGATTATCCTTTCCAAGAGATGCATGAATATCAATATAAGATTAGAGAAAAAAAATGATAGGTGCAGCATTCTTCTTATCAAAAAATGAAGTAGAATAATCTATATATTCCTAGAATGGATTCTCTTCACATTAATGGAATGAAAAGTGAGGTCGGATCTAATGGATACTAATAGAAATAACTGTCTTTCTATATTAATGAAAACAAATTGACATGGAATGCTAAATACAGTTTAAAATCATAGAGGTGTTTAGTAACAAGAGCACAAGAATATTTTACGCGGTTAAACCTAATGAGTGAAATTTTACATTCCCTTTCAGAGAGAATTACTCCATTCCAGAAATTTCCGACTTGTCTTGGATTGCGAAAGCCGTCGTTGTTTCATATTGTCTTTACAGCATTTTAATTTTGCCCAAGAACAGAATACCAAGCAAAAGTACCAACCGCTTTTCCTTTCAGAAATTTGCTTATTGAATGTTGTGATATTTGATACCATGGCTTTGGTACTGCAAGTTCTTCAATTAAGTTATTATTAATGAATCTTATGAGTTAACCATAAGATCATTATCATGCTGTAATTGTTATGAAAATTATTTAAACTTTAATAATACTGATGAAAACGGTGATGATGATGGTTATCATCATCATCATCGTCATTATTACCAACATCATCAACATTGTAACCGTCATTATTATCATCACCATTACAATTATCATTATCATATAATTATCTTAATTATTATCATTAGGGGTGTTGTTTTTCTCATCTTTACCCTAAAAATCAGGATCATTATTATCTTGTTCATTATAATCATTATCATATTACAGGACAGCATTATCATTGCTATCATTACTGCTGTCATTATCAAAATTATCGTCATTACTATTAGATTCATAATATTTACCATCATCAGTATTACCATCTCCATCACTATGATCTTTTGTGCGAGTGTGCGATAACAGGCCAATTTCTACAGGGATGAGAGAACATATTCCTATACGATTCTGTATAACACGTCGACAGGAAAACGTCAAAGCAAAATACCCAAGTTGGTTTGCGAGACGAATGTTATTTCACGGGTTGTTATAAAACACATTGAATGTAACTGTTTAATAATACTGAATATTATTGTTTAGTAATATTAGATATTGGACCCACTACCAGTCTCTAGAAAGTCGTGATATTTAGGGAATCTTCATTTCATATATATCTAAATAAATTGAAATGGATTGACAATGAATGAGAAGTGCATTTTCTCGTGTCAGTTCTGCTTGACAATGTTTTGTGAAGATAATATTTCGAAAATGGATAAGAAACTGGCCCTTTGATTACCAATCTAATAACTATTAAATTCACATCACGATTGTTATTTACAATAGACAAACCATCATTAACCCATTATTGTCTGGTACTCTTGTAATAGTTATCATCAGTATCAATGCCGCGTTTATTGCAGTATATGATTAAATGTAATAGATATTCCTCCTGTTTAGTAAATAACCTTTACAGCATACATCAATTTCATAATAATATTTTTATTAATGGCGGCGTGCATGTATTTATTATCAGACTCATCTTCAAGTCTGGGATAAATGTCTGGAAAGATTAGTATTTATTTGTAATATTGTAATATATTCTTAAGTGACAAGTGTATGATATGGACCACTAACCCTGGCATTTATTCAGTGTACATTGTAATATTTCCATATTGCAATTTGCATTTTCAATGAGATCACTATATGGATAGCGTTGAATATTCACAGAAAGACTACGGGATCGTGTGTGTGTGTGTGTGTGTGTGTGTGTGTGTGTGTGTGTGTGTGTGTGTGTGTGTGTGTGTGTTTAGAGTATTACAGTATCATTCATTTTACTTCTGTTCCTTCAATTCATTCTCACATTTCATGGACACCTTTTCCATAGTTCTCTGAAAAGTAATTCCAGGTGAACAGGGCATAGTTACAGACTTCTTCACAGACTGTCAGAGCATGAAAGTATGCACAGATATCGCCGCCTCATAAACCGCCTGGTAAGTGAGGCGAAACCTGAAACGTACTATGTGTCTCCAAGGTTACGAGAAGGAGAGACGGACAGATAGATAGACAGAAAATGAGAGAGGGAGACCGAGAGAGAGAGAGAGAGAGGGAGAGAGAGAGAGAGAGAGGGAGAGAGAGAGAGAGAGAGAGAGAGAGAGAGAGAGAGAGAGAGAGAGAGAGAGAGAGAGAGAGAGAGAGAGAGAGAGAGAGAGAGAGAGAGAGAGAGAGAGAGGGAGAGAGAGGGAGGGAGAGGGAGAGAGAGGGAGGGAGAGGGAGAGAGAGGGAGAGAGAGGGAGGGAGGGAGGGAGGGAGAGAGAGAGAGAGAGAGAGAGAGAGAGAGAGAGAGAGAGAGAGAGAGAGAGAGAGAGAGAGAGAGAGAGAGAGAGAGAGAGAGAGAGAAAGAAAGGGAAGGAAAGTGGAAGGAAAGGAAGGAATGAGAGATGAATAGAAGAGGATGAGGAAAATGAAAATGAAGAGGTTGAGGAAGAGAGACAGACAGAGAGAGACAGACAGACAGACATCAACCAGATACCGTTAAATACGAAAGATTGGCCCTCTTTTGGACTCCTGATATTCCTGAACTTGTTCTATCTCCCTTTAATATGGGTAAAATGACCGATAGACATTTAAATAGTTCAAGTTCTTGCATCGCTTTTTTCTGTCATCCACTTTGAGTAACGGCGAATCCCTACACCTTTTTTTTTCCAAGCTTGTGTCACTTATCGTTTTTCATGATAATTTCGCCATATTTCAAAAATGCACTTCATCGCACTCTTACACCAGCTGATTCTCTTTCTTAGAAAATCCATCCCTTATCTTTATCTCACACTTTATGAAACAGGTTACCAAAACGGTAAAGTTCATACTTCATAGAAAATTTTCTAACTAGAAGCATTCAGAGAGCGCGTACCTCCGTCAAAGCAATTGGATAATTGATTAAAAAGATATCTATTAAAGAATTACATTTAAATTGCATATTTCTCATGTACACTGGTGACGTCCGCGTTTCCCTATCTCGCAA
>NC_091551.1:23296213-23303713 GCF_042767895.1 Penaeus vannamei | reverse complement strand
GACCTGTGTAACTAGTTGAAGAATCAAGAGATCAAATAAATAAGTGCAACCAGCAATTTCCATAAAGCTGAATAGTGGTTAAGAGGGGAGGGGGAGGGGTGGTGTCTAAATCACTTGACTCTAAATTTAGTCGTTGATATCATCAAAATACGGCCACGAATCAAAATACGGTCATGGATACAGTCTTGAAATATGGAACAACGACGATAAACCATTACTTATCGAGAACATAGTCACCAAAAGTGGCGTTTAGAGACAATCATAAACTAATGACGATTCAAAACTATAAAGAACTGCGAAAAATTCACAAATCCTCCAAATGAAATTTAGATAATTTCTAATTTAAACATTATGATAGTAAAATAGATATAAATAGAAGTGATGCAAAAGTGCATGCATTGCACAATCATTCATTCTGCAATGATTTATAAGAAAAACACAAATGCAAGGTTTGTATATTTTTACCAATCAGTATCAAAAGTTCATTATTACGAGCAGGGTATAATGATTATGATAAGAAAATAATAATGATAATAATAATAATAATAATTGTGATAATGATGATAACTATGAATATTTAGAATAGCAATGATATTTATTATACTAATAATAACAATGATAATAATTATAATGATGATGACGGTGAAACCAATAACAATAACAATAATAATAATAACGATAAGAAAAGAAGAGGAAGAACAGCAACAACACAACGTCAGCGTTAGTCAGTTCATCGCTAACTTTATCCTCTACTGTTTATTTTCTGGATTTAAATCGGCTGACCAAAAACACTACATCTAAAAGAAGAGAGATTATACCTGTTAACCACGGTTTGATATGCGGTATATTGAAGACCATAATACAATCCTAGTTCAGGTATACACAGCGGGCCCAGTTACCTTTCAAGATTTACTTCCCACACTTGATAATTTCATGATGTATGATCATTTTATATCTTCGTATTACTTTTCTAATGATGTGATCAATTAATAAAACGCACACACGTATTGTAGGAATTGAGTTTCCTTTTTATAATCAGTTTTAGGCTCTGTGAGTTTTATGACGTCATCAAGTATCTGAGATACGTCGATGGGGCACGGGCGGAAGGGCGGAGGTGGCCGCGCCTCGTTTATCGGTTGGCTTTAATCCAGCGCTGGTGACTGATATAGGGGCGCGCACCCACACACACACAAACAAACAAACACTCACACATATGTATATATAAATATATATATATAAACATATACATACATACATATATATATATATATGTATATATATATATACATATATATATATATATATATATATATATATATATATATATATATATATATATATATATACACATATGTATAAACACAATATTCACACACATTCATGTGTATGTGTATCTATCTATCTATTTATCTTTCCATCTATCTGTCTCTCTGTCTGTCTCTCTCTCTCTCTCTCTCTCTCTCTCTCTCTCTCTCTCTCTCTCTCTCTCTCTCTATATATATATATATATATATATATATATATATATATATATA
This sequence comes from Penaeus vannamei, assembly GCF_042767895.1. Taxonomy (NCBI): domain Eukaryota; kingdom Metazoa; phylum Arthropoda; class Malacostraca; order Decapoda; family Penaeidae; genus Penaeus; species Penaeus vannamei. Next base: position 23,302,178 of record NC_091551.1, on the reverse strand, counting down.
TATATATATATATATATATATTAGAACAAGATACTTCATACTCCTTAATTTATTATGTAACATACTTCACAAATTAGGGGATGTTAAGGCCGTGACCCCCGTTTGGCCACCGTTTCTTCTGCTGTTTGACCGGATGTCCTTCTTAACATCGCGGGTCCAGCTTCGGGGATCTAATGCAGGATTTTCAACTTGCGAATTGCATAAGGACCCACTGACCCATGGCTGCAAATTGCAATCATGCTCATGCCTCTTGCATAACCATTTATGAAACACCTGGGTCGTGGATTCATAAATTTGTTTTCACCAAATTGAAGTGTTCAATAAACGTGCAGAACCTTTGGGCTACTGTCACGAAAAAAAAAAAAATAATAATAGACGTATATTGTGAATCTATAAATCAATCTGCTGGAAACGACCTTGCATACGCCATCGTATATATTCATCTTCCACATTTCCAAAAACGTTATGGTTCAGGAAGGAATTCATGTGCCTGGTTGAATATTCCTTTTCTTTTCACTTTTCCCTTAAAATTGCTTGATAAAAGATTTTGAGATATGGCCACACGTGTAAGGCATAAGCGACTGTTACCCATAAAAACGTCTAATAGGCCTAGACACAGATTTTTATTTGACGATTAGATTTGAGCGAAGATAAGTATATACTCGTGTTCGTTTCAAGGTAAACAACCATTAATAAAGTAGCGCAGAAAAGTCTTTGACCCTAAAAGTCACTGTGAAAATCCTCAAACCATCCAAATTTGAGTAGATAAAAAAAAAGCAGCAGAAAAAAAAAATAGAGCAAAATTTACCCTTCTATAAAAGTCTCGATGAAATATGCGGTGCCAGGAAGTAACTATACCAAGAATTTAGTGTCAAGAATCCCTAGAAACGAATCAAGTCAACCTGCCATTTTCCGAGAGGCGGGAGATACAGCATCACTTTCCTCTCCTTGGTTTCTGGAAGAGTGTGCGTGAGGGGGATGGAAGAAGCTGATAAAACGTGATAATAGTCAGAGATGCCTATGAAGACGTGGCAGATTTTTACTCTTGGTGTTCTAAGCCTTATCTGTCATCAAGTGATTACTGGGGTTCCGTGATATACAATACGTAATTCAGGCAAATCATTATCTAGATTTCGCTACTCCTAAACTTAGTCCGGTAAAATAGACAGCCTCGTCTAGTTAGCGAAAATATTAATAAATTAACACAATTTCCCTCCCCTTTCTTGCAAGTTGCTCTCTCGCAATTTCGCTGTCCAGATGTGAAGAGAGCAATAACTAAGAGTGTAAATATACGTTCGGATCTTGCACTCGGAAACTCCACCTCGCTCGCCACTCTCGCCCGACCGGTTGAGTCTGGCTTCGCACCGAATTTCCGAGAAACAGCACCTGATGGACTACGGTGGCTCGGGTTTTTATGTATGTCACACGTCGTTGGTGTTCGTAGATTTAAAAAAAAGAAGAAAAAAAAATGATGGGGATGAAGAGGGTGAAGTAGAATTAGAAGTGTGATGATGATGATGAGGAGGAGTAGGAAGAGGAGTAGGAGGAGTAAGAAGAGGAGGGGGAGGAGTAGGAGGAGGAGGAGTAGGAAGAGGAGGAGGAGGAGGAGGGAGAAGAAGAGAAGGAGGAGGAACAGGATGATGATGATAATTATGATGATGATGATGATGTTGATGATGATAAGGAGGAGGAGGAAAATAAGGATAACGACGGCGATGATAATGAACAACAATAATAATTCTAAATGACAACAATGAAAAATAAAAATTAAAACCTCACATAAAATCTCTTGCAGCCTCATAACCAGCCAGATATGCAAAAGACTCTTTGGGGGAAATTTAGCAGGAATTCCCATTACACTCGCCGGCAGAGCGCACCAAAGACATTGCACTCTTTATTGCATGAATTTGCAATGATACCTTCGTGTGTGATATGAAGAGTTAGCCTTTTTCTTATCATCATCACCATCATCACCACCATCATCATCACTGTCAGCATTTGAACTCTCATGACCATTAACACATCATATCATCATCTTTATACTCATATAATCATATCATCAATATCGACATCATCCTCATTTTCATTATCGCCATAGTTATTGCAAAAGACTCCATCATCACTATCATCACCATCGCAACAGTCACCATCGTTATAATCATATAATCATGTTATCATCATCATCATCATCATCATTTTCATTATTGCCATTGTTATTGTGAAAAAATATCATCACCATCTGAAACACCAACACCATCATCACCATCGCAACAGTCACCGTCATCCTCATCATCCCATTTATCAATTAACAATTATACCATCATCATTATACAAACGCTCCCATCTGATAATCCACTCTCATGATAATCACTCTCGTAATAATCACCCATCTGATAATCCACTCTCATGATAATCACTCTCGTAATAATCACCCATCTGATAATCCACTCTCATGATAATCACTCTCATAATAATCACCCATCTGATAATCCACTCTCATGATAATCACTCTCGTAATAATCACCCATCTGATAATCCACTCTCATGATAATCACTCTCGTAATAATCACCCATCTGATAATCCACTCTCATAATAATCACTCTCATAATAATCACCCATCTGATAATCCACTCTCATAATAATCACTCTCATAATAATCACCCATCTGATAATCCACTCTCATAATAATCACTCTCATAATAATCACCCATCTGATAATCCACTCTCATGATAATCACTCTCGTAATAATCACCCATCTGGTAATCCACTCTCATAATAATCACTCTCATAATAATCACCCATCTGATAATCCACTCTCATAATAATCACTCTCATAATAATCACCCATCTGATAATCCACTCTCATAATAATCACTCTCATAATAATCACTCTCATAATAATCACCCATCTGATAATCCACTCTCATAATAATCACTCTCATAATAATCACTCTCATAATAATCACCCATCTGATAATCCACTCTCATAATAATCACTCTCATAATAATCACTCTCATAATAATCACTCTCAAAATAATCACCCATCTGATAATCACTCTCGCCGAGAATTAGAATCGGATCTAAAATCACCAAGAAATTATTTCCGTTACAATCATCTTCATATCTGACGTTTAGCAATCTCCCTTCTGCTTATTAAACACCAGAAATTCGAGAAAAAAGTAAAATATGCACAAATCGAAAATACAACCGGTACTTAAGACTCGCATTGTAAAAGTAATATCATGTAAGAATGTAATGAGGCAGATGAGGGAGCGAGACTGAAAAGATAAATTAATTCTTAATTACATATATACACGTCTTTTTCCTTTTCTTCTTTTTTTCAAAATATTTTCATCCGAAACATTAGTGTCACATAACCACTTATTGTGTTGGCTTGTTCTCACTTAATTTCACAGCTATATTTGTATTCATTTATTTATTTATTTATAGTTATTATTATTATCATTATTATTATTATTGTTATTATTATTATTATCATTATTATTATTATCATTATTACTATTATTATTATTATTATTATTATTATTATTATTATTATTATCATTATTATTATTATTGTTATTATTATTATCATTATCATCATCATCATCATCATCATCATCATTATCATCATCATCACCATCATTACCATTATCATTATCATAATAAATATTATTATCATTATTATCATTATTATTGTTATTATTATTATTATTATTTTACAGAGGAAAGGAGAGCAAAGACAGTGCAAAATATAATTGCTATTTTTAGTGTATGTAAGAGGATAATACACTAAGAACATTATTCGCAATTGACACAGAAATCATAATAAGACTGTTTTATGAATTAATGCATACAAAATTAAATGTTTTAAGACATTGAAAAGTAGAAAGGGAGAGAAATGCATCAAATATTCTTATCTTTTTATCCTAATTTCAATAACACATTGGCTCAAATTGAACAAACAGGATATCCTTTTCTTATTAAACACATACATCAGACATTTTTTAAATACATATATTGAATACATATATTAAAATTATTATATTCTTCATAAACTAATGAATCGGTAAAACTGAGGCAAAATCATTATCTCCTTAATGATGCTTCTAATGAACGTTTAAAAATTCGCTGGCTAAATGGAGGTCAAGTTGGGAGCTAAAAAAAAAAAAAAAAATGCGCAGAATTATAAAGATACAAAAAATACGTATTTTTTTAAATTCAGAAATTATTGACTTAATTGGGCTTAAGAGAGAAATGATGTTATAAAGGGAGGGAAAAGCAAATAATGAATAAAGAATGATTATGAGACTTAATACACACTTTATTATAGATATAAACATTCACACAATAATTTTCGATTATTTATTCTTCTGACAGGGAACTCTTGACGTGTTCGAAACGTAATGATTCAATGGTTGTTTCCTTCTCATCTCCTCATTTACGCGTCACTCTGTTTGTGTTTGTATATATAGATACACATACACACACAAACACCTACCCAGACACACACACACACACACACACACACACACACACACACACACATATGTATATATACACACATTTGTATATGCATATATATATATATATATATATATATATATATATATATATATATATATATATATATATATATATATATATATATATGTGTGTGTGTGTGTGTGTGTGTGTGTGTGTGTGTGTGTGTGTGTGTGTGTGTGTGTGTGTGTATGTGTGTGTGTGTGTGTGTATATATATATATATATATATATATATATATATATATATATATATATATATATATATATATATATATATATGTGTGTGTGTGTGTGTGTGTGTGTGTGTGTGTGTGTGTGTGTGTGTGTGTGTGTGTGTGTGTGTATATATATATATATATATATATATATATATATATATATATATATATATATATATATATATACTTTTGCCTATAGAAACATAGCTGTAATGTTCCACCGCCCTATAATGAGGCGTCTTTAATGATACCCTTGTAGGCCTACAGTTCAATATCTTACATCAGTTAGGAATAGTAAAATAGTAATTTTTAAACTCTTGTTAAAGTATAAAATTATTTTTTGTATAAAAGTATAAGGTTGATATAGTATAGTATAAAGTACTTTTAAAACCTTTCGCCAATGCTGGCGTTCGCCTGGCGAAGCTTCGCCAGGCGAACATCTGAGTGAGGGAGGCCTTACTTTTAAAACCAAGGCAGGTGTTCGCCAGGCCTGGCGAACGAAAGGGATCGCCAGGCGCTAACATCTTGGATTCCTGATAAATCTAGCGCTTCGGTGAATGGAAAAAAAACGCGAGAAAAAGCAAAAGGTTTTAAAAGTACGGGCCATAAAGTTAACCTTGTCATAGTATAAAGTGTAGTATAGCATAAAGTATAAAGTTAATTTTGTTATAGTATAAAGATATTTTCAACTTCTTTGTTATAGCATAAAGTTAAATTTTAACTCCTTTGTTATAGTATAAAGTGAGACTATTGCGGAAATAACATTTTCGTCTTCTCTCGAGGTTAATAATTAAGTTTAGGTTATGTTATATGCACTGCAGATGTAAACAAATTTGCGCTAGATTTAGCGGGAATGCAAGATGTTAGCGCCTGGCGAACGTTGGGTTTAAAAGTAAGGCCTCCCTCACTCAGAGATTTGCCTGGCGAAGCTTCGCTAGGTGAACGCCAGCACTGGCGAAGGTTTTAAAAGTACGGGCCTTAGTCATGAGCGGATCGTAACTCGCGTACGTGCCCAGAACCAGTGCTCATTCCCCGGCTACTTTCGAGCTTTGATCCCCTTTAGCTGTGCTACTGTGGCATTTGAATCCTTTTACAAGTCGAAATGAAAGGCGAATGAATTCACTAGGTAGTTAAAAGAAAAAGAAAAAAAAAATCGGTTTAGTGACCTTTTTTTATTTATCTATTTATTTTGTCTTTTGATTCACTTTCATCATTACC
>NC_091551.1:23286213-23291213 GCF_042767895.1 Penaeus vannamei | reverse complement strand
ACCCCGAGAACCACTCATCGTATTACCAAGAAACACGGGAATCACAAGCAGAAGAACCTCAGATGGTCACGACCCGCAGGCAATCCCTTGGAAGACCGACGTGGCCTTCAGACAATCGTCATGACCTCTTAAAAAAAAAAGAAAAAAAAGTAAAACGTAAAAAAAAAACTAAATAAAAAAACTAAAATGAAAACGGTAAATCATTTCTTTCATTACAAAAAGCGGTAATATTGTTTTTTTCTCTCTCTCTCTCTCTCTCTCTCTCTCATTTGATATATGTTATTTTGGCTAAAATCGATGCTTTCAGGAAACCTTAAGGACAGTCCTAGGACTTATAACATAACCGTATACAGAATATAAATGTTTTTAGGCTTTGTCTCTCTTTATCGTCTCTATCATCTGTTCCAGAAGTTCCAGAATTTTCGATTGGCAGATTTAGACCTTTATAATAATGGATACGATGATGATGATGATGATGAATTGGAAAATAATAACAAACGGAGCAAAAGCAGATATTATTTCTCAAGAACCTCAATCCATCACGAATGAAAGCAAGAGTTAGAAGAAATTGTGCACGAAGAAAAGAAAAAAGAAAAAAACGAAAAAGAGAGAGAGAAAAAACAGAAAAACAACCTCAGGCACTAGAGTTGCCAACAAATATGGGACGAGTTTTTGTTTGGTGCCGATAAGGGATAAATGTCCTGTTGCCGCGGCGGAGTTGCATGAGACAGGGCAATGGAGATCCCCGAGGATGGGAGAAAAAAAGAATACATACATAAACACACACACACACACACACACACACACACACACACACACACACACACATACATGCATTATATTTCGAATACAGATATTTTATTGTCCCCTCTTCAGCTAAGACAATCCTCTAAAGGAGAAAGAACACGCCTGTGAACCAGGAGAAGTCGTTAACGAAATCGACGCGAGATAAGAGCCCGTCGCGGCCGCGTTCGTGCAGGGTGCAGACGCAGGTATCCGCAGGTATCCAGACAAGTATTTCAGCGTGAGTCTTGTACTGACATTACGGCCCTTGGTTCGGGTCACGGAATGGTTTCTTACATGGCTCACGGGAGGGAGGCTGTTGCTGGGCCGGAGGGAACGAACCGAGGAAAGCTGGAAGATTTATCAGGCACGGAAGGAGATTCGCCGTCGGGGAAGTGAACGCATACGCACAATCACACCCATACGTGTGTGTGTGTGTGTGTGTGTGTGTGTGTGTGTGTGTGTGTGTGTGTGTGTGTGTGTGTGTGTGTGTGTGTGTGTGTGTGTGTGTGTGTGTGCACAAATGCCCCAAACTCCTCCACTTTATTTCTCCAAGTGGCAGATAGATAATTGTCACAAGATTAATTAGGACTTTGGACAACAAGGAACATCGCCATCCTCCGATGATGTCATCTCCTGAACCAAGTGACCGTCCCAAGTGTCACTTGCCACTTGCCACGTGCCACCTTGATGTGAAAGCGGCCTTAATAAAATCTTTAATTATCAAGGTAAGCAAAAGTATCCTGTTATGATAGAATCATGGATGAGCCTTATCGCATCTCAGTTCATACATCCGGTTTGACGGTAACTAATTAAATGGAAGCAATATCTATGGCAGGAACACTAAACGGATAAAGGAATTTAAAAAACAAGCACTTAAATAATTGTAACAATAAGCTTTTTAATTTTAATTTATAGTGGTTACACAGACGGAAAATATAGTGCGGTTGTTGACATAACTCAAATTCAAAACTTCCTCGAAGATAATTGGCTTTGTTCATAAGATATGACGAATTACTCATATTTCCGCCTTCTTATGAATCTGATCGAACTACCACGTCCTTTTGTGGAGGCTATAGCGTTACTACTTAGACACAAGACAACAACACTCGCATGAAAACTAAACAATACTACAAATAAAACAGGTGATAACTGTTGCCAAGTAAAGAGTCGTGAGGAAAAAATACTTGTCCAATACTTATTTCCTGAGACGTGCAGTAATGCCATGGAGAAAATAACAGAATAAGACTAAATGAACAAATAAAAAAAACAAAAACATTTGAATGTTTTCAATAGCAATTCATTTTCTCTTATCAAAAACTGCATTAGCAATCGCGCAGTGACTCAGAGAGATCCGGTTTACGATTTTATTTAGGGATTGTTATCGGATCTTTTATATAATTTTACCTCAATCATTTCCTTTTCCAAAAGGCTATAAAATTCCGTTCTGAGGCGGTGCATAACAGCAATAAAACACAATTTCGTCTCGACCGTGAGTGAAGCACAGCTCATTGATCAAACAGCCGGAAGAAGATAGTACAGCCTAACCCCCTCGGAATCTGTTATCATTATGCTCAAACAGTTTGATGACGCAGATAATTACCTACGTAGGTAAGCTAGCAACTGCGTAATTTCACATTTAACCTTGGACTACACGGACGAGCTGCAACAAAAGGTATAGGACGTGAGGCATGCAACCGTGCTAAAGGCTTCCATCACACAGGCTTATTTTCTGCCCTACGTAACGTCATGCAAGAGGAAGGGGGAGGCTGTACTTCAGGGTTTCTGCAAAGGGAGCAACAGGTAATGGAAAGTTTTCGCGTAAATGACGGTTAAATGGGATGGTTCATGGGATTAGGGCAACAGGTAGTGGGAAGGGAAGGAGGTACAAAGAGCAAACGCCATTCTTAATGGTGGTGATTTTGTCTGCAAATTAATGAAGGCAGCTAGAAGGTTTTTTTTGTTGTTGTTCGTCTCTTTTTAAATGTAAATTAAGACCATTTTAACGGCATCATTAATCATGACAATAAAGGCATCGATAATAAAAGTGCCAATTATCACGATACCGAAAATCATTATGAATTTTATGATCTCAAAGATGATAATAGTGTAGATGAAGATGAACGCACCGAGGATAATTTTGATATAACAGTGAGTTAAGATAATGATACTGACGATGAGAAAGATCGCAAAGACAATAAAATCCATGGTAATATTGATGGAATTATTCTCAAGAAAGGTAATAGTATCTCATCCGATCAACAAAAGTTTTTTTTTAATCGATTGGACGTTTGTATTTAAATGCATCACATCAATCTATCGGGATTTGATGCCATACACCCAAACACCAAATAATTTAAGAGAATTGAAAGGAAGATTCGCAAGACAGGGAAACCAGCAACGGGAGGCGGACTTTAATCAGTTGACGGAGGGAAAAAATAGGATTGATAATTAGTATCCTTAGCGCGTGACAGAAGTTCTATTAATAACTGCGCAGTCGTGAATACCGGCGGTTTTGTGGTTCGGACACTTTTCGACCCGTTTCTGTGCGAAGTTGAAGCAAATCCTCGAACTTGAATCCACGTTTCATTAGTTTCTTCAAGGGCTCTTATGCATACATGTGACAACGCTGATATTCCCCTTATGTATCCATGTTTCTGAAACATCCTGTGGCAGTCTGTGTGTTATTCTTATCCATCCGGTAACACGGTCGGTCGACTGCGCTGGGACATCAAGCATCACATAAGTACAGTACTTCTCCTCTCACACATTATAAAGGATTGTACAATTTCTATCGATGAAATACATATGTTGTTTTGTTTTTATCAATGCATAAATATTTTAAGGGCACATTTTGTTAGATAAACAGATAGACTTTCTCAACATCAGATATTAATGTAATATATAACAATAAGAATAATGAATAACTGAGAGGAGTAGGACCCATGAGGATACGCGGTTCCTGAACACTGACTTGCTCATGGCTCGAAAACAGGCACTTGAGAGTCACAGTCCTGAGAAGTTTGGCGTGTTTGGTGACAATGAGCGATGCTTGTGTAGAGGATGTGAGTGGAGAGTGAAGGCGCTTTACGTTGTACTTTTTAGTTTAGTTTTCCTTTTCTTGTTGGTTTGTTTTCTTAGGAATATAGATATTTAGCCAAAGACTGGTAAGGACTTATGCTCCCCTTATCATTCTTGATAACACAAAACACACAAACACATACACACGCACACACACACACACACACACACACACACACACACACACACACACACACACACACACACACACACACACACACACATATATATATATATGTATATATACATATAAATACATATATATATACACATACATATAAGCGTGTGTATATATATACATATATATATATATATATATATATATATATATATATATATATACATATATTATATATATATATATATATATATATATATATATTATATATATATATATATATATATATATATATATATATATATATATCTATTTATTTATTTATTGTGTGTATATATATGTGTGTGTGCAACCCCCACACACATACACACATATATAGGTACATATATGTACTTATATGTACATATATGTTTATATATATGTATATGTATATATACTATATAATAGTATATTATATATACTATATGTATATATAATATACACATATATGTATATGTATACATGTACATATACCTATTCATATGTAACTATATACAGATATATAGATATATGCATGCATATATTCATATATATGTATATATGCATGCATATATTCATATATATGTATATATATATATATATGTATATATATATATATATATATATGTTTATTTGTATATACATATATATATGTATATATTTGTATGTATATACATATATATGTATATGTATATATATATATATATATATATATATATATATATATATATATGAGTATATGTATAGTGTGATAATTTCGGTTCTTGATTTTCCATTCGGAAACCGTACTCAGAGAATGTAAAGGAGAACCGGTGCTGCGGTAATTGTAAACGTTTCGAAGACAAGTGAATCTCCATCATCAGTACTTGAAAATAATGAAGATAACATATAATTAGATACAAGAAATAAAGAAAATCATAGTTTATAAAATGGGTAACAATAAAAGGGTAATCAAATTAAACAAAAATAAAACGACAGAAACATTGTGGAAAAAAATGTG
>NC_091551.1:23261213-23263713 GCF_042767895.1 Penaeus vannamei | reverse complement strand
ATGCCATGCAGTCTCACGGACGCTGCTAAGAAGGGGTGAGGGGGGGAGAAGGGATGAGGGAGGGGCGACGGAGTAAGGGAGGAGAGAAGGAGCGAGAGAGGGGAAAAGGGTTAAAAGAGGAGATAAGGAGTGAAGGAAGGGAGACGGGGAAAGGGGGGAGAGAAGGAGCGAGAGAGGGGAAAAGGGTTGAAAGAGGAGAGAATGAGTGAAGGAAGGGAGACTGGGCAAGGAAGGAGAGAAGAGATGGAGGAGGGGAGACAGGACAAGGGAGGAGAGAAGGAGCGAGAGAGGGGAAAAGGGTTGAAAGAGGAGAGAAGGAGTGAAGGAAGGGAGACGGGGTAAGGGAAGAGAGAAGAGGTGAAGGAGGGTAGACGAGGTAAGGGAGGAGAGAAGGCAGGTGTGAGGAAAAGGAGATGGGATGAGGGGAAAGAGAAGGGGTGAGAGAATGGATCAAAGGTGAGGGAAGGGAGACAGGGTGAGGGGAAAAGGGGGTGAAGGAGGAGAAAGGGCTTGAGGGAGGAGTGAGGGAGAGGAAATGGAGTGAGGGGGATAAAAAGGACGATTTAAGGGAGAAGGGATGGGCGGCAAGACTGTTCTCGATTTAAATGAGTTTACAAGTAATTTGTTGTATTAAAAGAAAGATATTATAACATAATTTTCTGATCAAAGTGATTCAGTTCTTTAATGGGGACCTTTGTGATAATGATGATAATGCTTATTTGTAATAGAAGCAACTACGGTATGAAGAATTCCAGAACATGACAATGCATACAAGCTTGATAATGATGAAGAAACACATCGAATTGTAATGATCTCATAATAGATGAAGCAATACTGATAATACTGAAAATAATAATAATGACAGCGGAAATAATGATTCGAAAAACGGCATTAATGATGATTAAAATGATAATAAAAAAACACTTACCATAGGAACAACAATAACAGATAAATACGATAATAATGATGATCAAAATAATGATAAAAAAAAACACCATCAGAACAACAATGGGAAATAAATGAATACTGTGTGCCATTATGACTGATGATATTTTCTAAGAAGTTGCAAGATAATACAAACGAGGATAAAGGGAATAAAATAAAATAAAAAAAATAACGAACAGCACCAACAGAAACAGGGATATGCTCTTTGTGCAGATGACGATAATTAAATTGATAGCGATAGTGATGGCACAGATTTCAAGGATAATGGGTAGATGACGTTGATTCTACTGTTATGGATATTGATGATGAGAGAGCATTTGGGAGACTAATAACAATGATAATGATAGTAACAATAAAAATGATAAAAATGACGAAGGAAATGGTAATAGTAATGAAAATGATACAATAATAATGACAATGATGATAATGATAATAACAAGTAATGACAATAATAATAATAATAATGATAATAATAATAATAATAATAATAATAGTAATGCTGACAATGATAACAAAAATGATATAACTGATAATGATAATAAAAGTAACAGCAAAAATGACAATAATAATGATAGTAGTCATGGTACCAGTAGTAATAGTAATGGTTAGAATGATGATGACAATGATAATGATGATGTTAATAAAAACACTAAAGATAAAAATAACAGTAATAAGAAGAATAATGATAATAATGATTATGATAATTACGATAATGATAAAAATGAAAATGATAAGATAGTAACATGATGATAGTATACATGATGATGACAATAATAGTAATGATTATAGATATCAAGATAATGATAATCATGATCATAATGATGATAACGATAATAATGATGAAAATAAGATTGATGATAACATTAATAACAATAATCATAAAAATGATTATGATCAATATGATAATGATGATAATAATAATGATAATAATAATAATAATAATAATAATAATAATAATAATAATAATAATAATAATAATAATAATAATAATAATAATGATGATGATGATGATGATGATGATAATAATAATGTTAATAGTAATGATAATGATAGAAACAACAATAACAATAATAAGGATTATCATTGTAATAATAACAATGATAATAGTTATGATAATTATGATGATAATGATACTACTAATAATAATGATGAATATAATGATAATAATAATGAAAACAACAACAAGAACAATGAAAATGATAATAATAATAATGATAATGATAATAATAATAACAATGATGATGATAGGAATGATAATAATTGTAATAATAATGATAATAAAAACAATAACAATGATAATGGTGACAATGGTAGCAACAACAGTAATGAGAATTATAACAATTATTATGATAATAGTGACAGCTGGTATCAATACTGACTATACTGATTATAGTAATAAAAAGCATACTAATTCATTTATTTATTTGGCTTTGTTTTGTTTTTTACTACAGTTTTGATGATAATAGCCGTTATATGGAGGCGGTGATGATGGTAAATATGATAATGATACTAGGAATAAATTTAAGGTCATCAACACAGAAGGATGAGCAATAAA
>NC_091551.1:23246213-23248713 GCF_042767895.1 Penaeus vannamei | reverse complement strand
TGCAGACACATATTTTATATTAAATAAGCATAGATTATATTCCAGTCGTAACTAACATGGCAAGAAAAGATAAAAGAATAAACACAATGTATATAGTTAGCATCAACATCCCTCCTGTGCATAAGAATTGCAGTTGTTGAGTCACACGAAGTCACAGCTATTTAATTGTACTCGACCTTGCCTTTTGGATTATTTATACCCGACAGACGACACTCCTTAAAGAAAGGGAGAACATTATGGTTCTGTCGATAAGCTCATTATAGACACCCGCAAAAAAAATAATTGGATAAACCCTCATACTCGAGGGACATGAAGCATAGTTCAGAACTGCTTCGACTAAATAAGAGAGATTTAAAGTATTCACGATATATGCTTTCTCCACGTTCATTACCACTTGACTCTTGTAAACAGCGTGAGACATACACTTCCAAATGTTCAACTAATAACTGATATTTTCTATGAAGATAAGAAATAGAAACAAATCAGCAAATCATTCTATATGTTAATGTAAAAACTATTCAATGACAAAGAAGAGCTCTTCTGATCAACAGCTGACCTGCAAAGGAGTCTTGTTAAAGGTAAAACAGTAAATAAGTGCGACCCTCACCTGTATCAGGCATGGAAGGGTCCCACTCACATCCTTTCTCGGCGACCAAACCTACAGCGAAGAGGCATTGTGCATGAGAGCTCAAAGTGTTTATGCAAATGAGTTCGAGACACATCGTAGTTTATACTAAACCCTGTTCATAAGAACCGTTAGAATCCCTGGTCCTTAAAGGAATGGGAGGTAAGGGTCAACCAATAAAAAAAGGAAAAAAACAGATGTGTTTCCTATTCGCTCGACACTGAGAGGGATACATCGAATCTGCCTTCACATCCATTGTATATAATCAAGTCCCACACCTGTAGATGCTATCAATTTATCCTTCTATCTCAGGTGGATCCATATAACTCACAATCTCATATAAGTAGAATGGAAAAGCGTCCTTACATCCGGCGAAGAACTAGTATACAGTAAATCACTTGCACATTCAAGGCTAATACACACAACCCGCAATCACACTAAGGAACAGTTCAGTGTGGAGTTATTTGGATTTCGTTTCGTCGGAAGGGAGAGAAGTTAACAACATTACACTTTGATTAAGAAATATTTTATTGTATAAGGAACTGAAGGACAGTTTTTCACACAAGGATTCTATCTATACCTATACTTTCGCTTTAAAAAGTCTGCCCTATCACTGGGGGATTTTCTGACTGATATGTGTCTATATGCAATGTGTTTTACTTACTTCCGACATGTCACTACCAACGCGAAGGCCTGTGCAAAAGAGGAAAATTTACCCGAGGAACAGCCTTTCCCACCATTACAACTCTATAACTCCCGTTTTGAGCTTCGTTTCCATTTATTACCATGAACTGAAATGCTGGAGGATACATTGTTTGCAGAATTTATTGTGAATCATATAACCCTGGAAGGAAGGAAGTTCTCGCAATTTCTCATATATTTTTTCGTTATTGCAAGCATCAAGTTGTATATATCAATATTACCTTTATGAAATATGATAGATTATTATGAATTTTAACAACGACGAATACTAAACCCTGAGAAAGCTGTAATCCCTAGGGTACAAAACAATAGATAGAAAAAATAGAATGATGAATGAATTTAAAAAAAACAGAACATAAATCATAACTCAACCTATCAAACTCAATGAACAATACGAATGCTTTGAATAGCTCGTGGGATCTTTTTATCGATCCGCAATTTACGACAAAAAGCTCGAAAGCCAAGGTCATCCATCTAGAACTTCTGGAGCTATGCGAGGTCACGAGGCCAAGTGCACGAATGCTATTTCTTGAGGTCAGCTGTACCTCCTCAACACGCTATGGTTCGACGGCATGCGAGAAGGGGGGGGGCGGGGGTCTATGGCATAAGGGAAGGGGTGATCTACGGTATAAGGGAAGGGATGGTCTATGATATAAGGGAATGGGTGGTCCAAAGCATAAGGGAAGGGGCTGGTCTACGGTATAAGGGAAGGGGTGATCTACGGTATATGGGAAGGGCGTGGTCTACGGTATAAGGGAAGGGATGGTCTACAGTATAAGGGAACGGGTTAGTCTACTGTATACGGAAGGGGAGATGGTCTACAGCATTCGGGTAGGGGGACGGCATACGACATGCAAGAAGGGAGACGACCTTACAAAAAGCGCCTTTAAGAATCACGATCCCCCCCCCCCCTCCCCCAGGCTTCGTGATGCCGGAATCCATAATTCCATTCTTGCGATGCGTAGAAAAAAAAAATAGTAAATCGTATCTATTATAATGTAGAATGTATAGCGTCAGGTGATTTCCCGAGGGAGGTTGAGGGAGCGACTGGCCTTGGGCTGGGCAGTTTACAAATACCTGAATACACATATAGCTGTTCTGTTTTTTGTGTATATGGATGGTGTGTACTGTGGTTCGCTATAACAATGTATGGTATGAGCGTGGGACCGCATC
>NC_091551.1:23233713-23241213 GCF_042767895.1 Penaeus vannamei | reverse complement strand
TAGTAGTAATATTACTACTAATGATAATAATAATAATGATGATGATGATGATATGTGATAATGGTAATGATAATGATGATAATAATAACAAAAACAACAGTAATAACAACAATGATAATGGTAATGATAATAGTAATGTTAAGAATGAGGATAATAAAATAATGATAATAATGAGGATAATAAGAATAATGATAATAATGAGGATAATAAAAACAAAGATAATAATGATGATGAAATGTTAAGGATAAGAATAATACCTATAATGATAATATTGATAATAATATCGATAATAGTAATAATAATGATTATGAGAGATAATGATAAACAAAATTGTAATACCAATAATGATAAAGATAATGATGATAAAAGTATTAGTAATAACAATAATAATAATAATGATAATAATAATAATAATAATAATAATAATAATAATAATAATAATAATAATGATGATAGTGTTAATAGTAATTGTATTAGTAATGATAATAATGATAATAGTATTAATAGTAAATATAATGTCAGTGATAATGATTGCATTAATAGGAATAATAATGATAATGATAGTGATTTTATGTGTGTGTGTGCATGTATATGCGTGTGTGTATGTGTATATATATACATATATATATATATATATATATATATATATATATATATATATATATATATATGTATGTATGTATGTATGTATGTACATGTGTTCGTAAACACATTTGTGTATGAGTGTGTCGCGGTTTCATTCCTGTTCAGAGAAACACAATAACGCTCTCTATTCAAAAAGCAACACGAAGGTTATAAAAATCACAACAAAAAGTAGCGCGAAACGTAGAAATATTACAAGAAAAAGTTGCACACACAAAAAAAACTCAACAAAGAATACACGCGAAGCAGAAACATCTCGACAAAGAGGACACACCCGAGGAGCAGAAAAATCACACTAAAAAAAAAAAGATTAATAAAAAAAAAAATAAAAATAAAAATAAGAAAGACAATTAATAAAAAGAATAAAAAAGGAAAAAAAAGTCCCAGCGCTGGCAACAAAGGGCGCCGCCATAGCAGGAGCAGGAGGTGGCATCCCGCAGCCTGCTTTCACGGCCACCGGCGGGACGTGATCCTCAGATAGTGACTGAAGGAAGCCTTGAACCCTCTGGCCATGGCGAGCGAGGTGAAAGGTGACATTGGTCTCTTGATATTGAAAAAGAGGGGGAGGGGGAGGGGGAGGCGGGGAGGGGGAGGAGGAGGGAAGGAAGCAAATATAGAAAAAAGGACTGTAGTTGCGGAAACAAAGGGTGTGGGGGGGGGGGGGTGAAAGGGATGAATGAGAAAGAAAAAGGGTAAACAGGAATAAAAATGCGACATTGTTCTTTTGATATAGAAAAAGGGGGGAGGGGAGGAAGAGAACGGGGTGTAAACGCAAAGACGAAAGGAGGGACTAGGAACAAAGAAAAAAAAAGTAGACGAGAGTAAAAAAGGTGATACTGCTCTTCAAAGATAGACAAATGGAGGAGAGCGCAAACAAACGAAGAAAGAAATGAAGACGCAGAGAAAAAATGAAGGAAGGAAGGGAAAAAATGTAACAATAAAATCACGAAGCATAGATAAGTGAGCAAAGAAAAGTAAAAAAAAGGCAGACAAAAAAAGTCTACAGGTATGTTGCATAATACAATTGGCAACACTGGACATCCACCCTCCGATATGCACTGATACCATCCTTTCTCAAGAGTGATAAAGATATTACCTTTATCTACTTTTTATCTCTTTACTGAAGTACTCCATTAATAGATTACAAATCGACTTTCAACAATACACGCGTCTAATAATTCAATCCTACATAGATAATTTTTTTCTGGGAACATGCCAATTGAGAAAAGAAATCAAACACATATGTAAATCAGACAGTTTGATATGCAGGGATCGGTTTCAACATTATTCACAGGGGAGCGGCCTCACCTAACCGTACTTTGACATTTGATATCGAAGGCAGATGGATGGATGTGAATGCGTTTGTATTTTCTGTTGCAAGAATGATGATAACGACAATGATCATTATAGCTACTTTGATCGTAAGCTAAAGGGTGATAATGATGATGATGAGGGATATATAATCATGAAGTATATGGTGATGCTGATAGTGATGATTATAGAAAAACGATGTTTGTATTATTACTGCTAGTATAAATAGTATCACTATCAACAATATCATCAGCAACAGCATCATCAGCATCATCATTATCATCATCATCATCATCAATCATCATCATTATCATCATCATCATTATCATCATCATCATCATCAATCATCATCATTATCATCATCATCACCCTCATCTATATCATTATCATTGCAAGTTTTTGAGTAAGATCATCCTTTTTACCCTCCTCATCACCACCCTCATCATCACCGCCGCCACATGTCATAGAAATGAAAAGTGGAAGGTCCTCCACGCAACGCCGGCCAACCGCTTCCATCAACGCCCAGATGCAGAGTGCCGCTGACGTTGATTATGTTGCATCATTCCCTCGGGGTTGATTGCAAAATTAGTGACTGCAACTACCTGTACGTCAATACATGCAGTACGGAAAAGGTCGCTATTTTTTGTCTGTTCCCCGTCCCCTTTCTTTCCTCTTCCCTTTCTCTCTCTCTCTCTCTCTCTCTCTCTCTCTCTCTCTCTCTCTCTCTATATATATATATATATATATATATATATATATATATATATATATATATATATATATATATATATATATATATATATATATATATATATATATATAGAGAGAGAGAGAGAGAGAGAGAGAGAGAGAGAGAGAGAGAGAGAGAATGTGTATATATGTATATATATATACATACATATATATATATATATATATATATATATATATATATATATATATATATATATATATAGAGAGAGAGAGAGAGAGAGAGAGAGAGAGAGAGAGAGAGAGAGAGAGAGAGATGTGTATATATGTATACATATATATATATACATACATACATACATAGATATATATATAAATATATATATATATATACATATATATACATATATATATATATATATATATATATATATATATATATATATATATATATATATATATATATATATATATATATATATGTATATATATATATATATGTCTGTCTCTCTATCTCCCTATCAATCGATTTCTATCTATCTATCTCTATCCCATCCTCATTCCCTCAAGCCCTCTCTCTCACCTTCCACTCTCCCCATGTCTCCCCCTTTCTCCTTCATATTTCTCTTTCGCTTTCTCCCCCTCACTCTCACTAACCCCCCTCCCCCCCCTCCTTAACGTAAAGTCATGTGAGGTTGAATCACGTGATGCGACCCCTGCTACTTTCGGGGCCAGTGAAAGTGCCGCCGTGCCTTCCTTTAGTGCCACTTTTCACTCAGTGTAATTTCCTCTCGCCTGTCCCCCCAGCCCTCATTCAAAAAGAAAAAAAGAAAAGAAAAAGAAGAAGAAAGGAAGGAAGGAAGAAAAAAAAGAAAATAATTCTGCAAGATACAAACAAACGGATATTAAGTGAATCGCCCAGACGTTTTTGAAGAACGGGAAAAAATGCAAAATGCCAAAAAAAAAAATAAATAAATAAATAAAAAAAAAATAAACGAACCGATGACTCATCCAAATATTTTCGAAGAACAGAAAAT
Source organism: Penaeus vannamei (assembly GCF_042767895.1). Lineage (NCBI taxonomy): Eukaryota > Metazoa > Arthropoda > Malacostraca > Decapoda > Penaeidae > Penaeus > Penaeus vannamei. Next base: position 23,237,533 of record NC_091551.1, on the reverse strand, counting down.
AACAAAATAAAAAGTCCTGTAAATAACAAACGGGAAACAAATGAATCACCCAAACGTTATCAAAGAACGGGAAAAAAATGCAAAAATACAAAAACAACCAAAAAAAAAAAAAAAAAAAAAAAACGACCAGCAACTAACAAACAGACACCAAGTGAATCACCCAAAGAGGTTTTCGGCGAAAGGAATCCCTGAGCCGCCGGGCGGAGGGAGCGGGCGCCGAAGAAGGTGTGACGTAAGGAGACAAAAAACCGATATTACGGGGGAGTGCCTGATCATTTCCGCCGCAGCGCCCCTTCGCCGTAGTTCTGATACGGCGTTGAGGCGGCGGCGCTTTCGGAGCTCCGTCTGGGGGCGTGGCTGTCTTTTTACAGGTTTGACTAATTTATTCATCCAGTAATATATTTGTTTATTCATTTATCTATATTCTTATTTTTTATCATTGCTATTATTTTTATTATTATTACATTTATTATTACTGATAACTACTTATTCATTTATCCAGTAATATATTTGCTTATCCCTTTATCTATATTCTTATCTATTTATTATTACTATTATTTTTATTATTATTATTATTACATTTATTACTAAAAACTACTTATTCATTTATCCAATGCTATATTTGTTTATTTATTTATCTATATTCATATCCACTTCTTTATGGGTATGTTTATCAATTTATTTCATGTTCGGAAAAAAAACAATATTATTTACGAGAATTGCAAGAAATCGGTTAGTTATAAACTGAGACATTTAGAGCACTTGGTTTTCGCTATTTTTTGTTTGTTTGTTTTTTTCCCTTTCATTCTTCTTTCTTACGTTTCTTTTTGCACTTGGGCTACTTCACTGGACTAACAAGGACTGAATGAAACATACAAACAAAACAAGATTCAACGAAAGAGAGAAAAACATAAACAAAATAGTGATCATCAGTTCAGTTGGCCTCCATCTTGCCTCTGCTCTTTGACCAACTTCATAACACCCGAAAGAAGAGATTCATCCAACAAATAACCAAAGGAATAACTTTAGAAAACAAAACAAAACAAAACAGAAATAATCATAATAATAAAAAAAAACTTAATAGATATCTCACCGATCAAGTTCTATCAAATAAAACTAATTCCCTGACATGTTTTCAGACAGACACTATTCTGTTAATTCAATCAAATGATACGCTGCGATAAGGAGAAATTACACGTTATCACAAAAGGCAAAAATTCCCGGACAAACAAGCACCGCCCACTCCTCGCAGGCAACCACGCACAGGCCGCAGAAACAGCTGATCGCGGGAGGGGTTTCCAGGTCGCCTTTTCGGGAATTTTGAGAATAATGGGATTTTTGGTGATGATGATAATATAATGGTGATGAAAGTGATAGTGAATGACAATAATGATGATACTAATAATGATGTTAATAATGACAACAATAATGATGGTGATGATAATGATGACGAGGACAATAGTTATAATAATAACAATAGTAATAATATTAATAATGATAATTATAATAATAGTAATAATAATGATAATAATAATAATGATATATTATATGTAATAATGATAATAATAATAATAATAATAATAATAATGATATATATATTTTATTATATGATGATAATACTAGTAACAATAATGATGATAATGATAACTATAATAATTACAATGCAACAGCAATAATAATAGCTAGTCAACTGATAAGTAAATAAATAAATAAGGCGAAAGAGCAATAAACAAATGGATCCAATGGCAGATTTAGAATGTGATAATCATCAGGTAAAGAGAAAAACGAAGACGGAAAGGTCAACCCGCAGTTCAGATATGAAGGATAAAGTTACAGATTAGCATATTTGTAAAAATAAGCATTATGACATCCCCCTTACAGTCATCTACGAACAATGTTGTTTGGAAGCTCAAGTAATCTTTTTAATGGAACTGTAGATGTGTTTTTATAATGTGTTTTGTATATGGAAACGTGAAGGTCTTGTGAGATTCAATAGTTCTGAGACCATATTCCGAAAAGGATTTGTGTCTTTGAAACCAGATGCCTGCAGTGCCTTTATTTCGTCTCTTGACTTGCTAACCGTTAGGGACAATATCTATCCATGAATTGGCAATTAAAGGACCGGTAATCATCAGTTTCGTCGCAAACAGGCATGAATCAACGCAATTCGAAAAGAAAAAAAAACTTAGCTATAAATGTGGCCACACTTTTATTTTCAATAGGATAAATAGGATATTACAACATTACCTCGTTAGTACAAGCATTCCTTATCTACGTAGTTATGTTATCGCTTACCAGGGTCATACGGGAATGCTGATAGAGAACTTTATCAGAGGCACCATAAACATAAACACATAATTTTTATTTAGAATTTTTACGATATTCTTTAAGGATACTAAAGAACTGAAAGTACTGGCAGACGCGAGGCAACAAAGCCCAGAATATGCATCTGACGGCACAATAAAGGGACATATCTAAGGGTACGAGCTATGCAGGAAATTGAAGGACAGTGAGATGATGGCAACAAATAGTGCATCACGTTGACATGACTCTACGTATTCCGAGTGGCGTGCGCTTGTGCTCGTGATAAGGTGTCATTCGACTAATGAGCTAATTAGTCATTAGGGAGAGCGTCATATTCCGCTCATTATATCATGAGATAATGACAGATAATCATCACCGGAAAGCGGAATTCTTATTGTGTACATTGTTATGGCACGAATGAGGGAAAAAATGTAGCTGTGAATACATATATATTTTTATATATAAACAACAATCTAGTGTGCAGGAAACAAGGCCTTGCAGAGAGAGTGCGAAAGATAGTGATAAGCCTGTACGGAATCGCCGTCCTGAAACCTGTTGCAACATCAGCATCATTGCAAAAGGTCACCGCGTAACGAGTAAGCGCCATTGCACTTTTCTCTAAATGGCGCAGGAATGGGGCCATTTCCGACTCTCTGGATGGGCGACGCGGCCCGGAAATTCGATCAATTGTGGCAGGATCCGTATTCTGCAAGTATGAAGGTTTTCCACGTGTATTTTTATGTGTGTGTGTGTGTCCGTGTATATATTTTTTTTTTCTTTTTTGTGTGTAAAAACAGGTATTTATCATTATGTACATAAATACAAACGTACATACATATAAATACGCATACATACATACTTCCAGACACACATAAATGAATACAGACAGACATATACACCGACATCCGCACGACCTGTAGACATATTCCCAGGAACTCCGCGGCCGCGACCCACCACGAAGGGACAAGGTGAATCCCAGGCCGAAAAAAGGGTTCTAGGAAGTAGCTTCAGGGCGTGAAGGCCGGGCGAGGGCGGGGCAGGTCGCAAGGGATAACCCTCCCTTCCCCTAACCCTTTCCTTCTATCCTCACTACCGCCTTCCCCGACTTCGTTTCCTTCTCTCCTCACTCTCCCGCCCCCCCCCTTCCTTCTATCCTCACTCCCCCCTTCCCCCTGCCCACCCCCCTATTCTTCTCTCCTCACCCCCCCCCTTCTCCCTGTCCTGCTTCCTTCTATCCTCACTCCCCCCTACAACCTTCCCCTGCCCCCTTCCTTCTCTACTCACTCCCCCCTTGCCCCCCTCTTCCTTTCTTCCCACACCCTTATTCCTCCTTTTCCATCTCCCTTCCCCCCCCCTTCCTTCAATCCTCTCTTCCGCCTGCCCCCCTTTCCTCCTCTCCTCACTCCCCCCTTGCCCCCCCCTCTTCCTTTCTTCCCACACTCTCATTCCTCCATCGTCCCTTCCCGCTTCACTCCCTCCCTCCTTCCCTTCTCCCCTTCTTCCCGTTCCCACGTCC
>NC_091551.1:23221213-23231213 GCF_042767895.1 Penaeus vannamei | reverse complement strand
GGTGACTTGCAGGGTCGGGTTTCTACCTGCTGTCGTCCTCCTTCTTCCTCTTGCCTTATTTTCTTTCCTGCTTCCTACTTTTTCCTCTCACTTGTTTTTCGTTTCTCCTTCTTCCTCTTGCCTTATTTTCTTTCCTACTTCCTACTTTTTCCTCTCACTTATTTTTCGTTTCTCCTACTTCCTCTTGCCTTATTTTCTTTCCTACTTCCTTCTACTTCCTACTTTTTCCTTTCACTTATACTTGTTTTCTCCTATTTCCACTTGCCTTCTTATTTTCTTTCATACTTCCTACTTTTTCCTTTCACTAATTATTGTTTTCTCCTATTTCCTCTTGCCTTCTCATTTCCTTTCCTTCTTCCTCCTAATTCCTTCTTTTTCCTCTCACTTATTTTTGGTTTCTCCTACGTCCTCTCGACTTCTCATTTTCTTTCCTACTTCCTACTTTTTCCTCTCACTTATTTTTGGTTTCTTCTACTTCCTCTTGCCTTCTCATTTTCTTTCCTGCTTCCTCCTACTTCCTACTTTTTCCTCTCACTTATATTTGGTTTCTCCTACTTCCTCTTGCCTTTTCATTTTCTTTCCTACTTCCTACTTTTTCCTCTCACTTTATTTTGTTTTTTTTCTATTTCCTCTTGCCTTCTCATTTTCTTTCCTGCTTCCTCCTACTTCCTACTTTTTCCTCTTACTTATTTTTGGTTTCTTCGACTTCCTCTTGCCTTATTTTCTTTCCTACTTCCTACTTTTTCCTCTCACTTATTTTTCGTTTCTCCTTCTTCCTCTTGCCTTATTTTCTTTCCTACTTCCTACTTTTTCCTCTCACTTATTTTTCGTTTCTCCTTCTTACTCTTGCCTTATTTTCTTTCCTACTTCCTACTTTTTCCTCTCACTTATTTTTCGTTTCTCCTTCTTACTCTTGCCTTATTTTCTTTCCTACTTCCTACTTTTTCCTCTCACTTATTTTTCGTTTCTCCTTCTTCCTCTTGCCTTATTTTCTTTCCTACTTCCTACTTTTTCCTCTCACTTATTTTTCGTTTCTCCTTCTTCCTCTTGCCTTATTTTCTTTCCTACTTCCTACTTTTTCTTCTCACTTATTTTTCGTTTCTCCTTCTTCCTCTTGCCTTATTTTCTTTCCTACTTCCTACTTTTTCCTCTCACTTATTTTTCGTTTCTCCTTCTTCCTCTTGCCTTATTTTCTTTCCTACTTCCTACTTTTTCCTCTCACTTATTTTTCGTTTCTCCTACTTCCTCTTGCCTTATATTCTTTCCAACTTCCTTCTACTTCCTACTTTTTCCTTTCACTTATACTTGTTTTCTCCTATTTCCACTTGCCTCCTTATTTTCTTTCCAACTTCCTACTTTTTCCTTTCACTTATACTTGTTTTCTCCTACTTCCTCTTGCCTTCTCATTTTCTTTCCTACTTCCTACTTTTTCCTCTCACTTTATTTTGTTTTTTTCTACTTCCTCTTGCCTTCTCATTTTCTTTCCTGCTTCCTCCTACTTCCTACTTTTTCCTCTTACTTATTTTTGGTTTCTTCTACTTCCTCTTGCCTTCTCATTTTCTTTCCTACTTCCTACTTTTTCCTCTCACTTTATTTTGTTTTTTTCTACTTCCTCTTGCCTTCTCATTTTCTTTCCTACTTCCTACTTTTTCCTCTCACTTATTTTTCGTTTCTCCTACTTCCTCTTGCCTTATATTCTTTCCAACTTCCTTCTACTTCCTACTTTTTCCTCTCACTTATTTTTCGTTTCTCCTACTTCCTCTTGCCTTATTTTCTTTCCAACTTCCTTCTACTTCCTTCTTTTTCCTTTCACTTATACTTGTTTTCTCCTATTTCCACTTGCCTCCTTATTTTCTTTCCTACTTCCTACTTTTTCCTTTCACTAATTATTGTTTTCTCCTACTTCCTCTTGCCTTCTCATTTTCTTTCCTACTTCCTCCTACTTCCTAGTTTTTCCTCTTACTTATTTTTGGTTTCTTCTACTTCCTCTTGCCTTCTCATTTTCTTTCCTGCTTCCTCCTACTTCCTACTTTTTCCTCTCACTTATATTTGGTTTCTCCTACTTCCTCTCGACTTCTGATTTTCTTTCCTACTTCCTACTTTTTCCTCTCACTTTTTTTCGTTTCTCCTACTTCCTCTCACCTTCTCATTTGCTTTCCTACTTCCTACTTTTTCCTCTTACTTATTTTTGGTTTCTTCTACTTCCTCTTGCCTTCTCATTTTCTTTCCAACTTCCTCCTACTTCCTACTTTTTCCTCTCACTTATATTCGGTTTCTCCTACTTCCTCTCGACTTCTCATTTTCTTTCATACTTCCTACTTTTTCCTCTCACTTATTTTGGTTTCTCCTACTTCCTCTTGCCTTCTCATTTGCTTCCATACTTCCTCCTACCTCCCACTTCTTTCCTCTCACTTATACTTGTTTTCTCATACTTCCTCTCGCCTTTTCATTTTCTTTCCTTCTTCCTCCTAATTCCCTCTTTTTCCTCTCACTTATTTGTGGTTTCTCCTACTTCCTCTTGCCTTCTTTTCTTTCCTACTTCCTCCTACTACCAACTTTTTCCTCTCACTATTTCTTATTTTCTCCTACTTCCGTTCACTTCCTTCTATTTCTCGTATTTGTACTTGCTCCCTCCTACGTCTTCTTGCCCCATCATTCTTCTTCTCCCTACTTCTTCTTGGTATCTTCTGCATCCTCCTGCTCCCTTTACTTCGTCTTGTCTCCTCCATCTCCTATTTGTATTGATGTTAACCCGCAGCTTAGCGATAGGATTCCTCGGAGTCTATCGCCGACCACGCCTTCGAGGGTCCTCTTCGGAGGGTTCGCGGGCTCCGGATCTGATGCTCCTTATGAGGCTACCTAGACTGGTTTTGGTATGGTTATGAGCCACAGATTGGAGTCTCTCGCTCTCTCTCTCTCTCTCTCTCTCTCTCTCTCTCTCTCTCTCTCTCTCTCTCTCTCTCTCTCTCTCTCTCTCTCTCTCTCTCTCTCTCTCTCTACACACACACACACACACACACACACACACACACACACACACACACACACACACACACACTGCATTTGCCCGAATGATGGGTCCTACATGGCGAGCTTAGGGTTTAAGGTAGACAACCAAGATGTCTTGACTCCTTTATTGAATAGCTATGTTGGAGTGAGTCTGCTCCTTGGCTCATCGCAGGGAGTCTGCCCGTCATCTACAGTTGTCTCAGGATCGCTGTGTCACGCTGTTGGCATGTGACAACCTTTGCTTAACAAGGAAGTGGTACAGCAATACATAGCTCTTGTTATGTATTGCTGTGTTGGGAATGGACAATTCAACATTAGAATGCCTGCTGTGGCAAGAAGAGATGAATAAGCATATGTATATGTATGTGTGAAGATACGTATGGGACAAACATGCAAGATTATATAAACATGTAGAATATAATAATATGATATAGATATAGCTGGGCTACACACATTCATACAAAGATACATGTATAAATATATATTTGTCTGGGTAGCTGAGTGGGTACATGCGTGCGTGCGTGTGTGTGTGTCTCTATTTATGTGAATATGTATATATCTATCTAAGTATCTATCTGTCTGTCTATATCCATATATATTTATTAATATGGATATATATATTCATATATATATATATATATATATATATATATATATATATATATATATATATATATATATATATATATATATATATATTTATATATATATGTGTGTGTGTGTGTGTGTGTGTGTATGTGTGTGTATGTGTGTGTGTGTGTGTATAGATAGATAAATAGATAGACATAGATATCAATATAAACAGATATACATGTACATATACATATGTATATATGACGCGCACTCGTCCGAATGCTGACCCTCCGGGCTGAAGCAAAACGAGAGGCAGAGAAAGCACGATGAAGATAAATAGAAAGGCCGGGGACGGGCATTCCTAGACCTCGATCGCAGAGACAAAGCCCCGCGGGGACTCCAGCGAACCCACGTGTTAAGCCAGGCGTCGGAGAGGCGGGTCTGGCTTTCAGAGGGATGGCTTCTGGCGCTTTTTGTTCTCCGGCAAAAAGTCAGCGTTATTTATAACACCCGGCCGTATGAGTGGCATCCATCCAACAGCTGTGCAGACGTTGAAAAAAGTGGAATCAAGCAAGCTCACGAAACAAGTAAATTAAATCAATTATATAAATATGAGGCACTTATTTATTTTCTTCATGCTCCCTGTTCTCTTTCATGATTAATATGTCTTCTGAAATAGATAAACAAAGAAACAAGATATTGCCCATACGACGGGGACCTGAAGCAGGGTACAGACCATGCAGCGCCCACGAGGGAAAGTAAGGGCGCGAAGAACCCATGCAAAGGTCAGAAGCGACGAGGGTAAAAGTGGCAACTTGACAGGAAAAGGCAAAGGATGGGCGAAAGGGAAGGGGAGGGGAAGGGGAAGGAGAGGGGGAGGAGGAGGGGAAGAAAGAGGTACTCGCATAACCTAATTTCGTCTCCATATAAGAAGAGCTTCGTATCCCCCAAGTAATATATCTGTCGAGAACTTGCCTTTATGAATAACATTTCATACCCCGAGCCAGTGGAATATCAAGGTACGCTTGCAGAGGCGCCCTTCAGCAGAGGACCCCTGCCGCTAATTGGCCGCTGGAGACTAAACAGGTCTCTTCCTTAAGCGGTAAGTCATACATCAGATTATTTGCAAGTACCATTATCATCACCATCGCTTTCATCATTTATATCACCATCCATATTATTAATATTATTAAATTTGTTGTTATCTTTTATCATTATCCTCTTCATTATCATCAGTGTTGCATCATCATCATTGTTGTTGACGGTGATCACAGCATTGCCATTGCCATGGCTAACATCATAACCTTATATTTGTTGTTGATTTCTTATTATCACCAGAATTTATATGATTATTATCACCATTATCATTAACAAATTTTGCCATTATTTGGTGTGTAAGACCTTCATAAAAACAAAAACCAGTCTTTCTAGAATTATTAAGCAATACTATAAGACAAACGCTATTTGCCCCGCGGTACATGTATATTGATTTATAAATAATTCACAAAGTATAAAAAAAACAAAAACAAAAAAAAACAAGCTAATTGGACTCCATCACCTCCCCTTTTTTCTCCCTTATACTGACGCCTGACAGACGACTCGACCCTTTTTTTCACGTGGAGAAAGGCGATTAGATGCCACTGCTTTAGATCGGACAACCTTGAATCTGCTAGCTCTTGTTTTTTTGTGGTTTCAATTATCACTGGAAGGAAGATCAACCACTGCCTTTGTCGTATTTTGTGTATCAGTATCAGCATTGTTATTTTTGTAATTAGAGTGTTTACCGTTATGATTAGGAACATTATTGCTAATCTTTTGTGGTATCTGATCGTTGATAACATAATTTTGCCATTATTCATATCAACTTTCGTAATTGGCAGTTTCCTTATCAATATCGCTACACTTTTTTTGTTTCTTCATTTCACATATTTATGTTTATCTACTGGTAAAGGTTAGCTAAATTTCACATCATTCCTTGTAAATTTAATATTTTGCCTTCTAATTTCAAGTAACCACGCCTGTAAAATTTCAAATAAGGTTCTATATTTGAATATAAAAATTATAAAATAAAGAAACAAACAAAAAAAATCCCTTAAAAACGAAAGAACTCATCTATTCTTTATTATTTTCCTTCACGGTTGAATTTCCAATTAAATCCAACGTATAATATGCATAATGAGGCCTACGAGCGGGCTGCGTATGTTGGGGGTTAAACCTCATCGCCACGAATTTGCAACATATGATCATGTTCCCTTCAGGTTGCGGAGCTGGAATCTAAAGCGACTTCTGTGTGGCGGCGGTCGGGGCCGGCGGGGAAGGGAGGCAGAGGGAGGGATTTATGTCAAAAAGAAGAAAAATAAGACAGGCAAATGGAGAGAGAGATGGATAAGTATAGACTGTGTGTGTACTTATATATATATATATATATATATATATATATATATATATATATATATATATATATATATATGTATATATATATATATATATATATATATATATATATATATATATATATATATATATATATATATATATATATATATATATATATATATATATATATATATATATATATATATATATATATATATATATATATATATATATATATATATGAATATATATATATGTATATATATATATATATATATATATATGAATATATATATATATATATATATATATATATATATATATGAATATATATATATATATATATATATATATATATATATATATATATATATATATTCATATATATATTCATATATATATATATACATATATATATATATATATATATATATATATATGTATATATATATATGTATATATATATATATATATATATATATATATATATATATATATATATATATATATATCTTCATATGTATATATATACATATATATATGAATATACATATTCATATATATATATATATTCATATATATTCATATATATTCATACATACATACATATATATATATATATATATATATATATATATATATATATATATATATATTCATATATATAATATATATATATATATATATTCATACATACATACATATATATATATATATATATATATATATATATATATATATATATATATATATGAATATATATATATACATATATATTTATATATATGTATATATATGTATATATATATATATATATATATATATATATATGAATATATATATATATATATATATATATATATATATTCATATATATATATATATATATATATATATATATATATATATATATATATATATATATATATATATATATATATATATATATATATATATATATATATATATATATATATATATATATATATATATATATATATATATGCATGTGTGTGTGTATGAGTGCTCGGCCAAGCGCCAAAGGAGAGCAGAAGAGCCGAGGCGCGCGATCGACGGCGGAGGCGAAGGCGGCGCAGAAGAGTCGCGGCGGAGAGCACATCCCTCGCGCAGAGTTTATTGAGATATGAGGTTCGAGCGGGTCTGGCACTGGTTTTTTGTGAATTAATATTTTTGTGCATTTATTTTGTCTTTTTAATGATCAATGGAGGGTCAGATGTGTCATGCTACTTGTATATCATCTTTTTGTTTTTTATTCGATTTTATACGCGCAGTTCGTCAAGAAAAAAGTTCTCCAAATATAGAACGAGACGAAGTGCCGAGAGAAGACGAAAGATATCTCAAGATGATAACTAATGATTATCCTCAGTTATAAAATCAGAATGCAGTAAGAGTCACCGCCTCTGCTTGGCATGTCATAATAGATTTTTTTTTCTTTCTTTTCCGAGCTCGAAGACGAATGAGAACTTCGACCTCGTCACCAAAGTAAGAAGGTTGGGACGTCTTCGGGAGGGTGTGACGGTGAGCGCGCGTGTCGGTTTCCACTTTTACTTTGTCGGGAAAAAAATGACTGGAGGAAAGGATGATCATATTTACCGAGTTTGGCTGGGATCGGATAGTCTTTAATGAATATTTGAGTAACTGATGGCACTGCTTAGGAGAATCATGTAGAGATAGTGACATGACTGCTCTTGTCAGACATAAGCACAAGTTTCCCCTTCAGAATGATTTTCAATACAAAATGCCAAAACGTTGCCTCACTCCCTCCCTTTTCAACACGTAATTGAGCAAATGCTACTTTCCAATTTCATAAAATAATGTCCGCTGTTCGCCGAAAGTAATTGCAGATTCGGAAACACCAAATAAGAGTTGAACATGCGATCCAATGTTCAGTTGTGTGACTGAGAATGAAAGAGACAAAGTGGAGATTTTTCCTTTCGTCAAAGGGACTTGAGCGATCTGTTCCGCTTTCCCTCGCTCTCACTCTCTCCGTACTTCTTTCTTTCTTTCCCCTGTTATCTCTATCTCTCCATCTCGCTTGCTTTCCATCTTCTCCTTCTTCCCCTCTCTCTTGCCATAATTCTCCATCCCTTTCTCTCCCCCACTCGTTCTCGATCTCTTCTTCTTCGATCTCTTCTTAAATATATGCTGTTCCTTTATTCCTTCGTCAAGTCCAGCGTGAGAAGGCTTATTCTAATATAGAACTTTATCTAAATCTTTCGAACTTTACATTGAATGTTTTTTTTTGTGATTATCAACAACGACAGTAATCTAAAAAGGATATTACATTATATATGTAAAGGATTAAAACGGTACTGTATTTATTCATTGCTAAGTATATCCAGCAGAGCCTCTGAGATCACTAATCCTTTTATTGTATCCTGTTTATCTTAAGTTGCTTAACCAACATGTAATTTTTATTTATGATTAATGACCCTCCGTTCTTAATAGTACCAAGGACTAGTGTATTAATCATAATTAATTTCAAACTCGTTATTCGAAATCCATTCCAGACAAACCCAATGGCGTGAGACGTAAATATATCATTATATTTCCGCCTGGACTTCTAATAGCACCGTTAGGAAGGAAAAGCATGTCAGCCTGAATTTTCCCGGGCGGCATTTCAGCACGCAAATCGTGCCTTTCAGCCGGGGGGGATCATCATTCATTGCGTGCTTCGTGTTCTTTCCGTCTCTTTTCTATCCTATCTTTTTCTTTCTTTCGTTTTCTTCTTTCCATTCCACTCTCTTCTGGGGTTTCTTTCTAAGGTTTCTAAATTTTCTTTGGCAAATCGTGTCTATCGGTAGGAGAGCATTGTGATTCATTCTCAGATTCATTTTCTTTTTGTCTTTTTGTCTCCTTTCTCTCTTTCTCTCTTTTTTCTCCCTTCCATTTAGCACAATTAAGAGGTTTTTCATTTTTTTGGCGGTTTGTAGTGAGTTTGCAAGCAACGGCCGTCGCTACCGTGCTTTCGCTGCTTCCATCCACTCAAGGAAAATATATCAGAGGAACTTAATCTCCGTCGATCGTTTCTTTAAGTCTTTTACAAGGTAATTATGAATGAATATACTAAATCTCGACCCTGCGTCGTAAAGAGATGTGAGCGATAGCAATTACCCTAATTGATTACGTCAATTTAGTTCATTAGGGTTTTTATATAAGGCCTTTTGTATGTTGATATCAAGTTCAAGCCATTGTATCCCGCAAGTGGACATGGCCAATATACCCTTAACCCGATTAAGTTTTGCAAACAGCTTGGTTCGCTGTTTTGATGACATAGAAAACAGAGACACTCCACCCAACCTTTGTGTGCTTCATATTTTTTTCTTTCTGAGCTATTCAATGCCTTCCTTTTTGTTGGTTTCACCCGAATTAATGTCGCTTATTTTACTCCTTTTATCCTGCTATCACAAAATCAATTTTAAAAAATGTCTGCAATGGGTTTTGATCACTTTCTGCTTCTCTATTGCTGTTACTGAAATCATAACATATCCTATATGTATCAAAGTATGCGAAACACTTCTTTCCACTTACTTAAACCTTATTCACGCATACATATCTAGCTAGGGACGATGAATCACACGCCAAAATATTTTATTCAGATACATTCACGTCTGCATACACCGTGATGAAATGATTCTCTCTCTGACGTCAAACCAGTCAACTTTTCTATTGACAGTATTTTTTTTCTCTCTCTACTTCCTCGAGATATTTGTTCTTATCTTCAAGTCTCCGGCAACTTGTTATTGTTCTTTGTGCGAGGGTGTTCGTGCAGAAGCCAGGTTTATCGGGACAGAGATCGTCGGATTTTGCATCACTCGTTATCCCTTTGTGCTTTGTGAATTTCGCTTGGCATTAAAAGCACGGGGCGGAAGCATAATAAACAGGGATTACACTAGAGATTGGCTGCTGATTAGAAATGTAAAACATTTATTTCTTTGAATAACGCTATCATTTCATTATTTTATTTATATCGGATATTTTTTCATCTTGATTTTTTCTGGGGCAATTGTAGGACATACAT
>NC_091551.1:23158713-23161213 GCF_042767895.1 Penaeus vannamei | reverse complement strand
GATTAAAACTGCAGTAATTATTTAAGAAGTATATAATAATCTGCCTTTTATTTTTCCTTAATACTACCTTGGCTGGAAAATAATCACCTTCGCACTTCAAAAATCATCTTTTTAACTACTAGCTATTGCAATTTTTCAGATGATATCTCTCTTAACTCCATCAGATGGGGAAAAAAATGGTAACCGACCTTAATTGATACGATTTTTTATTTCTACCTCTTGATAAACGATGGCGCTCTAGTCCCAATGCTCTTCCAGTGCTGAAGTAACGCTCAATTATCCGATAATAGCCTGACGTTCCTTATACATCAAAATCATTAGCCTGCCATTACGAACCGCTGAGTTATAATCATATTGAGGTAACGCGGCTAAACCTCCTTCACAATTTGACACAGTCTGTTGCCGCATTACTTTGCAGGTTGGGTTGAGGTCGTGTCATTTCTCTGCCTATGATGTTGATTTCCTTTTTTATCTCTTTTTTTTTTTTGTCTTTTATTGTAATTCATTTCGGATTTTCTTCTTGGGAGTGATGTCTCCTTATTTCAGTTTCTTGTTTTTGTGATTCTTCTTTGTTTCTTTCCTGTCTCGCTTTCATCTTGACTTCAGCCTTTCTTAACTTCAAGTTTTCTTCATTTCAACCATTCAAATTACCTTCAGGGTTGCTTTGAAGTCTTAATTTTTTGTGGTTGCACAATTTCCTTGCGAATCTTTTCTCTATTCTCTTTCTTTCTTTTCCAGTATTAATGTTATATGTTAAGATCCCCAAAATAATTTCTTTCTTTATAAAGATGTTACGTAAGTCTGTCTTGCCATTCTTCGATGTGAGTTACAAACGAAAGGAAAAAAAAGAGCCTTTTTTGACAAAATTTCAACACATTTTAGTTTTGCATTATAGCTTTGCTTATATCAATTTTCAAATAAGTGTGTGGGACTAATTGCTAGTGGCCTGCAACTTAACCCCTGTACTTGGTAAGTTTGACTTTTACAATCAAACGGGAAAGACGGAATTAACGCTTGACCAGTTCACTTATAACTTATGGGTCAATAAATATTAATAGATTCTTATAGAACTGCCGATGAGACGACGCATTTGCATATGTTGTTTTCCATTTGCAATCCCTCGCTGGCTGTTGATAACTTTGCCTTTATTTTTCCATTCGCAAATTGGGACATGTGTATCTTCTTTCTTTCTTTCTTTCCAGTTTTCTGTGACTGTGTGTGGTCTGGTCTTATTCTTCCGTCAATGTTTTGCTGGAAGAAATGTTAATTGAATACACAGGTTTACTTATGTTTTCTCTATATATGTACATTCGAAAGTATTGCGCGTGTAGACAGGGATATACTCTTGCTTGTCCATCGCTCGTGTGTGTGTGTTTATGTGTGTGCGGGTGTGTGTCTGTATTTATGTGTGTCTGCATGTGTTTGTATTTGTATGTGTATGTGTGTGTGTGTTTATGTATGTGCCGGGGTGTGTCTGTGTTTATGTGTGTTTGTATGTGTATGTGTGTTTGCATGTGCATGTATGTGCATGCTTGTGTATGTGTGTTTATGTGTGTGCGGGTGTGTGTCTTTGTGTATTTGTTTATATGTGTGTGTGTATGTGTGCGTGCGTGTGTGTATGTGTGTGTTTATGTCTATATGTGTCTGTGTACGTATCTGTGTATGTCTTCAGTCTATTCGTGTCTGTATCTGTCCAAATGAAAAGGGCCAAGCAAGAGCGTGTCCTCCCTCCCTCCCGCCCTTCTTCCCTCTTTCCTTTCGTCCCTCTTGCCCTCCCTCCCTCTTTCCCTTCCTCCCGCCCTTCCTCTCCCTCCCTCCCTCTCCCTTCGTATCCCTCCCTCCCTCTTCCTCGCTCTCCCTTCCTCCCTCCCTCCTTCTTTCCCTTCCTCTCTTTCCCTCCCGCCCTTCTTTTCCCTCTGCCTTTCCCTTCCTCTCCCTCTCCCTCCTTCCCTTCCTTCGCAAGCACACCCCCCCTCCCCCTCCCAAGGACCCCTCTGTCTCCCCCGCGACCACTTTCTCTCGGGATTCGAAGTCCTCCAACACTGCCTTTGGAATAATGTTTTCATCCCAACCTTCACCTACATTTTTGACGCACATTCCTCTCAGTGGCTTTTTGTCCTGTTGGTAGAAAGTGGCTTTATTACTCGTCATTTTGATGTTTATTGTTGTTTCTTCGTTTTCGTCTTTTTACTTCGTTTTCGTTTTTTTATCGTTTTCGTTTTTTTACTTCGTTTTCGTCTTTTTACTTCGTTTTCGTTTTAACTTCGTTTTCGTCTTTTTACTTCGTTTTCGTTTTTTTACTTCGTTTTCGTCTTTTTTACTTCGTTTTCGTCTATTTATTTCGGTTTCATCTTTTTACTTCGTTTTCGTTTTTTTCGTTTTCGACTTTTTACTTCGTTTTCGTTTTTTTCGTTTTCGACTTTTTATTTCGTTTCCGTCTTTGTTTTCATCTTTTTCATCGTTTTCACCATTTTACTTCATTTTCGTCGTTTTCGTATTT
>NC_091551.1:23136213-23146213 GCF_042767895.1 Penaeus vannamei | reverse complement strand
GGCAGCAGGAAGTGGGCGGAGATGGCCAGGAAGTTTTCCATGGCCAGTCACGTCCGAGCGGCCGGCCTTTCTTGGGAAATGGTTCGTTTATATTAAGCCAGAGCTGTTGTCCCTCAAGCACGGAGCGCCATCACTGTGTTGACTGTTTCTTGGGTAAGCAGAATGAGGTTCAGGGTTAGTCATTCATCTTCAAGTTTTGCAACAATCGTCATTCTTATTGTCAATATTTGTAGTCAGGAAATTGTTTTAACTTTATTGCCACTATTGTGATTAATGAATACTTTCATGTTTTTTTTCGTCCGTATTATTTTATGTAATTTCTATTATACTTTTGTTAACATCATCATTTCATTGTTGTTACCATATTCATTATTATTATTAATATTATTATTATTATTACTATTATTATTATTATTATTATCATTAACGTCACCATTGTTATTATCATTATCATTATTATCATTATTAGGATCATTATTATTATTATTATCATCATTATTGTCATTATTAGGATCATTATAATTATCATTATCATCATTATTATCATCATTATCATTACTATTATTGTTGTTAACATTAATATCATCATTATCATTATTATTATTATTGTTATGAACATTATCATTATCATTGTCATTGTTTTTATAACTATTTTATTATTATCATTATCATCATCGTTATCATCATTAGCATTACTATTAATGTTATTATTATCATTCTCATCACTATTATCATCAATATTATTATCACTGCTGCTGTTGTTTTATTATCATTATCATTATCATTATCATTATCATTATCATTATTATTATCATTATCATTATCATTATCATTATCATTATCATTATCATTATCATTATCATTATCATTATCATTATCATTATTATTACTATTACTATTACTATTACTATTACTATTACTATTACTATTACTATTATTATTATCATTATCATTATCATTATCATTATTATTATCATTATCATTATCATTATCATTATCATTATCATTATCATTATCATTATCATTATTATTACTATTGCTATTACTATTACTATTACTATTATCATTATCATTATCATTATTATTATTATCATTATCATTATTGTTATTACTATCATCATTATCATTATTACTATCATTATTATTATCATCATCCTTGTTATTATCATTATTATTATTATCATTATCATTACTATCATCATTATTATTATCATCATTCACATCATCATTCCCATTACCTGTAAGATGGAAGAATACAGTAATGCATTTTATATAGAAACATGACCCTCTCTTGACCCGAACCGTTGAGTCGTATGGCATAGCGGTTAGGTTCTGCTCCCTCTGGTGGCGACCGCCTAGTGAGTGGGTTCGATTCCTTGTCTAGGAGAGTCTATTAATTACTGTTAGTATCGGTATCATCATCGTTATCATAATTGATGTTGTTGATATTAATGTTGTTATCATATTGCCGTTTCATTATATTGCATTCATTATTAGAGGCCTTTATGATAACGGTATTATTAATATTATCATTGTAATCTTGTTAACTTTGGTCGCATAGGATTCACAGTGAATACAGTCATAATTATTCATAAATGATACATTTTTTATTTGCACGTTTCCGTTTTTCTTTTTTCTTTTTTAATTTAACGCTACTAATGTTTTCGTTATTAAAGAAATTGGTCATGTGAATGTAATCATTGGTTTTCTATGTTGTTATGATAGTGTCATGTATGATTAATATATCCGTTTCATCTCTTTTTGGAAATGTGCTTGTATGTTAGCTTGAAAAAAATAATAATAAATACTTCATATTGGCCAATGTCAGGAAAAGGCAGAAGACATTTTTATATCATTAATGTTATCTCCCCCCCCCCATTTCCTTATTAGGCTCAGTTCGTGAGCCTGCCTTGGAAGGACAATATTTGCGCCTCGTGGAAAGAACCTTATCGAGCATCAAAAAGCACAAAGAGCCATTTTCTTCTTTCCCTTTTCTCTATCGAGCTTTTCAGGGAGATGTGGCAACGTTTATCTCCAGACGCCGTGCAATAACTTCCGAGATTATTTGACGGACGGCTCCGCATGAGGCCGTGGGCGCTGACCTCAGGAGACGAAGCCCCGACGTGAAAGGAGTTCTCCGCGACAACTCTCTGCCGGTCAAGGAAACAGACTCGGCACGGGAATTATTCGGTCCATAATATTTTTCTTTCTCTTTTTTTATCATTCGTAACTCCTGATGCATATATATTACCTGGCCCGCGCGCCACCGCCGGCCGTAGCACCTGGCCACTAAAGGTCCACCTGATTTTACCTCCGTCCGCTAAATCTGTCTCCGATTTTATACGGCCTTAAATCATGTTGATAATCATCGTAAAACTGATGCATCGCCGGAGCCACACCTCTTTGTCTTTAATGTCCCCTAATTTGCCCACAAAGGCTTGAGGGCAAGTTTTGGGTCTTCGCGCGAATGACTCATCTTGAGGTCAATGTTTAATGTCTACTATCTTTTTTACTTTTCTTTTTTGTCTCTCCTTCTGCACTCGTTACTCGTCCCAACACCTGACTTGCTCTGGCCTCGCTTCAAGTAGCTTTCCCGCCCCCCCCCCCCCACGTCGTAAAGGTTGGGATATGTTGACTATAAAGTTAGTTGTCGTACCGTGTTTTTTTCTCGCATTATGGATGTTTACTGAACAATTTTGATAAAGCCTGTCGATATTTTTCTCTTTTTTTACTGTTGCTTGCTTCCCGTACGTTCGCTGTCGTAGAATGCTCCTTGCAATCTGATTTTTTATATCAACGATAAATCCCGTCGACTTTTTTTCTTCTTCTTCTCCTTCTTCTACTACTTCTACTACTACTACTACTTCTACTTGTTCTTCTTCCACTTCGTCTTTTTTCTACTTCTTCCTCCACTTCTTTCTCTTTTATTTCTTCTTCATTTCTTCTAGTTCTTCCTTTTCTTCTTCTTTTATATCTTTTTCTTTGCTTTCATCTTTTTCTATTTCTTGCAAGACGTACATGACTATATCCCTTCCCTAAGACTCATTATCGCCTTATTCACATTTCTATAACATCATTTTAATAAATTCTTTCTATATTTTCTTCCGTAATGCAAGACCAATTCATTTTAATTGTTTTGACGTATAAGATGTTGTGTAAAGCTTCACATCCGTGTAAGCTTGCACAATGAATATACATTTTTATATGATTTGGGTAAACCTGTCTGTATTTTTTCAACAATATAAATTGTGTTTATCTTTCTTCTTTACCTTGTTTTTTTATTATTCATTTTGCGATCACGACTCTAGATTTAGGATAAAAGTCGATTATTCGAAGCCCTTCTGAAGATAATGATGATAAGGGTTCCGATGGTTATGGTAACAATGAATAGAATAACAGAGAAAATGATGATAACAAACATAAATGAAATTATTATGGTAATGAAGATGATGATAATGGTAATAATGATAACAATAATGTTAATAATGATAGTAATAATCATAATGATGATGATGATAATGGTGTTGATGATAATAATAATAATTATTATTATTATCATCATTATTATTATCAATGTTATTATCATCATCATCATTATTATTATTATTACTATTATTTTCATTACTATCATTATTAATATCTTCATTATTATTATTATTAATATTATATTTTTTATCACTATTATCATTTATTATCATAGTTACAATTATCCTTATTATTATGACAATGATGGTAATAGTAATGATCATAGTAATAAGAATGATAATAATAATAATAATAAAAACAACAACAATAATGATAGTAATAATAATGATAAGAATAATAATATTGATAGCAAAAATAAATCTATTTTTATCAATAATAACAATCAAAATGATAATGTAATGTTAGTAATGATAATGATAAAAGTGATGATGACATCAAAAAAGATAATGATGGTAATAATAACAATAATAATGATAATAAAGAGAATTATAATGATATTAATGATGATGATAATAATGATAATGACGTCATAATGATGATATGATTATCATCAATAATAATGATAATAACAATGATAATAGTAATAACAATGATAGTAGTAATAACAATGATAATAGTAATAACAATGATAATCATGATATCAATATTGATCATAACTATTACCGCCATTACTATTATCATCACTATTACTGCTATTGCCATTATAATCATCATTATCATAATATATATCAATACCATTAACATTATCCTCATTGTTATCACCATTATCACTATCACTATAATAATAACAATCCAGAGACCAGAGACCAACGAGGCAACCAAACCAAAGACCCCTGCCTCCTGCCTCCTGCCTCCTGCCTCTTGCCTCCTGCCTCCTGCCTCCTGCCTCTTGCCTCCTGCCTCCTGCCTCCTGCCCCGGCGTGCAGGAGGTGCCCCAAGGCTAGGCAGGGAAGCGCGGAGGAGGGAGCTGTCCTTGCCCAGTCATCGGCTCGGGTCAGACCAGAGGAAAACGGGACGGGAGGGAATAGCTCTTCCTGCGGGAGAGTTCGGAGTTGGGGGAGGGAGAGGGGGAGGAGAGGATAGATACGGTGTAAGGGGGAGGAGGAGGAGGAGGAGATGATAAATATGGTGTAAGGGGGAGGAGTAGGAGGAGACGATAAATATGATGTAAGGGAGAGAAGGAGGAGGAGGAGTTGATATATACGGTATAAGGGGGAGGAGGAGGAGGAGATGATAAATGTGGTGTAAGGGAGAGGAGAAGGAGGAGATGATAAATACGGTGTAAGGGAGAGGAGGAGGATATGATAAATGTGATGCAAGGGAGAGGAGGAGGAGGAAGAGGAGATTATAAATACGGTGTAAGGGAGGGGATGAGGATGAGGAGATGATAAATATGATGTAAGGAAGAGGAGGAGGAGGAGGAGATGATAAATACGATATAAGGGAGAAAAGATGATAAATACGATGTAATGGAGAGGAGATAATAAATACGATGCAAAAGGGAGGAGGAGGAGATGATAAATATGATACAAAGGGGAGAAGGAGGAGTAGGAGATGATGAATACGATGCAAGGGAGAGGAGGAAGAGGAGATAATATATACGATGCAAAAGGGAGGAGGAGGAGGAGGAGGAGATGATAAATATGATGCGAGACGAAATAGGCTAAGACGTTAATTGTGATGGATCGAAGGTGGATATTACAATATTGTGTTTTTATATGCTTCTTAGCGGCGAGAGATTAAGTTTTCTTTCGGGATAAAGTTTGTTTGGGGTTTAGTGTAAAGAGACGCTGAAAACGTGTTCGAGGAGAAGATAAATCGACGTCAGAAGGCAGTAGGTGTTGAAAAGCCTTAGGAAATCGTACGTTCTTTCGGTCCTCGACTTCCCTTCGTCTTGCTGTTTGTGTTGCGATTAAATGGCCCGTGAGACGGCGTGGCTGAGCATGGCGACCCCCTCCCTCGCTGCCAAGGACCCGGGTTCTGCCTGAGCGCCCTGTAATTTGGCCCAATGTCTAAATCATCGTCCGGCGGGAGGCACGGGGCGGTCCGGGCCGGTCCAGTCCGGTCAGCTCGTGCGGTCCACACCCACTTTTACCCTCCTGGACGGCGGCGGCCTGACCGTGAACCTCGCCAGCTTTTCACATCGTGCGCTTTCTGGAGCCTCTCTTGCTCGGTTCGGCGCGCTGAACGAGGAGCCGCCTTCGGATCGCTCTAATGGAATTGTCAGCTCGTAAACGCAACGCGGCTCTTAAAGCGATGGCCGCGTTAAGGAGTGGCCACTGAATCGTAACTGAACAATGTGATTAATGTGAGTTTGTTTAATTGAAGTTGCCATTCGGTTCTTCCTTTCGGTTTCCTTCTAAGGGGCCTCAGAGGAGGAAGAGAGAGGAGGATCCGAAAGCAATAAGAAAAAAAATAGATTAAATAATGAGATTAAACATAATACAAAGTCGATCGTTTGCAGAACATGTTAAGAATCAGAAAAAAAAACAAAAACAAACAAAAAACGAACTGGAAAATCAACAATAAAAACGGAGCAAGCGCTGTCTGGCACTCCTGCTTCATCTGAAATTGCTTTCTTCTTTTAGCGCCTTTGTATGCATCGCAAGCAACCACTTGCAATAGCATCGTCGCTTCGTCCTAACTGGAGAAGTGTCCGGCCTCGAAACTGAACGAAGCCGTGGCCAAAAAGGGACTGAAGCTAGACTGTGAAAGCGGGAAGGTGTTGAGACAAAGGCTTCGTCTTTCCAAATCATGAATCAGTAGAAAGCACAACGAATAGGCAATGATATAAATATGGATAAATGTGTGTCCGGATATGATAACGATTTGTGTGTGTGTGCGTGTGTGAGAATGTAAATGTATATATATTATGTATATATTATATATATACACATATATATATACATATGTATGTATGTATGTGTATATATATATATAGATAGATAGATAGATATAGATATAGATATAGATATAGATAGATAGATAGATAGATATACATATATGTGCACATACATACTTACACACATTTATATGTATGTATGTTTGTATGCATATATGTACGTATGTATGTGTGTATATGCATGTATGTATGGGCACTTTTTCAGATCCTAGAGTACTATCGACCTAATAATCAGCACTTTTCACTCCGTTTCTTTTTAGTCATGAAAGTACCAAATTCCAGGAGGATAGCATGAGGCCGTCGACCACACGCGCAAGGATCTGCAAGCGGCTAGACAGTGGCAAGTGCCAGCTGTGTGGCGACTCGATCATAAAACGGTTGTCTCCGAGACCTGTTGCTGCTCACGTGTCGGTCGCCAGAGGCTGTTGGTCACCGTTTTGGCTCGGCTTTTTGGGTTCCCGTTGGCTTGCCTGTTTTCTTGTTATTAGGTATTCGGTCATTATTGTCGTTTAATAGTTTTGCCATGACATCCTTCGATCATTTTACCTATTTTTCTTAGAATAAGGAATGCGAGTGGGTCTGTGTATTAGTGTGTGTGTGTGTGTGTGTGTGTGTGTGTGTGTGTGTGTGTGTGTGTGTGTGTGTGTGTGTGTGTGTGTGTGTGTGTGTGTGTGTGTGTGTGTGTGTGTGTGTGTGTGTGTGTGTGTGTGTGTGTGTGTGTGTGTGTGTGTTCTCTATCTCCATTTTTCTGTTTGACTATCTGCCAGTCTATCTTATGCATACATGTACATGCCTGGCTGAAATCCCGTCAGTCTGTCAGTGTGGCTGTGTGTATCGGCATTCACACTGGGTTGAGGTCTGTACGCAGTGAGTGAAACGAGCTGCCTACTCTTCACAGCAGCAACCCGCCACTCTCGGTTGTAATGATCGTAAGAGCTGTCGTCTTTAAAGCTCGACGTCTTTCATAAAAAGTTATGAGACAGAAAGTAATCACTAAACCACAGTCTTAATGGACGGGATTCGCTGTCACTCGTCGGGCCTCATTCCCATTAGAGGAAAAAATGTGATGTTCATTCAATCGCGACTTTAGAATGTTTTTCGTTTAAATTCCATCCTCTTGCGTTTCTTACAATAATTTATCTGCATCTGTAATAAACGCAAGAATATAGATGAGAATACACATGCGCGTAGGGTTATGTCTGTCATTATCCTAATTATCTCAGTTCATTACGAATCTACTAATAAGCAGTTTCTGTGTCTAATAATGGTTTTAGTTTTACAGACGCAAGCTTCGGCCATTAGCTGCATTCCAATAACTGTACTGTTATTAATGATAATGATAATTGTCGAGAAACAACAATGGTAGCAAGTTAATAATTTCTCTCATTATTCCCTATTTTCATAATTCCTACAACTTTTGAAATTATACTCACAACTACTAAAAATGCAGGTTCTATTATAACTACTACTCTGAGCATTTAAAAGGGACATCCAGTTCTCCCCTTAAAACCATGCTTTCTCCTTTACTCCGTGCATCATGCATATTACCATATATAGCACGTGTAAATTCACCCATCCACAGGGGAAGCATTGAGGGTATATTCCTCCTAGTAATACTAATAGGTCTAGTGTTTCTGCTATGCTAGTATTTTCTGATACTACGACTGCTGTTGAAATTAGTATTAATAATGGTACCACCGCTACTACTATTACTGTTGTTGATATTAATGTGGACGTTGATGGAGATAATGTCATTAAATCAATAACTTTGGCGATAACATAAATGATATAATCAAGCTATTAAGGAAACAATAATAATGATGATAACAATTGTAATAATGATAATAATGATAATGATAACAATCAAACTAATAATAGTTATAATTATGATAACCATTATTGTCATCATTATCATTGTTATTATTATCATTAACATCGTTATAATTATTATCAATACCATTATCATCATTATTATTACTATCATCAAAATTATCATTAATATACTAATAACAATGATAGTAATGATGATAATTATAATAATAACAGTGTTAATGATAATACTAATATTGTCAATGATAATGATAATGATAATAGAATAATAATAATAATGATAACAATAATAATACTGATAATAATAATAGTTATAATAAAGATAAGAATGATAATAATAATGATAAATAATGGTAATGATAATAAAGACAATAAGGAAATAAAAGAAATAATAAAGATAATGATAACAGTGATAATAATTATAATGATGACAATATTAATGACAAAATGATAATGATAATTATTATAATAACAACAACAAAAATGTTAACAACAATAATGATATTAATAACAATGATAATAAAAGCAATTATAATAATAATAATAATGACAATAATGATAATTATATTGATGATGACAATAATGATAATAATAATAATAATAATGACAAAGATAATGATAATAATAATGATTCTAATAATGATAATTTTCAACGATACTTATAAAAATCATCCTAATGATGCTATTTGCAGCAGATATCAAGATAAGCATAATAATAACGACAATGCAAACAGTAAAAGTGCTAACAGCCTTAACAGCGACAGCAAAGGCGCCGACATCCGCGCGCGCGTGCGTCCTGCCGGCGGTGGGGGGGGGTCGAGCAGCTCTCACGCCGGAGTGCTGAGCCAAGCAGGTGCCGGCCGGTCAAGCCTCGCTGAGGTTGCAAGTCTGACCTCTTCCGTGCCTCTTCCGGAAATGCCTTTCCATAATGAGCTTTGACCTTCCACGCCCTAAGATGGCGGGAAGGTGAGGGAGAGCTCTTCAAAGGAAGCCTTTCTTGGCGGGAATCGCTTGCGGATGCCGCTGCGCATTTGTTGTCTTCAGTGTTATTTTCATTTTATTTTGTCCTTATTTTCTTATTTTTTTGTGAGAAATGTTCATGTTATGAGTGTAACATCTCTGGACAGCGATTTGTGTTCTGCACTAACATGCCTGCCATTCTTAGATATCCCGTGTACACTGTTACATGCTTTTACTTTTAGAAAAAAAATCGGTCGCTTCTATGTATTAAGAAAAACCTCGATGGACATAACCTTAGAAAGTTTTTATAGAAGTTACAAAATTTAAACAATCTAGAAAGACGAACTGCACTGCTAGTTCTTCTATGGTCATTTTCTAAATATGTCTGACCATCTGTAAACAGCAATACATCATATACTGAAGTTCGTTTATACGAAAACGAAAAAGAAACATTGGCAAGTATGCGAAGATAGTGTGATAAAAGTAAAACCTGATGGAAGGCATATAAAAGCCAATGAAAGTGGTAATGAAAAAACTAAATCAAGTGAATCATCGACAATAGTATCCGTTTCCTTTCTTCGTCATGGGGCCTACGATAAACCCTAAGAAGGAGACTGATAGAGACTCATCCGAATACTTATCCTTTCGTCATTTTGTCAATCACAGGCTCGGATATTTTCCAGCCACACACTCCGGGCTTTGGCAGGTGGCTGGTTGCACTTACTTTCTGCCCCTAATTCCTGTCCAGTACGAATCTAGGTCTTAGTATATCCACATACTTAGGCAGATAAGACTTGCTACGCCTTCCGAAGGCCAGGTTTG
>NC_091551.1:23103713-23108713 GCF_042767895.1 Penaeus vannamei | reverse complement strand
TCGATGAATCGCCGCGTGCTTTTATCTCGTTATCCTTAAAACCATAGACATTAAGTGGAGTTTTTAAAGGGCATGAAACCAACGGGTAAAAAGGTGTGACAATGACGTCGCTTTCCCCGGCCGCCACTCCGACACCCTTCGCCACTCCGCGCCAGGGATAGTAAGAGACGAGACAAGGCAAGCTAATCAGTGGGACTTCCATCGCCGCATCTTAAGACGGCGAGCGTCTTCCTCCGAAAACATTATTGGCCGGCACACTCGCTGTTAGCCCACACCCGCCCTTCGAGCCTTGACCTGTTCTCGGGCCAAGACAGTGCTACGGGTGCTACCGGTATCAAACTGCACTAAGGCGGAGTCATTGCAGGATTTGTGCTGAAAGATATGTCTGTGCAGATATTTATATTATTGTATTGATAACCTTTGACATTTTTACTGTTTATCATAATTATTTCTGTTACAGCTGTCATTAATATTATTAATGCTATTTCCATTATTATCATAATTATCTTTACCTCCGCCAAGCAGGTTATGTGTTTGGTAACATTAGTTAGTTTGTTTGTTTGTTCGTTGGTTAAGACTAATTCAAAAGATTATGAACAGATTTATGAAAGTTAGATGCCATTAAATTTAGGTGGGGATTCAAGATCACACCCCGGATCCAGGATTTTTTTTCAATGATTGCATCAGTTACCCCTATTTCCTTGGCTGTAGGGGTAACTATTATTATCATCATTACCTTTATTACTTCTGCCACCAAGGTTATGTTTACGGACGTCACCTGTGTACTTGAGAAAGGTGATTTTAAGGTAATTCTTCAAGTGTGAATGTTTTTATTGCATCGGTGACCCTATTGCCTTGGCTGAGGTATGCGCTCTCTGAGTGTAGTTATTAGTATCATCATTATTTTTTTTTATCATTATTATTTTTATTATCATCAATACTATTATCAACATTCTTTTTATTAATGTCATTATCATTATTGTTATTATTATTATTATTATTATTATTATTTTTGTTGTTGTTATTATAATCATTATTATTATTATTGTTATTATTATCATTATTATTATCATTATTATCATCATTATCAATATTATTACTATTATCATTCTTGTTATTATTATTATTATTATTATTATAGTTGTTATTATTACTATTATCATTATTATTATAGTTGTTATTATTACTATTATCATTATTATTATCATTAACATTATTATTAATAATATCATTATCTTGCAGTATTATAATTATCATTATGAACATTACTGTTATCAGTAGTATCATAATTATTATTATCATTATCATTATTATTATTATTGTTAATATTGCCATAACTATTATTGTTATATTTAATATTGTCCTTGCTATTATTATTATCACCATCATTATTATCATTAGCAACTATTGCTGTTGTTGTTACAGTTTCTAGTATTTATGTTGTTATCATTATTATTATTTTTATTGTCATTATCATCATAAATTTTATTATCATAATCATCATTATTATCATCATTATCACTATTGTTACTAATGTTATAATCATTATCATTATCGTTATCATTATTATTATTGTTATTATTATTATTATTATTATTATCATTATTATTATTATCATTATTATTATTATTATTATTATTATTATTATTATTATTATTATTATTATTATTATTATTATTATTATTATTATTATCATTATTATTATTATTATTATTATTATTATTATTATTATTGTTATCATCATCATCATCATCATCATTACTATCATTGTCATTATTATGATTAATTATCATTATCATCATTACTATCATTGTCATTATTATTATTACAATTATCATTATTATTATTGTTATTATTATTATTATTGTTATTATTGTTATTATTATTATCATTATTATTATTATTATTATTATTATTATTATTATTATTATTATTATTATTATTGTTATTATTATTATTATTATTATTATTGTTATTAGTATCATCATTATTATTATTATCATTATTATCATTATTATTATTATTATTATTATTATTATTATTATTATTATTATTATTATTATTATTATTATTATTATCATTATTATTATTATCTATATCATCATCATCATCATTATCATCATCATCATCATCATCATCATTATCATCATTATTGTTATTATTATTACCAATATCATTATTGTTATCACCATTATCTTGATTATTACCTTTATCATCATTATTATTATTATTATTATTATTATTATTATTATTATTATTATTATTATTATTATTATTATTATTATTATTATTATTATTATTATTATTATTATTATTATTATTATTATTATTATGAATATTATTATTATTATTATTATTATTATTATTACCATTATCATAATTATTATTATTATTATCATTTTATGATTATCATTATCATTATCACCATTATCATTATTGTTATTATTATTATCATGATAATTGTTATTATAATTATCATTGCCATATTGTTGATATCTTCATTGTTATTATTACCATATTACTGATATTGTTATTTCTGATGTTTTTATAGTTATTATCGTTTTTTATTATGTATTTGGTAGCGTTGGTTAGTTTGTTGGTTGGTTGGTTGGATAGCATGACCATTCAAAAGTTATGATTTGTGTATCTTAGAGGTGATTTTTTTGTAATTCTCCAAGTGTGAATATTTTTATGCATCATAATACCATAATAATAATATAATAATAATATCATAATAATCTATGCATTTATAATACCCCATTACCTTGGAAATGCTATCATTATCATTATTGTTATCATTGTTAATATTATTATTATTATCATCATAATGATCATTATTATCATCATCATCATTTCTATGATTATTTATTTAGTTAGTAGTAGTAATAGTAGTAGTAGCAGTATCATCATCATTGTTATTATTATTATCCTCATTACTATTATTATTATTATTATCAATATCACTATTATCATCATCGTCATTTTATCATCATTTTTAGCATTACTCTTGTTTTTTTCGTTTTTTGTTCTTTTATCATTATTGTTTTTATTGTCATTATAATAAACATAAATCCTTATTAGTTTAAGAATATCATTATGATATTCGTCATCATTATCACTAATAATTTTATTGTTAATATTAGTACTGTATTATCAGAAATAGCATTACCATTATTTGCAATAACAATAGAAATTATATCAATAAGGAAAGAAAATTAGCACCATTAATACAGTAATGATGATAGTAATAGTGATGATAATTATGATGATAATAATGATCATGATAGTGATGGTAATAATGATAAAAGTAATGATAACGATGTTAAAGATAATGATGGTAATGAT
Organism: Penaeus vannamei; assembly: GCF_042767895.1. Taxonomy (NCBI): domain Eukaryota; kingdom Metazoa; phylum Arthropoda; class Malacostraca; order Decapoda; family Penaeidae; genus Penaeus; species Penaeus vannamei. Next base: position 23,105,368 of record NC_091551.1, on the reverse strand, counting down.
GGTTAATATCATTATCATGATAATTAGTATTATTATCTTTATTACTAGACGTAGCATTATTATTATTATTATTACTATTATTATTAATATTATCATTATTATTATTATTATTATTATTATTATTATCATTATTATCATTATTATTATTATTATTATTATTATTATTATTATTATTATTATTATTATCATTATTATTATTATTATTATTATTATTATTATTATCATTATTATTATTATTATTATTATTATTATTATTATTATTATTATTATTATTATTATTATTATTATTATTATTATTATTATTATTATGACAACACTGATAACACGAAGGAGGATGATAATGATGATAACAACAACAGCAACAATAATACTATAAATAAGGAGCCGACCGTCGCCAATTAAGAAACCAAAGCCAACGCCAACACCGAACACCAACCATTTCCTTCCCAGAGCAAGTTCGAAGGCCGTTCGCGTCAGAACACGGAATTCCCGGGAAGCCGAAGTCGATGTGCAGAGAATCGGAAACAGCCTCGTCGCTTTCTCCCCGCTCACTGTCTTCCCTTTCGGACAGGCCAAGTAGACGCCGACAATGTTTCATTATCATTATTATGTTTGTTGTTATTAGTATTTCGCTTTCTGTTTATCATTTATTTTTATGATTGTTGTTGTTTTCATGCTTACGATTGCCGTAGTTATTGTAACTGTTTGTTATTATCCTGTTATTTCATTAAGATCTTTATCATCGCTATTGTTGATATCGTTATTGAAATTGTTATTCTCGTTCTGATCAATGTTTATATTATCATCATCATTGCTGTTCTTATCATTGTTACAATGATCATCATTGTTAACATCCTTATTCTTATTATCATTATCATTTTTATCTTTACCATCTTTATTTTCATTATCATTTTTATTATCAATTATTGTCATTAATATTACTATTATTATTATCATCATCATAACCAGGGTTATTATTACTAGCATTATTGTTATAATTATCATTAACATTAGTTATTATTTCATTATCATTGCCATCGTTATCATTATCATTGTTATTACCCTTACTGTTGTTGTTCTTATTGTGATCAATATTTTCATTATCATATTATTGTTATTATTATTATTATTATTATTGTTGTTGTTGTTGTTGCTATCATTACTATTATCATTGTTATTGTTGTTAGTATCATGATTATTTTTATTGCTATTATTATCAGTATTATTACTATTATTATCATTATTATTATTATTGTTATTATCATTATTATAATCATTATCATTTTTATCATAATCATTATCACGATTATTGTTATTATGATTATTATTATTGTTATCAATATTATTATCATTATTCTTCATATTATTAATACTATCTCTACCATTATTACCATAATCATCAGAATCATTGTTATGATGATTATCATCATTAAAAAATCATCATGTTTTTTGTTATTATTACTGTTATCAACATTAGTAGTAGTAATAGTAGTAGTAGTACCACTGTTGCTGTTTTTCATATCATTATTATTATTATCATTACTGGTATCATTATCAGCATTATACAAGCATTATTATTATCATTATTATCACTATCATCATTGTTGCCATTATTATTAGTTTTATCATTATTATCACTATTATTATCATTATTT
>NC_091551.1:23028713-23073713 GCF_042767895.1 Penaeus vannamei | reverse complement strand
GCAATTTCAGGCAAGTTGGGTGTTGTTTCAGGACCTAGCTCTGTGACTTTGCGAAAGTCTGGGTTTTATTTTGTGATTTGAATGTGTATTTCATTCAGGTGTGTATTTCTTTTTAGATATTCGATTATAGGTGGACTAGGATGTGGTGGGGTAGGTTTGATGACAAAGTAGGTATTTGACAGGGTCAGTGTAGGGGTGTGCGGTGTGAAGGGTTGGTTAAGGGGGAATTGTGTCGTGTGTGTGTGCGTGTGCAATTATTAACGCTCTTGAATAAAGACATAGACCTATTATCCTTCTTATCTAACACTTTCCTCTCTCTTTCAACGTAAATCCGCTTATGAAAAAAATTACATTCCCAAACAAATACAACATTTAAAAAAACTCTCTTCATCTCTTTTTCCCTCGTTTATCCCTCCACTGCGCACCAAGAAGAAAAAATCCCTCAAAAAAAAAAAAAAAAATCTTGCCCCGTTTTCGACACAGCGACGTATCTCGAAGGAGGATCGAACCGCTTCATCAAGACGTTCCTCCGGCTCAGGATTCGAAGCCCGAGACTGCTTTCCCACGAGTGCGCTGGGCGGCAGGGAACGCGGGGCAGGAGAGGTGGGTGTGGTGGCAAGGGTGGGCGGCAGGGAACACGGGGCTGGAGAGGTGGGTGTGGTGGAAGGGTGGGCGGGATGGGGGAAGGGTGGGTGGCAAGGGTGGGCAGAGCAGATGGGTGTGTTGGCAAGGGTGGGCGGGATGGGAACACGGGGCAGGAGAGGTGGGTGTGGTGGCAAGGTGGGTGTGGTGGCAAGGGTGGGCGGCATGGGAACACGGGGCTGGAGAGGTGGGTGTGGTGGAAGGGTGGGCGGGATGGGGGGAAGGGTGGGTGGCAAGGGTGTGGCAGAGCAGATGGGTGTGTTGGCAAGGGTGGGCGGGATGGGAACACGGGGCAGGAGAGGTGGGTGTGGTGGCAGGGGTGGGCTGGATGGGGAAAGAGTGGGCAGAGTATGTGGGTGTGGTGGCAGGGGCGCGCGGAATGGGGGTAGGGTGTGGTGGCGAGAGAGGGCTGAATGAGGGCAGGACAAGAGGGCGTGGTGAAAAGGGTTTACTAGACAGCAACAGAGAGGTTAAGTGACTCCGTGGAAAGGGTGGGCTGGATAACACGGGACAAGGGAGGTGGGCGTAGCGAGGAGAGCAGGTTGGCGGAACAGGACAATGCGAGCAGGCGAACATAGCGGGAAAAGACGAGCTGCAAGAACGCAGACGAGCCGAAAGGAGTGCGCCCAGCCGGGAAAGGTGGCGCGGCGGGGCTGTGCGGCTCCGTGACCTGGTGTTGCTAGCCCAGACCCCGGCGCTGAGAGAGGCGAGGAACACCTGTGCTCGCTGTCACCGTGATTTGCTGTCTTGACCTTCCCCCCACCCCCCCTCCCCCCGTCCCCCTCACGGTGCACCCTCCCGCGGCGCCTTTCCGATCGTATCTGGCCGGCGCTGCACAAACCGGCGGTCCCCGTCTTGTCCTGCGCTCGTTGGGTCCCATTGTGCAAGAGTTACAACGTCGAATAGCAATTAAGGCGTGCTTGCAAAAAAAAAGAAAAAAAATTAAAACAAAAAAATAGAAGAAAAAAAAGTAATAAAAATGAAAATAAAAAAAGACGAGTAGTTTGCATATTACACGGGCTCGGTCACCTGTTATCGATCTTTCTTTTTTTCATGTGGTTGGGTGGCTGCGGGTGAAGTTCTCTCCATCTCGCGGATTCGTTCACTGATTGGGCGTTCCATCACGATTAGGAGGTGTCAGCTGAAATTCCTCTTTGGTGACATTTGGGCGTTTGAAATATGCGATTTCGTCTCGCTGGAGGGAGCCAGGCGTCGAAGGCACAGCTGTGGGGCGCTGGGAAAGTCATTCGCTCTCTCTCGTTTCTTTTATTTGATCTTCGTTTATCTCGTTCGCTTTTTTTCTTATTCTCTCTGTGTCTGTTTCTTTTCGTTTGCATTTTTTTCTTTTTTTCTATCTTTCTCTGCATTTTTCTTTTTTTTTCATGGGTGTCGCTCTCTCTCTTTTCTCTCTTTCTTTGTCTTTCGCTGGCTTTCTTTTCTTTTCTGTTCTTTCCTCTCTTCGTTTCGCTTCCTACCTTTCCTTTCTTTCTTCCAGTTTCCTTCTCCTTCCATTTTCTTTTCTCTCTTCCCTTCCTTCCCTATCCTTTCCTTTTACTTTCCTTCCCTTCCCCTTCCCTTACCTTCTCTCCCTTTACCGCCCTTTCCTTCCCTTTTCTTCCTTCCCCTCCCCTTCATTTCCTTTCCCTCCCCTTTCCTTCCTTTCCTTTCCTTTCCCTTCTTCTTCTCTTTCTCCTCCTTCTGCTCTTTCTGCTCCTCCTTCTCCCGCTCCTTTATCTCCTTAACCTCCTCCCCCTTTCCTTCCCTTCCTTTCCTTTCCCTTCCCTTCTCTCCCTTTTCCTTCCCTTTCCCTTACCTTGCCTCCCTTTTCCTTCCCTTCCTTTCCTTTCCCTTCCCTTCCTTCCCTTTTCCTTCCCTTACTTTCCTTTCCCTTCCATTCCCTCCCCTTTCCTTTCCTTTCCTTTCCTTCCCTTCTCTTTCTTTCCCCTCCTTTCCCTTCCTTTCCTTCCCCTTTCCTTTCCTTCCTTTCCCCTTCCCTTTCCTTCTCTCCATTTCCCTTCCCTCCCTTTTCCTTTCTAACAAAAAAAAGTCTTGAGATTTTAGGCATGAACTTTCCCTGCTTAAAACGCTCCCCCCCCCCTCTCTCTCTCTCTCTCTCTCTCTTTTCTCTCTCTCTCTCTCTCTCTCTCTCTCTCTCTCTCTCTCTCTCTCTCTCTCTCTCTTCTCTCTCTCTCTCTCTCTCTCTCTCTCTCTCTCTCTCTCTCTCGCTCGCTCGCTCGCTCGCTCTCCTCGTCCCTTCCCTTCCCATCCCTTCCCATCTCTTCCTTTCCCTTCCCTTCTCTTCTTTTTAATTTCCATCCCTTCCTTTCCCTTGCTTTCCCTTCCTTTCCCTTGCCTTCTCTTCCTTTCCATTCCAATTCCTTTCCCCTTACCTTCCTCTTTCTTTCCCACCCTTTCCTTCGTTTCCCCTACCCTTCTCTTCCCTTCCCTTCCAATTCCCTTCCCCTTCCCTTTTCTTCTCTCCCTTTACGCCCTTTCCTTCCCTTCCTTCCCATTCCCTTCCTTCCCCTTTCCTTCCCTTCCCTTCATTTTCCTTCCCATATTTTCTCTTCTTTTCCCTTTCCTTTTTTCCATTCCCTCTCTCAATCTGCATGGATGCAATGTAGACACGCACATGTACATACTTATGCACATATCTTTTTATTCTTCGCATTTTTTCATAGTTATATTCCACAATATCACTTAATTCGCCTCTCCTTTCATTGTCCTTTATTTTAACTTTTCTGGCTATTCCTTGTTAATGTCTTTCTACTCCATATACTTTTTTTTTCATTGTTTTCTTCTACGCCTCCCTTTTTATCGCGGTTTGTTTAATTTTCTTTTTTTCTACACGAAGAAAATCTTTTGACACAAAATGTTCAGAATTTTCATATTTGAACCAGAAAAAAATATGAGAGACTCTTTTCTTATCTTATATTTCATAAATTTCACACGTTTGTTATTTCCTTATCTGTCATCTCCTTCAATGTTATTTCCTTCCTTCTCATTAAATATTACACAATATCATCCTACTATCCTCAAGCACGATGTTGCGTCACGAACATCACTTATCCTTCATTACTCATTCCTTTACACCATAAAGACGAAATAGACAAATGCTTGGACATGCGTGTGTAAAATCACGTTCTTTCTGGAAGGTGGTTGGGTAATAGTATTTGTGTTAGGTTGCGTGAAATTGTTTTTGTTGTTGTAGTTGTGTAGGGGGAGGGAAAATGTTCTGGCCGTCTTTGGTTTAGTATTTTGGATGGATCGTATCAGCGGGGTGACTTGAATGGTGCGTTCAGTCACGGTGAGATGCCATCCTAAAAGTACATCCAAAATTGATATATAAAAGCAGTTAGTCTGGTGCTTAGGATGCGAAACGATACAGAATACCTTCCAAACTTAGAGGACATCAAATTAACAAGGGTTGTCTTTGTCGAAAGTTCCACCTGCATTTACACGCGTCATCCTACTCCCCACGTCGAGCCAGCCCTTCGCCTCTCAGCAGCCCCTTCCAGCCCTCACGATCTCCCAGCAACACCCACGGGAGGAGGCTATTCTCACGCCGGGTCGCCCTGCAAGCCCCGGTGTCGTGTCCCCCGGCGCATAAAGCTCGCCGCGCCTGCCCATTCATTCCGAGATCCTCGTTCCTCGCGTACTTGGCCGTCTAGCTCCTCGGGGTCGCGTGGTGGGGGGCACCGGGGTGATAAAGTAGGGAAAGGGAAGGATAGACGAAGGAAAGGAGGGTTTTTTTCCCCTTCGCCAGCAGTATCCTTCGTGGACAGGTGCCGGGGAGAGGGAGGGACCGAGGAGCTCAGGTGAAAGGCGAAGCGGGAGGGAGGGCGAAGCTTATTCGGCTTTAGAGGAGATGAAGCTCGATAACAACTGCTTCAGCTGCAGGACGGGTTGGATCGCTACAAGTGATTGCGAACAGTAAACCCAGGGTAAATGGCGGACCAATTGTATGGACTTTTTGGCGAATACGCGTATATCTTAGGTACACAGATGTCAGCTTAGGTCGTAATAAAAATCGGATTCCTAGGGGTTATTTAAGTGAATTATGAACGGAGACGTAAAAAATGAAGGAAAATGTATAGATATGTGTGTGTGCGTGCGCGGGCGGGCGAGTGTGTGTGTGTGTGTGTCTGTGTGCTTGTGTGTGTGTGAGTGCATGCATACGTGCGTGTATGTCTATATGTGTCCGCGTTTTTTTTTAATCCAAGTTCTCAAATATACCAGGAACGGGCCTGTCTGGAATTTATGAGCCAAGCAAATGATTGTGGTAAGATTTGCGCCGATTGCAACAGGATCAGGGTAATAAAGATACCAAGTATACTGCACGAAGCATTAAGTGCACAAGGCGAGTTTCTTTACACGAAGAGAGAAAACCACAGAGGTTGTGACGAAGGCATCTTGCTCAGAATACCCTCTGCATTATTGCCGGATCTCCCGCACAGAGCTAAACTGCAGATGGATGCATGAATTGTGGTTTGCATGCGGCAGCCCTCCTTGGGGCGCTCGTCTCGGCGCATTCCCGGGAGAGACATCCGTGCTGGATCGCCAGGTTGTCTCGTTCGTTCGTTCGTTCGGTCTCTCTCTCTCTCTCTCTCTCTCTCTCTCTCTCTCTCTCTCTCTCTCTCTCTCTCTCTCTCTCTCTCTCTCTCTCTCTCTCTCTCTCTCTCTCTCTCTCTCTCTCTCTCTCTCTACTTAATGGCCAATACATCCAAAATAAGACCTAACCCTTTACATAAATCAATCTGCATTGTATTTAAAACAAAACGAGTCTTCACAATAAACCGTCTAGTCGAAAAAAGTAATGAGACACGCTTTTCGACTTTCTAAAATGTAAAGTTTGTCGTGACGCCTGGTTTTTCCCGGAGAAATACAGGCCAGACGGGGCGCAGACGAGGGTCATCGTGCAGCCCTTGGGCGAGGGTCGAGAACCAGACGTTGCTAGGCACTGCAGCGCCCGAAGTGGCCCGGGAAACGTGCGGCAAATAAGGGGCAAATGCGCCATTACTGTCTGCGTTTAATGGTATATAAGCTTCTTATGTGGTAGCAGACGCCCTTCTGCCAATCGTTTAAATCACGGGAAGGCAAATGAGGGAACAAGAATTCACTCTTTTTTCTGAAATTTGCCAAATCCTGACGCAAAGCACCATCTGCTGCGTGTGTTTTCGCTTTTTTGTCCATTCTTTTTTCATTAGCGTATCTATTTACATACATTTGTTTATCTTTAGCTTTGTCTATATTTATTCTGTTACGTAATCACGCATATTTGATTTCTTAATCATCGACTTTATATAGTTGGCTGTTCTGCTGCTCTTTCTCTCTTCGTTATTTAGATATCCCGTTGATATCTCTTCATAAAAGATACCAACACACAACCTGATCATGAGAGACCGTTGTTTCACTTACCTGTGAAAAAAAGCAAATGAGAACATCTTTAGCCAGGTGGGAGAGGAAACCCAGATGGCTCAGACAGCGATCGCCGCCCGTTGTTTCTAGCAGTTCTCCTCCTTATTTCTCGCCTAATGGATGTTTCCTCTTTCTGCCACTCCTTGCATTCCCTACTTATCTGCTATCTGCTGTCCTTCCCTCTCCCTGCTTTCGCCTGTTTTTTTTGTTTTTTTTTCTTTCTTTTTTTTTTATCCTAGTCGCGTTTTCTTACGTATGTTTCGCTTTCAGCTGTTAGATCTAATTCTCATTCGCTGCTTCCTTCCACAAGTGGTGTAATGTGTATATTCCTGTGTCAGAATAGTAATGTTATCCCCAATGCACCCTTAGCAATATGTGGGTTTTCATACGCATGAGTGTATACATATAAGCGCACGCACACTGGCACACAAATACACCTATAAACACACACACATACACAAACACGTATAAACACACACACACAGAGGGAGAGAGCGAGAGAAAGAGAGAGAGAGGGAGAGAGACAGACAGGCAGAGGCAGAGACACAGAGAGAGAGAGAGAGATAAAGAGGGAGGAAGAGAGACAGACAGACAGAAACAGAGAGAGAGAGAGAGAAACAGAGAGATAGAGAGAGAAACAGACAGAAACAGAGAGAAGGAGAGAGACAGACAGACAGACAGACAGAGGCATTAACAGAAACAGAGAGAGAGGGAGAGAGAGAGACAGACAGACAGAGACAAAGACAGAAACAGAGAGAGAAAGAAAGAAAGAGAGAGAAAGAGAGAGAGGGGGGATATAAACTACCCCTCTATTTTTAGTAACCATACAGATACCATCATTTTAAGGTCAAATTGTCTATCTTTGGCACCTTTCCCAACCGTCGATCTTCGCTGGCTCACCATGACATGAATACCAGGTGGGAATGAGTATGATCTGCACGGAATGCACACGTGTTTTGGGTTAAACGAACTTATTTGGGGTGTGTTAGTTGGATCCCCAATGCGTATGATCTTTTCTCTAGAACAGAATAGAAATCTGACTGGAATTACTTTCATAGCATATCTTGGCAAATATATATACGGATCGCTCGTTTTGGTTCATGCATGCAAACTGAATTTCAAGATTTAAAAGACGACCGGTGAATAAATGTATAATTGCAAATAAAAAGGAGCACCGCCAAATTTGTTTCATTATACTTTAATTATCGAATTTTCTAATAAACTATAAATAATCATCTTTAATACCATCCCTCGTGTTCACGAACAGTTTTTCATCATTTGGCAAACTTTATTAAATGTATTCACTCTAGATAGATAGATAGATAGATATAGATATATATATACATATATATATGGTCTCTTACAGCTATATCATTACAGTAATACAGTAACCGGAAAAAAAACGTGAACTGCATAAGTCATCGACATCGACTTACGAAACTGAAAACCTGCATCCGGGCAAGAATCTTCCCATTGACGACGCGCCTTCGGGAGCCCTTGGCAGCGAGCGCAGAGGTCGCCGAAAGGACTCTCGTGGCACAGGGTGTCCTCTACGCGACCTCCGTCCGAGAGGAGCTTGAGCGCTGGCTTGGCTTTGTTGGCGAATAACACCGGCTGACCTCGTGTTCCTGTTCCGTGATCCGAGGCATTCCGAAGCCGTGGAACGACCGCGCACGAACACCTGGAATTGCAACTTGTTCGTAGGCATACGGGGAAAGTTTTCGTGTCTTGAAATTTTAATGTCTTCATGTCCGGTTATTATTTTTGGAAGTCAGATTTGAACTCAGAGGAGAAGAGCTGCAATGTCCACGTGGAAGATCCCAGGGTTCGAACACCTGGTTCAAAATTCCTTATCTTCTTTATCCCGGATTTCTGTTTTAAATTCTATTGTCAACTCAAATTATGATTTTTTTCAAGACTATTATATTCATAACTGGTCCTATTCACAGAGAAAATATATATAAAAAGTCATTCAGCAGATGTATAATTCTTTATATTTCTTTTCTTTCAATACGAAACATTTACATAAACCTCACGACTGGTAGTTCGGCGAATTTCAGGTACATGAGTGTCCAGTTTGGTGGGACGGAATCGAACGAACCACATTCACAAAATTTACCACTTTGCGTCAACACTTTTCTCTGCGATTTGCTTTTCAGAGAATGGCGAAATGTGTATTAGTTTTCGTTCAGGGAGTCTCCTCCTTTCCCCCTTATCCCCTACACCCAGAGCAATATCCTATGCATGAGCACCACGCAGGGTTATCACCTATAGTGCACGATCTTACACCGAACTGCTGGCATTCCTGGGCCTTTTACGGGACCCGAGAGAGTACAATGAGAGAGAAAGAGTGTGTGAAAGGCGGGTAGAAAGAAGCGAGCGAAATAACCCGTCCGGGCTGGTTAAACTATGGGCGAAAAAAAGCAAATCAGGAAGAGGCAAGAATCGCTTTAATGGCCAGACTTTTATTCTTATCTGCTGTTAACTGTTATTGCTTTTGGGGAATAACAGTTTTCATGGAGTTAGCTAGTAGTTCTTTTCCCTCCTTCTTCCTTTCATTTAGCGTAATACACCCTCCTTCTTTCGACACACTCAAGTTATTGGAAGAAGCATTGTTTGTTTGTTTGTTTTTTATGGCCACGGTACATATCGTATTCGAAAATATAGTATGTCAAAATATTTTGACTTAGCTGTTGCATATTCTAAAGTTGTGTGGGTTTTCTCTATATTGTCCCGAGATATCCCGTCATATCCTGTGCATTTTACATCTAAAATATGGAATCTGTTTGTATTGTAACCAAATTTTATGTAAATTTCGTACCTCCGCCTCTTCTGGAGGGATGACACCTGCAGCTTCCAATGACTGGTCTTGATGTTGCCTAATGAGGTTGTATACCTAATGCTATTCCAGAGACATTAAATTTTCATGATGATGTCGATGCAAGAAAGAAAAAAAAACTAGAGTCGATAAGGAATCCTGTTTGATTTTACCGGGCGTAGGGACCCGCGTGGGTGAGCCGCACTGCCCTTCGGTGGCCGGACCGGTGGGCAAGGCGGGGCCAATTTTGAGTAGGTATGTCAGTTTTTGGTCATTAGCAGCAACTATAAACTCCTTTAGGTGTAGTCTCGAAGTTGAAGCTAAAAGTCGAGTTTATTTTTAGTTTTCACGTAACTTTTTTTTCTTTTCTTGGAATCCGAATATAATGTTTTAGGTGCTGTTTCTTTTTTCTCGTCTGTTATTTTCTTTCGTTTCTTTATTACTTTTTGTTTGCTTCCCCTTTATCCTGTACGTTGAATATTTTTCCTTTAATTTTCTTTTTCTCTTTCACAGGTTCCCTTTTCTTATTTCTCTCTTTGCCTCTCCTTTCTTCAGTTTTTTTTCTTCCTCCTCCAACTCCTGTGCATTACACATGACATCCCTTAGCTTATAGACCTTAAAAAACAAGTCTGGTCCGTTGAACAAAGTAAGAGTTGAAGTGAATTAGTTTTCCGCATATTTTTGCTCAGAATTTACATTTAAAATCTTGTTCAGTGTTCTTGGGATTTTGCACTTTATACATACAATCTGATATAGATTAAGAAATAAAATGCGGTGTTCTTAAGCATTTTAGGGTATTATGCATATAGTTTATTGTGTACCGTAATCAAGGCATAAATCACAGTTCGTATTATATACCAAATATCAGACGATAATTCATTTAGGAATAAATTTGATTCCGAACATGAATTTTTTTCGCGCTCCATTTAACGTGCTTCTAGGTGAGAAAACCCAAAGTACATTCGATGAAATAACTGTACGATTAAGTTGATAGCGTGGTATGAATTGTTTTACACAGCAATTAGAGTACTTCTGACACCAAAATCATGTCTAACTAAGCAGAATGTTCATATTTCTCTTTGCTACAGTCATTACCATCATTTACATGGGTCGATTATCTAGAACTTAATTTTGAGAATAACTAAATGCCTCTAAACCGTATAACAAAGATTTATTACGATAATAAATGTATACAAATTTCATGCGTGTCAAAATCTTAGAACATAAATAGTAATCCACACTATCTGCGGTATTACTTCCTGATAATGTTAAGAAAACTTAACTTTCAATGTACCAGATAAGAAGAGAAAACCAGTCAGTGCAAGAATTCAAAGTCTTTTGGCAGATTGAAAAAGAAATTCCAATTGGATGACCTGTTTTCGATATATGTTCAGATGCGAAATAGCACGGTGTAAAATTTCTTTGAGAATGCAAAAGTTTCTAAACCTCGGGTATTTAAGGGAAGAAAAAAAATAGGAGAGAATCCTCGGGTATTTTGGGCTACCACATACTTGTGCTATTTCTATTTAAACTTTTTTCGTGACCATCTTAAAAGGAGCCTCTGATGTTACAGAAACGTGAAAAGAGGAAAAAAAAATCTAGATTGGCATCTCTTTCAGATTTGCCAAGCGAAGTTTAACGTTGACAAGTTTTTAACATTAATAGTAAAGTCCCTAGGGTAAAGTCATTTTACTACATATTTGTTTTTTGTAAATAATAAATTATTGCCTTTGGTGATATACAGTCTTTCGAAATACATATAACTAAAAGGAAACGTTAGCATCTCTCTCTCTATTCTACGAGCCAGCATTAAGCTTTTATCCTGTAGAAGTAGACGAAGGCAAACTAATTTTGCTCTCCAGATAAGAAGCAGCTCACAGGGAGAGGGGAAAGCAAACAAAAAAGAGGCCGTTTCATCCTTAGAATATTGTCCAAGAGGGCATGAAAAGGACACTTCGGGAGCCTCTTAGATATGAGATAATAACTCTCCTGGGTGGATGGGCGAGGAGCCATTTGGAAAACATGAAACCCTGCAAAGCACATTCCTCATCTCACTTTCGTGGAATAGGGCAAGAATGTTGGCCTTTTAGGGGTTGCAAAATTTGCAGCGGAATGGCCATGCTCGAGATGGACAAGCGAATTTGTAATATACTCCGAACTTTAAAGGCTCTTTGCTCGAAGCTAAAGATTTTCAGGCATAAGGAATACGTGCATAGATAAGCACAGTTGTGTATATGTATATATTATCGCTCTGTGTGTGTGTATGTGTCATATATGTATATGTATATGCGTTTGTATGTATACCTTTGTAAATATGCATACACACACACACGCACACACACATACACACACACACATACACACACACACACACACACACACACACACACACACACACACACACACACACACACACACACACACACACACACACACACACACATACACACACACACATATAAATAAATATATATATATATATATATATATATATATATATATATATATATATATACATATATATATATAATATATATATATATATATATATTACATATATATATACATATATATACTATATATATATATATACAATATACATACATACACACACACACACACACACACACACACACACACACACACACACACACACACACACACACACACACACACACACACACACACATATATATATATATATATATATATATATATATATATATATATATATATATATATATATATATATATATATATATATATATATATATATACATACATATATATATATATATATGTGTGTGTGTGTGTGTGTGTGTGTGTGTGTGTGTGTATGTGTGTTTGTGTGTGTGTGTGATACACACACATGTATGTATGTATATATGTATATATATGTGTGTGTGTGCGTTTGTGTGTGTGTGTGTGTATGTTTGTATATATTCATGTAAATAGATTTAGTATACACACATGTATGTATGTTTAATATAAAAAAATCTGAGTGCACATTCTTATAGATTAGGGTTGGTTTAAAGTGTGTGTTCAGTGTGCAGAGCCTTTTCCGTTATAGTTAGATAGTTACCCCTAGAAAATGGAGATACAACGTTTTCTATAAATAACTTCAACGATAAGCCTCATAGAAAACGTAATTTCTATGCCTGCCTAAAATATGTTAAGTGCAAGATATAACTTTTTCTTTTACCGATGTCAAGTTACAAATTGATCCAGTGACAACGTATTCAATTTTGACTGAAATCCAAAATTATTAGTATGAACTGTGGCCAAAAAGATAAAACGATGAAAAAGAGGAAACGTTTATACACACATCATGTGATTGCCTATCACTATTCATTTCAATCTATATTCTGTATCTATTTCCTAATCTTTTAAAAATAAGTATTAGGGCATGTTTATGTAGATTTTAGTCTAAAAATTAGTCCTGCAGAAGGTTTTATTGGATTTGTATGCACGCATGTACCGTATACGATCACTTGAAAGCAGTTATTTTCACTAAAGACATCTATAGACAACATTGAATGATAAATGAATCTTTGGGGATCATACAGTCTATTTACTGAATTATTAATACAAGCGGATAGATAATTGCATGCGTATAAGTTCTTTTATATAATGTGCACATAAAACACATTTAAATAAGTGCAGCGTCATCGAAAGATCAAGGATAGCCTCGGCCAACTTGCCCCTTGTATTACAAAATGATGTGGAGGAGAATAAAAGTGGGATATGAGAAAGTTTAGGAAAAAAAAATCAGGAGGAACAGGAACAGAAGAGGAGTTAAAAAGCACAGAGGAAGAGAGGGAGTGAATAAGAAAAAGGAGGAAAATGGAGAGGGGGAAGGGACACGGAGAGGGTGGGAGCACAGTATGTAGCAAAACGCATCTATAATCATACGTATGTCGCTAAGATGGGAAAGAAACGCGCACCGCCACGACCAATTTCATCAACGTATGGGAGCGTTGTTTTAGCACGTGAAAAAAATTATAGTGTAGTAGACACGGGTTGGGAATAGAGCGAATGAGTCTAAGAGTTTGTGTGTGTGTGTGTGTGTGTGTGTGTGTGTGTGTGTGTGTGTGTGTGTGTGTGTGTGTGTGTGTGTGTGTGTGTGTGTGTGTGTGTGTGCTAGATTATAGAGGCCGATATGTGTGAAATAAGCCGAGGTTAAGCGTGTGCGAGAACTCTCCAACGCAAGTAAGCATAATCTTATATATATGATAATTTCTTATTAGCCCATTTCTTATTAGTAATAAAGACAAGACTTTAAACAAGGTTAAGCATCTCTTGTAGCACTTTTTTACTTTTCTTTAATCTATATTTCTTATTCATCATCTTATTCACCGTCTTATTCACTACTTTGTTCACTGTTTTTCTGTCCTATTTCCTTTTACATTTGTGGGCAAAAGAAAACATAAATCATGACATAGAACGTTTATATAAGACCAATGATAATGTACATTTGAGTACAGAGGATATTAACACAAATGCTAAAACATGTAATATCAACACGCGTTAGATATTAACAGATAATAAAACATGAAAATTAGGCTATGAACCCCTCTCCGAAACCACTGAAGACCATTTCGGGGGTTCAATTGAACACTACTAAACGGGGCACAGACCAACAGCTTCCCTTGTTAAGCAAAATATATATTAAAATGCGTTTAGTATTTAAGTGATAAAATGGTATGAGATAAACATTTGCTTAAAATGTATGAATATAGTTAACGAAAGATCCAAAAGAAATATGCAAAATATTTGATAAATGAATAAGAAACGATATTCAAATCATTAAGATTTGAAAATATAAATTCATCAAGTGTATTGGCATAAAATGGATCTGCAAATCGAAAAAAAAGGTTCTCCAATATCATCATTTATATCATCTTTCGGGTGATATCTAATAATGCCAGATAAGAAGTACATTTACTATAGTACACCAGAATGCGATTCAGTGGCAGATGTTCGTAGCAGTGTTGACACTTTCTGGGCATCCTCCTCCTCCTCCGCGAGATAAGCTCGGCGTTTCTTGGGCCTCCGGCGTCGTGCAGGAGGCCGGAGATTTCGTCGTGTGGTAGAGGAAGATTCCGAGGACAACTAAGCGATATAAAAAATAACGAGACCTGCTGCACACTTAATCCCTACAATGCAGATTGTAACATGATGAGACATTAATTTAGCCGTGTAGCACAGAGGTAAAGCTTCTTACTCGAAGACAACAGAAAATTCAAATAGTTTCATTTTGTACATTATATAGTAAACACTCAGAGGTGAAGCACTCGACCAGCAATTACCTTTTTTTCTCTTTTATATCGAGTGGCATAATATTGTCTCTCTGCATACGTGTCGACCTGAGTGACCTCTGACCTCGAGTGGGATAGTTTTCTTTCGCGAATTCCTTGCGAATCGTAAATACGAGCAAGGAAAACATGCACAGAAGAAGAAAAACATATCACCTGCTCTCTAGAATCACTTTCCGATTCTTTCTTGTATTGTGCTGCAGCATACCAACTTCACAATTAAATTTTCTTTCCTATTTTTTGTTTATGTTGTTTTTTGTTTATAGAGATTTGTGATGTTACCTTTAGATTATCATTCAGGGGAGTGAGAAAACAAAGAAATAAAAGGGGGGGAATAGAGGGAGGAAGGGTGACAGAGTGAGAGAGTGACCAAGTGAACGCCAACGAGTGGGGAGGAGGGGCGGATGGACGGAGAGGGAGAGAGAGGGGGGGGGAGGAAAGATGAAGAGAGAGAGGGGGGAGGAGAGAATGAAGAGAAAGAGAGAGGGAAGCATTTTTGGTATGTGTATTTTTTTTTCATTATTATTTTCTTTTCTTTTCTTTGCATATGCTAAAAGATTAGCGGACGTGTCTAATGCATTAGACGTTTTGACGTTATTGTATGTTATTTCAGGTATGGAAATGTCATCTTATCTAAAATACATTTTGTCACTATTACTTTATTTATCAGTGTAATATATATATATATACATAAATGAATAATAATAATAATCGCCATCATCACCATTACCTCATCATGACTTTTGATATCA
The DNA here is from genome assembly GCF_042767895.1 of Penaeus vannamei. NCBI lineage: Eukaryota > Metazoa > Arthropoda > Malacostraca > Decapoda > Penaeidae > Penaeus > Penaeus vannamei. The sequence continues at coordinate 23,058,768 of NC_091551.1, read as the reverse complement.
GTGTGATAGTGAACATCATTCCAGGTGTAACAAATATGCTATTCATGTCACTGCTCATATGATCTCCAAACCTATCAATGATAAATCAGGCCAAGAAACCTGAAACAGACATTTCTATCCTAGATCATTTCTACTATATTATGGTATAATTTATAATGCATGAATACAGTCATTCATGAGCACACAGACACACACACACACACACACACACACACACACACACACACACACACACACACACACACACACACACACACACACACACACACACACACACACACACACACACACACACTACCTTTTCCAGGTAGATTAAACGTTGGATAGCCCGAGTAGTCATGTTGATGTATTTCACTATTTTCAAAACATTTTATTGAATACCACGATGAAAATTTGAACACAGATACGTTGAAATACAGCATTATACATGTCCCTATTCCATCCTAGCATGTGCCTAGTACGCCAAAACTTCTGAAGATGGCTGGAAATATTTGAAGATAGATCTACTTCAAAGCAGTTTACCGCTATGAGTGTTTGGTAATTTAATCTACCATCTGGATAACCAATGCGTTATGGAGAATTAAAGGTGCTTGTAGTATATTGGAGAATAAAAGACTACACTGCCTCCGTTTCTCTCTACATTCAACAAGGGAAATTGATTCACCATATAGGACAATTTATAGAGTGATGCACCATTTAGATTATAAGAGGGAAGGATGTAGTTATTTCATCAATTTACGAAACATTGAATTCATCAAATATCCTAAACATACCTGCACTCTATCTTGAAAAGGTAACATATTTCTTACATATTCACAAATATGCATATATCCATCGTTTAGATAACTGTACAATTATATATCAGTCGAAGATGTATCTGGTTGAATTCCAAGATTGAAAAAACGCACAAGAAGAAATACTCATATTCCTAATTTGTATTTTTCTATAATAATTAACGTTTGCTGCAGTTACGTAAGACAGCCATGCTATTGCTTGTTTTCAGTCGCACCTAACCTTCTCTTAGGCTTCTTCAAAAGAAGTTGTTAACAAATGTTGGTCTTGCAAAGTCTACGTCGTTTGTATTGCTTACCTGAGCACTTCAGAATATTGGTATTATACTCGTAACAATTGATTTTACAGGAGTTTCAGATTGACAGGAAAGACCTAACAGTATACTCTAAGAAACGTGAGTTTATTGTATGTGCTTCCTTCTACTATACCCAGTTAACCGGCTACATGTCCATCCCACCTCCATCTGGTTTGTGAGACACACCAGAAGAGAATTGTAGAAGTGCTGTAGGAATATCGTAGGAAAAGGCATATTTGGAGAGGCCAAGTTACACCTGTCGAACAAGGTTTAATATATCTATGTAGATCTTGCATTGGAATGATTGTGGTAGGTGGTTGTGGAAACGGGACTGAATAGGACGAATATTGAGCTGTGCTTGGGGCAATGGTGCCCTCATATCCGGCAGGAGATTTACAGGGTAAAAACTATGTACGTGTGATTGTTTATATGCGTGTTTGTTGTGCTTGTTTGTTTATACTTGCCTATGTTTCTTTATATTCATAAGATATGTTTAATATTTATAATTTCCTTGGCAAGATCTTTTTTTATGTTACAGAGTGTAAACAGAAAACCTAAGTGTCCCCTATCATTTTGACAGTTTTCTGTGAATACTGGGGGGTTTCTTTTTTAAATTTTGAGGAGGGACACTTCTATATTTTATAAAGTTCATATACATTGTGTAATTGGTTGAATATTGCAAGGAAAGAAATTACAGAACTCGAATACAGTGCTGAATATTTGAAACACTACTGATTACGACATAACGATAATCATTAATTCCCCCCTGAAATATAATTAATGCAAAAGATTCCCCTAAAATATTAGTTCGCTAGGTCGAAGCATTTTAAATGTGTATATATGTGTGCGTGTGTGTGTGTAAACACACACACACACACACACACACACACACACACACACACACACACACACACACACACACACACACACACACACACACACACACACACACACACACATACACATACACGTACACGTACACATACACATACACATACACATACACATACACATACACATACACATACACATACACATACACATACACATACACATACACATACACATACACATACACATACACGTACACATACACATACACATACACACACACACACACACACACACACACACACACACACACACACACACACACACACACACACACACACACACACACACACACACACACACACACACATACACACACATACACATACACACACATACACATACACATACACATACACATACACATACACATACACACACACACACACACACACACACACACACACACACACACACACACACACACATACACATACACATACACATACACATACACATACACATACATACATACACATACATACACATACACATACACATACACATACATATATGTATAATATATGTATACGTATATGTGTGTTTATCAATATGTATGTGTGTGTATATATGAATGTATGTATTATGTATATATGGGTCATTTCATGTCAGTTCACCCCCTAAAAAACACATTTTAAACCTCACTCCCCCAAATTTTATTTTTTCACTTTTTCGCAAAAAAGGGTGGCCGACAAATTTCAGTCCTATAACTCTGTAACCACTGGTCCAATTTGTATAGGGGAATCACAGAGAATAACAATATGACATTTATTTTATCTTTTGGGTGATTTTTTGTTCCAGAACCTTTTGACCTATATTTTGAACTTGAATTCGACTATTTGGGACAATTGACTTATGAATATATTTATCATATATATATATATATATATATATATATATATATATATATATATATATATATATATATATATATATATATTACTCCAGGACCAATAACATGCAAGAATAAATTAGCTTCAACTGGAAAACATCTTTTGAATTAATATTTGTCAATTGCACATTTCATCTATGAATTTCATATTCAATCAATGCTATGTTGTTTTCTCATTTCAATTTGCTTAGACAGCAATTGAAAATGCAAGAGTATGAGAGGCAAATATTGTAGACAGTGCACAAAAGTAATGGGAAGGTGTCTAAGTGTCTGTTTCATTAATAATTTCTGGTTGCTAGTACTTTCAAAGAATGACACCCTAATTTCATAATTTTGGTCCTAGACATGGAATTTGTTTCAAAATCAAAATTCAAATTGAAGTAAATTCTCAGTACTTTAAAGAATTGCAATTGCCAAATTTCAGGTGTGCTGTGATATTATCATTTCTGACTTAAGATCTTTCTGATTCAGTAATATCCCTCAAAACACTGTATATAGTGTTACTTGAAAATATAGAGCACAGACCTGATTTTCAAGTTCTTGTGAAAATGCATAAAGAAAAATTGTGACTCTCCAATTGAAAAAAAACATAACAGGAGAGTTGGGGACTTGTAGACTGGGGCACAGCAAAACAGGACTAAGTCATCAGCTGTCAATACATTTTTTATGGGAAATATTCATAGAAAGCATTCCTTTGCTGCAGGTCATAAATTCTGTAATACTAAAACTGAATAACAGAATTAATTTGAAAAACAAAGATCACAGAAGCAAAATAATTACAGTTGGGAGGTTTTAAAAGGAAAAACACTTCTATATTTGAATAAGTGTGTTTATACCTCAATATACAACTGGATGTGCAGAAGGGTTAGTATTCACAAAAAGAATAACATACAAGAATAAATATTTTTGTACAACACTTAGCAGGCATCACCATCTTAAGTAATTCCATGTAACCACTTATCAAATGAGAAGATATTCAAGCTGCTCGCTTTCAGAAAACAATGAGAATAATTGAGCATTTTTTCTGTAGTTTGGTTTCATTTTTTGGTATATCTACTCTTCTGGCAATGGCTGGAAAAATACTGTATGGTTTTGTAGACCCGTGTATTTCATATTTGCCATAGAAGACGGGATGAAATACTGTACACCAATATTTGGTACCTAGCAATCACTTTAACATTATCTTATCAATATACCTTATGCTATTATAATACATTTGTAATATGTCATTCACTGCTAAAACATAAGAAATTAAAAAATATATATTTTTGAATCTTGCAAAAGAAAATCCATGGGAAAGATTAAAGTAAACCAACAAATAATGTTGATAGGAAATAAAGATTACCATTATCCTACACAGTCTTGAAAACAAAAAAATGAAATTATTTAGGACCCATGAGTTGTTATAATGGGGAACTAGGAATGTAATGTTTTTTTAAAAATGGAAATCGATTATGACATTATAAAATTTATTAAATCCATGTTATATTCATTAATGAAACAATTTCTGATTACTAACTGCAATGGGAACACTTCTGATTCTTCCATATCCAAATTCAGTCAAGTTATTACAGTTTATCCCAAGGTAAATCAAAGAAGTGGGGATATAATAGTTAAAAATTAACCCATGTACAAAAATATGCAAATACTATAAGGAGAATCGGTCTAATTCTGTAGGTAGTAAGTAGTACGGCTAACCCAAAAAGAAATTAATATCATTCCATAAACAATTTCCTAAAGGTAACTAAAAAATATCAAAAGTGGTATCATAATTACTAATGTGACAAATGGAGCTCCTTAAATATGCCATACAAGTACTTCATTTTAACAGGGTAGTGCTGAAGCCACTGAAAAAAGTGTGAACATAAATGCTTCTTTCTTACAAATCTGGAAAATGCCTGCTTAACATAGAATCTGTTGTCGTAAAAAGATGGCCCACAAATATTACATGCAAAATATAGGTCATCTTAGTCTCATAAAACTACTTGTGCTTATACATAATCTAACAACTATTCACTGGTGAAAAAGCATTCATGTGAATGCACAGGTAGTCAGCATGTAATATATTTATATATTTACTTAATGATCTATTAATGTCATTAAATTCAACAGCAACATAATTTGAAATCTTGACTGGTTGGTGTGCATCACTAGAAAAAATAAAGCTAATACTTACAACATCTTAAAATGACCGTGCATAAAAACTACAAAAAAATATGACACATCGTAAAGTTTTTAAATGACTCCTAAACATGTACAAACTCAGATACATCCACTACAATTTCACTATATGTAAGCTAACATGAATTTACTAATATTTTAAGTTATGCATCATAAGAGTTCTTTTATAAGGAATTAAAATCATATACTACTTCTTTAAATGTTAATAAGTCTAGTAAAGCTATCAATATCATTTGTAGTATCAATGGCCTACTAAAATTTATGTATGCTAATAATTTGGTATAAAATGCATTTTAATTTAAGTTTAAAGACAAAAAATCTGACTAGTTGGTGACTTGATTAGTAAGACATTTTCATCCTTTTCTCTTTGATCTTAAGTTCATCTTGGACAATGATAATATCCATCAAAATATTAATTTTCTAGGACTATATTTTTTTCCTTTCAAATAATCACTTAAATTATACAACTGGCTAAGACCCATATCATCTCCAGATTAGTCTCTGTACAAGATACTGATTCTTCCAGTGATAAATAAAACCGCTAGACACTGCAGCTCTTAAGCCAAGATAGCGATGCAAGTGTGGCCAAAAGCAAGATGTAGAGTAAGTTGGAGGATCTTCCCCCACATCCGGAATGACGACTACTCGGTCGACCTGAAAAAAAATTGAAACAAAATCAAAACTAAGTCCATATGTACCACTGAATGTAAGTTCTGAGAAAAAAATGTGTTTATTTTGAATAAGACAGATTTAAAGTGTCCATGAACACGACAAAAATGCAAAACTTTCTTATTTTCAGTTCTATAGTATTAAGGTTTCCTTAAAAAAAAAAAAAAAAAATTAAATGATATATAAATATTAAACATAATATTCTACATTACATAGGTCTACATATTGTAAAGAAATAAATGTGTAAAACATGAAATGTGCAGTATGTACTGTGTCCTGAAATAGCAAAACTGATGGCAGGGTAAAGGGAAAAAAATGTATGTAGCTCAAAGTTCACTGAGCTTCCATAATCTGATTCATCACAATTATGAATGATAATATTTATAATTTTAGGACACAGTACACTATAACATACTTATACATTATACATTGTATACTATAATCATTCTGAGAGGATGATTAAATTCAGACTACATATGCTTTCACAACATATCTAGGCCTACCTATTTATCCATCAATAAGCAGTAAGTATTTTTGTTGATAAAGACACACAACACACAAGCAGACATGCATGCATGAAAGCATCCCCCCCACACACACACATACCCATATGCACATACTCACAGGCACACACGCACACGCACACGCACACGCACACGCACACTCACACTCACACTCACACTCACACTCACATATATATACACACACACACATATACACACACATATACACACGCACACACACACACACACACACTCTCTCACACACACACTCTCACACGCACACTCACTCACTCACTCACACACTCACTCACTCACGCATACTCACACTCACTCACTCACACACACTCACTCACTCACTCACTCACACACACACACACACTCACTCACACACACTCACTCACTCACACACACTCACTCACTCACACACACTCACTCACTCACACACACTCACACATACACACACACGAGACATACAATTCAATCAACACATTTACACTCAAAAACACACATATTCATTTACTCTAAAAATATACACATACTTGGAAACAGCGATAGAAAAAAGTCAATTAAGAAAGAAAATTCTACAGATACCATGCAGAATTAAGATAACAGAGATGCAAAGATTTACTCATGCAAACTGCTGGTACCTGTGTATAGAATCATGAACTGACATATGGCTAACATGCCATAATTCTGGTGTGTTAATATGAATGTGAATTTGAATGAGTGTAGTGTGAGCGTACTGTAAGTGTGAATGTGAGTGTGAGGGTTAGGGTAAATATGAGTATAAGCGAGTGTGAAGGTAAGTGTGAGTATAAGTAAATGTGAAGGGAAGTGAGAGTATAAGTGTGTGTGAGGGTCTGTGTATACGTGTGATTGTGGCTGTGAGTGTAAGTGTGAGTGAGTGTGTGTAAACGTGTGATTGTGATTGTAAGTGCAAGTATAAGTGTGAGTGAGGGTCTATGTACAAGTGTGAGGGTAAGTGTGTGTATACGTATGATTGTGATTGTAAGTGTAAGTATAAGTGTGAGTGTGGGGGTCTATGTATAAGTGTGATTGTGAATGTAAGTATGTGTACAAGTGTGATTGTGAATGTAAGTGTGAGTACGAGTGCCAACTAGTCTATTAAACAACACCGAGAAGTAATACCGCGACGAATACCCGGCTGGCCAAGGGGTTGCCAGATCATGGGCGGCAGCGTGACCATGGAGGGCCTCGGGGTGGTGCGGAGAGGCGTTGGATATTGCAGGATACTTATAGGAATGTTTGGGATGTCGCTGTCGTCGGTGGTGCTCGGGGCCGCGGTCTCCGTCGTGGATTCGTAGTCCATCCAGTCGTCGGTGCAGTTGTTGCCCATGTCGAAATCCGTCATGTTATCGGTCCCGTTCCAGTTTTCCGCGTCAGCCAAGGTCACGCACAAGAGAGTCGTGTTCCCGTCCATGGCTGGGTCGAGCGTGGTGCTCTCGTCGCCGTGTCCATCGCCATGATCCTTGTCCGCCATGTCGGAGCGCCCCTCGCCCTCCGCGATGACGGCCATCTCGACGTGGGTCACATTCTCGAGGACGCGCGCGTGGTGACTCGGCATCGTCTTCCAGCGCCGCCGCGCCTTGTCCTCGCCGGGGTCCCCCGTGCTCGCCGGCGCCGCCGTCTGGCTGCGGGTCACGATCGCCTGCTCGCTCAGCAGTCGCGCCGTTTGCCTGGGCGTCTGGCCAGCGCCGTGGCCATGCCCGGCAGTGGTGCGGCCATGTTCTTCCGTGTGATCGTTCACGTGATCAGACTTTTCTTTATAGTCATGTTCACCGTCGTCATGCTGACCAGTATCACCATGCTGATCAGCGTGACCATGGCCATTAACGTGGTTATCGATGTGATCAAAGTCTGCAAGACCCGTTCCTTCTGCAGGACCACGTTCATCGGCGGGATGAAGATGGTCATGGTCACTGGCGCCATGAGGGCCATTTGTGTGAGCGTCTAGATTACTTGAATGATCATGGCTACCGATGAGGTCGTCATCATGGTCATAATGATCTTTTGGGTGATCATGGTCATTATGGTGATCGTTGTCATTAAGGTCGCCAAAGTGATCATGGTCATCATGATCATTTGGGTTATTATGGTCATCGTGATCATTTGGGTGACCATGGTCATCATGGTCATTAGGGTCATCATGGAAATTGGAGTGATCATGGTCATCATGGTGATCGTGGTCGTCATTGTCATTAGGGTGATCATGGTCATCATGGAAATTGGAGTGATCATGGTCGTTATGATCATGGTCTTTATGGTCATCATGATCATTAATGTGACCATGGTCATTAGGGTCATCATGGAAATTGGAGTGATCATGGTCATTAGGGTGATCATGGTCATCATGACCATTGGAGTGATCATGGTCATCTGGGTGATCGTGGTCATCATGGTGATCGTGGTCATCATGGTGATCGTGGTCATCATGATCATTAGGGTGATCATGGTCATCATGGTCATTAGGGTGATCATGGTCATCATGGTCATTAGGGTGATCATGGTCATCATGGTCATTAGGGTGATCATGGTCATCATGGTCATTAGGGTGATCATGGTCATCATGGTCATTAGGGTGATCATGGTCATCATGGTCATTAGGGTGATCATGGTCATTAGGGTGATCATGGTCATCATGGTCATTAGGGTGATCATGGTCATTAGGGTGATCATGGTCATTAGGGTGATCATGGTCATTAGGGTGATCATGGTCATCATGGTCATTAGGGTGATCATGGTCATTAGGGTGATCATGGTCATTAGGGTGATCATGGTCATTAGGGTGATCATGGTCATCATGATCATGGTCATTAGGGTGATCATGGTCATCATGACCATTGGAGTGATCATGGTCATCATGATTATGGTCATCATGGTGATCGTGGTCATCATGGTGATTGTGGTCATCATGATGATCGTGGTCATCATGATCATTAGGGTGATCATGGTCATCATGGTGATCGTGGTCATCATGATCATTAGGGTGATCATGGTCATCTGAGTGATCATGGTCATCTGAGTGATCAGGGTCGTCATGGTGACCGTGGTCATCATGATCATTAGGGTGATCATGGTCATCTGAGTGATCATGGTCATCTGAGTGATCATGGTCATCTGAGTGATCATGGTCATCTGAGTGATCATGGTCATCTGAGTGATCAGGGTCGTCATGGTGACCGTGGTCATCATGATCATTAGGGTGATCATGGTCATCTGAGTGATCATGGTCATCTGAGTGATCATGGTCATCTGAGTGATCAGGGTCGTCATGGTGACCGTGGTCATCATGATCATTAGGGTGATCATGGTCTTCAGTATGATCAGGGTCATTAACATGGCCATGGTTATTGATGTGATCAGAGCCATTAAAGGGATCATGGTAGATAGTGTGATCAACGTCATCTTTGTTGTGATTCTGTTCGTCATCGAGGCCATGTTCATCAGTGTGGTCACGACTATGTTCATCACTCGTGTGCTCGTATTTTCCCGTGTGGCCAGGCTCTTCCGAGTTCGTATGTTCATCTATATGGCCGTCCTGTGCATGATGGTCGTTAGAAGAGTTTTTCATAGCTGTGTCATGCACTGAGGTTTCATGGCTATCGTGACTATCCTGGTGGCCCTCGTCAGGAGATTCTTCCTCGTGATTCTCTTGATTGTATTTCTGCAGGAATGTCAGAGGATGGTACCTAATCTTCACCCTGTCATCTTCTGCTGTGACTTCCCTCCTTACCCGGCTCACTTGGTACCCCTCGGAATGAGGCTGGTACTTGGGACGCAGTAAGTTGTCGAAGTACTTTTTGTAGGGTAGAACCGGCTTTTTAAACATGCTGATTCGATTTGTTTCTGGATCTAAAACCTTTGCTGTCCTGTCACCATTAAGGGGAATTTCCTGGTTACGATGTCCTTTTCCAGTTAGCTTCCTAATAAATTTTGAGAAGCTGTCCACTGATTTCTGAATCTTATGTGGGGAAGCATTACACTGCTGACCTACCTTACAGGGTACAAACACTTGGCCCTCTACAGTTTGATAGCAGCGTGAAAAAGATAGGCGTACATTTGGTATTCATCCAATAAAGGTATAGCAATACAGGAAATTAGTAGGAGCTACATTGGATATAGTGAAAATCCTAAATTCCTTATACAGAATAATCTAAGTTAGAGAGAAATACTGGTTATAGAGTATGGAGTATATATAGATATGGATAGGAAATAGTCAAAGAGACAATCGCATCCATCAATAATGATGCATGCAGCTAGCCTAGAGGGCGACATACTGACCTGTTATAGGCTTCCAGGGTCGAGTGGTTCTCAGCCACGGAGGCCTGGTGGCTCGTGGCGTGTAATCCGTTACGAGGGAACTCTGACTCGCTCGCGTTGGGGGTACGCACGCCTCTGTGGAGCCACGACAATTCAGTTTGTGAGTAAATACAAGTTTCATACATTTTCTAATCAAACATTATCCATTATTGTATAAATATATAATAACTACAATTCCCGATTAAAGAAATGCTATTACTGACAGTAAAATAAAGTAAATTTTATTGATTGCCACTGTTCATGACAAATCCCCTTTCTCACCTTTCCTGTGCAGTTTCATACCCAGGACCTCAGGCTGAACACCCCTGGAACACACGGGACCCGCTTCTTTGATGAAGACTACCCCTGAGGGCTTAATTACGCCCACAAAGCACTCGTAGGTCTTGACATCCCTGCGATAAGTGAAGGCGTAGAGTCGTCCTTCTTCCTCCCACTGCCCTAAGCACTGATATTCCCGCTCTGGAAAAGGTTAAGATAGGTCAGCACATTGTCACAATTAAATCATTACTCATAGTAAGCACAGATGATAGAAAAATCAATAAATAATTATTTATCATACTATTAGGTTACTGGTGAAGAAATGTCGTTAAACTATTCAATTTATTGTGTCAAGAAAGATTCCTGATTCATATTACGGAAAATCGTTAACATATTAATCTACATTTAGTGCTAATACTAGTGATTTATAGAATCTTTTAGAAAGAAAGATGATTTACATTTAATGATTACAATTGTTTACAAATATGAATTGCTATATTCTATAAGGATTATTTTATTCATATCATTCAATAGGCAAATTGACGAAATAAATGAATAAAATAATCCTGCCTGTGCAATGTGGAAAAAATAGCAAATGAAAAATGAGGTGCAGTACCATATCCTGGTCACTGGTATTTAAAAAAATGTATTTGGGCGTTAAAGTCACTTGGTCTGATGTAATCAAAATCAATTAACAAATTTTAGAAAATCAGCTCATGAAAAGACTCGGAATGCATGCACTGTTTAATATTCCACTCGCTCTCTTCGACCTACCATGTTCAGTTCACCCTGATCGCGAAACAGTCAATTAAAATTAATCGAAGGGGATCAAAGTCTATAACCCGACCCTACAACACACCACCTCCCCTCACGACGACGGGTCCACTGCTAATATTAAGGGATCGGGTGACATCTGTAGGGGATCAAGTAACCATAAAGAGGCCGCTGGTACTTAAGATTCGGTCTTGCGTTGGGCTTCAGCGACACCCTGCCTCGCCTGGCTTTGGGTGGCCTCTCGGGCACGGGGAGGGGGGGGGGGAGACGAATGAGGGGGGAGGGGAGGGAGGGGAAGGGGGAAAGACGAAAGAGGGGAGGGGAGGGGGGGAAGGGGGAAAGACGAAAGAGGGGAGGGAAGGGAAGGAGGAAAGACGAAAGTGGGGAGGGGAGGGGAGGGGGGGAGGGAGGGAAGAAGGAGAAGGGAAGGTAAAAAGTAGGGTTTGAAAAAGGAATCCAAGAAGAGGCAATAAAGGGATGGGATGATGATGATGATGATGATGATGATGATGATGATGATGATGATGATGATGATGATGATGATGATGATGATGATGATGATGATGACGATGACGATGACGATGACGATGACGATGACGATGACGATGACGATGACGATGACGATGACGATGACGACGATGACGACGACGATGATGATAATAAAACACTCGGTACCTGATGCTTATAGATGTAAGGGGAGAAATTATTGACGTACCAGAGGGGGGCGGGGAAGAACAAGGGTGGGGGGGGGGGGGAGGGGATTAAAGCCCTTCTATGGAATCAGGTTTATTGGAAGTGGATTGCGTTGGCACAGGACACCGAACGCGGTCGTGATTGCTCTCGGCCCAAGACCACGCAGTCTTCAACGAACATATAATCCAGAGAAAAAAAACGTCGCCTAGATAGAATTCGAGTCACACGTCCCACTCAAGAGACATATTTCCTACCCATTGCAAGGGACGTCCTTAGGAAAATGAAAGACCTGAGAGACCAAAACTTCCCCAAGGGCCGGACCACTAGACCAGCCGCTATTCTCAGAGTAATTACGAGGCGACGAGAATGTGGGTGACGCACGCACGCACGCACGCACGCACGCAAAGGCTCTGTCTATCTCGACTCCAGAATAGAAACTCCCCGACACTAATGCCTGTTCTCGGAGGGCCATCCGTGTCGCCGGTGCCACGCCTACCCCTTGGCCGCCCGGTGGGAACCTTGGCCCAGCGAGATGCCATTTCGGGAAAGAAAAGGAAAATGGTGGAACAAAGGAAGGAAAGTGAAAATGAATGATAAGGCAAGCGAAACAGGCGGGAGGAAGAATCACGTTTGAATTGACGAGGAAGGAAGGAAAGGAAGGTAGATTTCATTAGTTCATGCAAGATGGCACATTGCCCACTGGATAAAAAAGTAACACGTACGGGAAGAAATGAAACAAAATGAAAAATAGAGATATAAAAGAAAACAAATAGACGTAGACGACGGAAAGGAAGTAGGAAGAAAGGAAACGACAAAGCCAGCAGAAATAAATAAAACATATGTAACAGAAGGAAAGGAGAGGAACATCTCTCACAAAATAACAGGTTTAGAAAATAGCAAGACGATAAGGCGAAGAAAAAATGACAAACAGAAAAAACTACATGAAGAAGGGAAGAATGAAAGGCGCGCGAGAGAGAGAGAGAGGAGGAAGGAGGGGGGGATACATGAGATGGTGAACGTGGCGCCAAGGCGTGTCAAGTGACCAAAATACGAGGTCTGGTTCCAGATGACCGGGTGACCACCGGGTCAATCCACGGGTCAGCGGGGAGGGCGAGGGGAGAAGGGAAAGGAAGGGGAGGGGGCCTCAAGGGGGAGGCGGGGGGAAGAGAAGGTAAAGGAGGACGGGGAGAGGGAAGAAGTGGGAAGAGGAAGGGAAGAAGAAGAAGGAGGGGAAGGAGGAGGAGGGGGAAATGTGAAAGGAGGAGGAGAGGAAGAGGAATGAAGGGGAGAGGAAGAGGAACGAAGGGGAGGAGGGGGGAATTGTGAAAGGAGGGGAAGGAGGAAGAGGGGGGCGGAGTGTGAAAGGAGGAGAAGGAGAAGAGGAAGGAAGGGGAGGGGAAGAGGAAGGAAGGGGAGGGGAAGAGGAAGGGAGAGGAGGGGGAAAGGAATGAAGGGGAGGGGAAAGAAGACGGGGAGAGGGAAAAGGAGGGGGAAGGGAAGAGAATGGTGAGGGGGACGAAAGGACAAGGAGGAGGAGAAGGTGGAAGAGGAGAGGAGCGGGTGGGAGAAGATGAAGGAGGAAAGGAAAGATGAGGGGAGGGGGAAAAGGTGAGGAGGGGAGGAAGGAGAAGCGGCATAAACCACTCTGAGTAGACTATTAAAGAGACAGAAAAACAAGAACCATTTAAACATACATCTAATGCATAAATCCAGGTGGAATAGCTATAAGAAACCGAGATTAAATAAACGACCAGACAAAGAGTGACCCTTGTACCGGTAATCTATCGAACACACACACAAAAAAATGAAAATACAACACAGGATGACGTCTACCTATTTTGGTAACTGAACATGGTATGAGCTTTCGATCCGCTAAATGACTAATTAAATACAATCTACTTCATGGCAAGTTTACCGACAAAATCCACGACACTCACCAATCACGTTAATCTACATCTTTATGGCATATGCAGCACATCATGCAGGTTTAACGCATGCGAATGTAATATCAAACTCGACTTCTAAATAATAACTTGTTTTCACTATTTACAGTGCCTCACGTACCTTAATAATTCTTCAAAGCTGAGCTACACTGAGAAGGGGAAAGGCATAAAACGCTTTGGCGAAATTAGGATTCGTCTTCAGAGCATTTAGTCATGCCCGTTAGTCCACGAATGTCTGTTCTCGTTTCTTTCGTTTCTTTCCGTGTGGTCATGATGAGTCATTATGTCAGTCTTCACGACCACACTGCAAATTATGTTATAACCATGCTTACCTATGGTCTCCAAATTCAAATGCAAGTAGTTCAAATGATAAACGGAAATATAACATATATAATAACAGGAAGGACTACTTGTGCGGTGCGGTAATAAAATAATTGTGCAAGGGCCACCAGCAAGTGAGATATTAGTCGCAATGGCGGAGAGCGATGCGTGACTGCCACCACCACTGCCCCTCGAATGAGAAGAATGGAGCAAGCTTACTCCAACCTCACCCTCGACCTGTTGTTTATTCCAAACACTTGCACAGGTTATTATGGCGAAGTAGTGTTGTACTGTAGCGTATGAATTGTGGCGTAGATATTGTACAGCGTGGCACACGGTGATGGCGGGTAGTCTGTACACTGTGGAGTGTTGTCTACATATGCAAGTGTTAGTAATTAGCGAACAAGAGTGCAAAAGATAGCAAGGTGCATTAATATCCACATAAAACCAACAAGCATTACATTTTCTTGCCAAGCAAGCTGCCGAGCATTCCCGAATTCGAAAAATCATCTGAATTACACGTTACAAAAATCATCACGGTAAAATGATCATGTAATACCACCATGCACTACCATGCTGCATGTCGACAGTACATGTCTTCAAGTAACTAGGAATGGCCGACGTCTGAACATGATATGCGTGCGTCAGTCGGCGTTTCTGCTTGCTGCTCTTGGCCAGCACATTTTTTTATGAAGTGATGTGAGAGCGAAGAAGGAATGGAGCTGACGGTGCTGCTGTGAGCGCCTGCTTTGAATTGCGTCTGTCTAGCAGTCCCGGCCGTGATGTAATACTCTCAGATGGTGCTGTCTAAGCCATGTTACTGTAAGAAAACTTTTCAGGTCTACGGAATATTGGGTGCTCCCAGCTTGGCGAATGTGTGAAGGTTGTGATGAGTACTGAGATGAAATGGTTTGTCTGGAGACTCCACCACCATAGCCCGTGTACTATGGGACACACTGTACCTTTCTTGAGCACAGGAGACGTCGCCCTCCCCGGGGGAGACGCAGTGTCGTGACTATTATGCTGACGATGCTGACCATCGTTAGAAGAGCGACTCCCAACTCCTCTGGAGTTCTCAATATCCTTAGCTGTGGTGAGAGTTATCCCTGCCACAAAGTATGTTCCTCCTGTACGCGTTCTTGTGTCATCATCAAGACGATTATTAGATGCATGTGACAGTGTAGATGGCGGGCTTCTTGACCAGGTGTCTTCTTCTCTCGTGTTGTATGATTCACTGTTTTCTGAACTGTTGAGGTCAAGAGAGGAGGAACCCCCGCTGGTGAAAGGTCTGTTTAATGTCGTGTCATGTCTATTGTTGGATGCGCCACCAGGTCTATGAGGTCGTCCATAAGGTCTGTCTTTACCACTGCCTGAAAGGACGATATTTGGCGATTCTATACTTCTGTCAGTTTCTGACGAAGACCAGAAACCTCTTCCACCAGGCTGTCTGTTTGTTGTCTTGTCCTGTCCGTGAATATTGTCTCTTACCTGTTCGTCTGAGTCTGAGTAACCAATGTTTGGATGTTTAAATTTAGAATTATCGTTACTAGAGGTGTCAGAAGGAAAGGAAGGGCCAAGAGAAGGCCTCCATCCAGAGGAGGAAGGAGTAGTAAGATCTATAACATCAAAACCCGAAAGTGCAGTCTTGGAAGAGTCTGGACGGCGCCCGTCCCGACCACTTCCAACTTCTGACGAAGAACCCCAAGAGGAAGAAGAGTGTCCATCACCACTACCAAAACCATGACCTTCGTGCATGTCGCGGTTGTCAGTCATGCTAAGACCCGGTTCTCCCTGCTCCCTCAAACCTGTGTCCCTGTTAAAATGTTCTGACTGACGGTTGCCTTCCGTGAAATCGTCCCCCTGAACCTTGATTGGCCAATAACCAGGGGGGAATTTATGTCTGTTGTCCCATGCATAATACCTGGTGTCCTGTCGGCCATGCATACCTTGTATTTGGGGGAAATGTTTTGCATCCCCAAAGTGTTGTGCTCGGCCCCCATTGTGAGAGCCAGGAGAGAGTCGCACTGAGGATTCAGGGAGGGACGCCACTGGATCTCGTGGGTAAGTGGCTTCGCCTCCGCTGATGGAAGGTGCTTTTGAGGTCGATTCATGAAAGCCAGGTGGTGCACCAGGAACCCAGGTTGCTCGACCTGGCACGCCCCCTGCCTCCTCCTCTTCGTCGTCATGCTTTCGATCTGGCAATGGCACTGGCCTACCAATGTCTGAAGGTGCATGCGGGGGCGCATGGACTGGCCTTTGCTGCGACAAATGCACTGGCACTTGCGGTGATGGTTGCGGCGGCAGAGGCCTCTGCTGTGGCACCTGAGGTGGCAGTGGTTGCTGAGGAGGCAGTGGCCTCTGCTGTGGTCCCTGAGGAGGCAGTGGCCTCTGCTGTGGTCCCTGAGGTGGCAGTGGCCTCTGCTGTGGTCCTTGAGGTGGCAGTGGTCGCTGCTGAGGGGGCTGTGGCGGCAGAGGTCGTTGCTGCGGCGCTTGCTGCATTGGTCGCTGTGCAGATGGTTGCACAGGTGGCTGTGCAGGCGGTCGCACTGGCGGCGGCGCAGGATCTGCCTGAAACTCGTCCCGACTGCTAGTGCCGGGCCAGAATCCAAGTGGATTGTAGTCCTCCTGTCGCCTTGGAGGCTGAGGTGGACGGCGGTTTTCCAGGAAGGAATCGCGCCCGGGGGAGCGATCGAAATTCCGGCCCGAAGTCGGCCCGTTGCGTGACGGCGGTGGCCTGGGCCTGGGCGTAGTCGTGGTCGTAGTAGTCGCAGTTGTGGTTGTAAACTCTGGTGTACTCGATCCCCACAACCACGAGATGGTCGTGGTACGAGCATTAGCAACACGGAATTGGCCTGCCTGCCGTTTCCCGCGCCTTCCGTCGCTGCCGGCGATGGTGAGCATGGCGCCCGTGCTCACCTTTTGCTCGGGCGGCAGCCAGGGTCCCGCCTCGCTCGTGGGGCCGCCCACCTCCACTTCTGGAAATACACGGGATATGCCTCCAGCCTCTGACCTGCGCCAGGCTTTTAACTCATCTAAGAACTGGGCAACTACCGGCAAAGGGAATGTTAGTGACTATGCTGCAAAATCTTACACAACTGTCGAGCATATGTACTGTACTTTCTGTTAGTTGAATTACGTGGTATAACCAAGCACGAGTTAGTACGTCAAAGTTACTTCGTTAGTCAAGCCGAAGCCTATCAAGTCAATATTACCAAGGTTAACAACTTAGCAGGAAATGAATCACAAGACTCGCTACTCACGTTCATAGATGGCGGTGTTGTTCCGGCACTCACTGACCGTGTAGTACATGATCTCGGGGGCGTCGCAGTCCGAATAGAGCTGCGAGCAGATCCCTTTCGCGTCCGGAAGCTCCCCCGCGTAGTTGCCGACGATGGGACACGCCGTCGGCTCCTCCACGAGGGATTCTGCACGGCGGGGGAAAAGTCAGTAAGAAAGGAACAATGACCGAGCATTCGAAAACACTTAAATTGCACTGACAGGAGGGAAAACCATGTGGAAAATCATAATTCCACAATACAAAATATAAACCACTTTTCAAAAGGCTGTGAATAGACGTTTGCAACATCACTGAAAAAAAACAAAATTTACGTAGAAAAGATATAAATTCCAGACTCCTAAATTGCATACGGATTTACGCACGCCTTCCGATATTTCCTGCAAAGCATATACCATATCATTTCACAACTAATCGCGCGTGGCAAAACAATTCCTTTTTTTCGTCACAAACAACAGATCAGATCGCCAGCGCAGCAAGCATCCTTCTATTGTGGCAAGCAACTCGACCTTGCAACTCACTTCCTTGTGTGATCCACGAAGTCATGTCCCCGAACTTGGCATAGTCGCACAGCCGGTCGTCGAACACCTCGCTCGGATAGAGACCTGTCGGGGAAGAACACGATCAGCTGTCGGGAAGACACGGCGACTTTGCGCACATGAGGACGATCGGTCTACATACGGCCCTAAGTGACAAGCGAACTCGCCTTTCATGTGACTATGCTTATCTAATTCATCATTCGACATTCATCTGTTCATTTGACATGTTTGTATCCATCCTTCCCGTCCGTATCTTCAACACCTCTCAACCCATAGTACTCAAAAATAATATCAAATAAAAGGAAAAACTGAAAAAAAAATCATGAGACTCACCCAGCATGAACTCCAAGATGTTGGCACTGCGCCTCTTGAGCCACATGCAGTTATAGTTCCAATCGCCGCTGGGGAGAGAACACAAGAACACACTGTATAACACCGAAACAATCCCCTAACCGCCAGTACTGAGATCCCTTTGTCAGCTGATGTTTTGGACGCATCCTACAGGGCAATATACCTTCTCAATGGTCATTCAGTCGGCTAGTTTATTTATCATTAGCTTCTGTATACAAGGGCGGGATAAAGGAACTTTTTCTGCGCATCGGGGTTGTTAATAAGATGCTTCATAACAGCTCTGCGTTTCTTTTCTTACATGATAACGAGGCCTTGGGGTCAGAGGCTGACCTCTTCTCCAAAGGTTCCAAACCAACTGTTTACAAATCTATTACCCATTATTTGAGGTCAGAGTCTGCACACGCACAATCATCGTGTTCATAAGCGGCTCCTCCCGAGGAAGGAATGGCCGATATATGTATTTTTTTTTTGTTTTACTTTGTGATACCTAAGCCTTCCTAGTCATACCCACTGGGAATACACATTCAACCCTACATACAAACAGGCACATCCATGGTCTCTCCCTCTCCGCACGCACGCACGCATATGCACGCACATGCACTTACTCACTCTCACTCTCACTCTCACTCTCACTCTCTCTCACACACACACACACACACACACACACACACACACACACACACACACACACACACACACACACATACACACACACACACACTCATTGATTCACTCACCCATCCACCCACCTACGCACCCACCTACCTACCCACCCACTCCAATCACCCATCCTTCCACACACCCACTCCCCCACCCATCCACACACCCACTCCCCCACCCATCTACCCACTCACCCACCCACTCCACTCACTCACTCACTCACCCACTAACCCACCCACCCACTCCACTCACTCACTCCACTCCACTCCACTCACCCACCCACTCCACTCACTCCCTCCCCCACCCCCTGCCTTCCCCCACTCACCAGTGCGTGCGGGCATACACGATGAACCTCTCTCCGTCGTTCAAGTCCTGGACGCAAGTGGCCGTGTACGACTTGTAGTTTCGGTAGTCCTGCGGGTGAGAGAAATGGCATTAGCTACTACTGTCTATAAGGTCCATATATTGTTATATTCTGGTACACATTGCGGCTTTATGGAATGTGTAATATAGGAGGTTCATATGTTGTTATATTTTGGAAACATTGTTGCTTTCTGGAATGTCTAATGTAAGAGGTCCATATATTGTTATATTTTGGAAAGATTGTTTCTCTCTGGAATATGTAAGAGAAACATAAAACTAACTGATAACGTAACACATATCAATATAATTTGCCTAGGCCGAGTATAGAAACGTCGATAGCCCTGTAGCATGATAATGCATATAGCTGAGACCTTTTTAGCAACAGCAGTCGAAACCAAGCATCCAACTTCACCGTCACAGAACACTGGTTCCATGAACTAAGCGCTACAGGTTACTCCAACGCGTGTTACGGTAAGCAATGTATTCAATGCGAAATTGCAACTGTCAGATGGAGAATTTGCTTCAGTATCGAAGAATTCGTATGTTTTTTTGTGAAATATGTATTAATGGAACCTTATCAATACTGGGAAAATATCATAACAAATCATACTCGTACACGCTTTCAAGAATGTCTAGTTTTATTATTACAAAGCTGTAAGCATAAGAATTCTTCATAAAACTACCGATAAGCTGGAATCCACCTTTAAAAACTCTACGGCCCAGCCTACCCGCATTTACAACGCCAAGCGGAACTAGACAAATTCTGAAACCCTCCCTTTGTCGGACAAAGAATTATGACCCTTCTATACCGGAAAAATATATATAACTCATCTACGACAAGAGCAAGAAAATGTGATCCTCTGACCGAGAGAATAAGGCTTGGGTGCAGTGTGCAATACAGGTCAGTGAAACAAGCAACGTAAAAGAAACGAAATGAAGAATATAATAGAATATCTGTGAACTATATATCAAAAATGCCTTGACAAAATCCCTTTCAGACGCGTGCATAAAGCACAAAGTAACTTTTCATACTTTGTTTACTCATATTGTGCTATTAAAACTTTCTCATGTGGAGGAGAATAATTCAAAGTAAAATTTACATATGCAAAAGAAAAAATAGATTTGGTTATCATTCGTTAATAAAAATACCTTTTACTAATAATAGGGATTGAAGAGACGTCTTCAGAATATCAATAAAAATACACTTGAATAAGTTTACATGTATCTCCCCAACCCGTTGAAATTCACTCGAAAAGGAATCTAAATCACATCATGCACATTACCAAACCAAACACGGTAGAGCTATTAAAAAACGCATTCTGAAAAAATATATATATACCTTTGAAGCCTTTGGGGCCTTTGGGGCGACGCAAAAACTATCGAGAAACAATCTAAAGGGATATAAAAGCGGTCGTTAGCGTTTGGGTTCCTTGTTATCGGAGCCCGCGAGTGTTCCTTCCCGAGGCCCCTTTCTAGTCCCCTCACGAGTCCCCTCACAAGTCCCCTCGTCGCCGCAGGCAGACTTTCCGCGAAGAATGTGTCTCGTGCGCCGTCAGCGTCTGGGAACGCTGGCATGGGAGGGCACCAGGCGCCACCTAGACGTTTTTTGCGAAAATGAAAGACGTTCGCGATACTATCTCAGCCGAGTGAAGGAGTAATGTGCACACGGGAGTATACAGACCGACGGTGTACACGAAGGTATATTCATGAACGTATGCATATATCAGAGCTAGGTCTGCGGTGGTAAGATAAAGCTTTCAATGGGAAAAGGGGGAGGGGAGGGCGAGAGGTGAGATGGAGGTATGCCCGACTACGGCGGTATGCGAGGGAAATACCTAGCGAGGCTGACCTGATCTTAACATCCTCTTACCCAAGTCGCTCTTCCTCACCTTCGACATACCCCCTCCTTCCCCTCCTCTTCCTCCTTCCCCTCCTCCTCCCCCCCTCCTTCTGCCCTCCCAACACCCCCAATCTGTCTTGTCATTCACACGCTCAATTATCCACGTTTTCGCTATGTCTACTCGCCTATTATCGTGCGAATTCTAACTCTGGGGGAGAGGGAGAAGAGATGGAGAGGGAGAGGGAGAGGAAAAGGGAGAGGGAGAAGACAGGAAGAGGAGAGGAGAGGAGAGGAGAGAAGAGAAGAGAGGAGAAAAAAAGAGATTAGAAGAGTTGAGAGAAGAGGAGAGGGGAAGGAGAGAAAAGGTAGAGGTAGAGGGAGGCGACAGGGGAAAGGAGAAAAGAAGGGGGGAGGGAGACAGACAGAGGAAGAACGGAGGGAGACAGACAGAGGAAGAACGGAGGAAGAGTGGGCAGAGAAAGAAGAAATAAGCATATATAAACGGAGAGAGGAAGGACAAGAGCAGAATGGAAGAGAACCAAGCAGAAGAAACGAAGATGAGGAGTGCAGTAGTAGACGATAATAGAAACACGAGAGGAGAGAAAGGAAGACAAAGAGAGGAAAGAGAACAAGACAAGGACAAGGAAAAAAAAACGTGGAAGAGGGAAAAACGAAAGATAGTATTGTTAGAGAATGAGAATTGCAAACGGAAAATAATATTAAAAAAAAGGACAAGACAATCAAGGGAACACAAAAAGAATGAGAGAAAAACGGAGATGAAAAAGAACAGAGAAGAAAGGAAAAATAAAAGCGAAAATATCACAAGAAGAACGAGAAGAAAAAGAACAACAGCAAGAGTACCGGTTTGTTCGGCCGTGGAGACGTAAATTTGCCTCAAACTACACTTTTCGGTAATAAATGTTTCCGAGAGATTGAAAACATGTGTTGTGTGTATCTGTTTATTTAAGGAAACAGAAAAAAAATGTCTCCACATAACTCTAATGAAACAAAGTAATTGCCCAATAATTCCCTTCCGCTCTTCGTAAATAGTCTCGTCTCATTTGTCTCTTCCTTTTTTCTTTTCCTTTCATTTCCTTTCTTTTTTTCTTTTCTTTCCTTTCCTTTTCTTTTTTCTTTTTTTTCTTTTTTTTCTTCTTTCCTTTCCTTTCCTTTCCTTTCCTTCTTTTCTTCTCTTTTTTTTGTTTGTTTTTGTTTCCCATGGTCGTCTCTGATTACTTCCTTTCGCGTTTTATTTTTAGATTTAGTCTAGGCTCCTAAGTATGCAAAGGATTTACGAACGGATTTCCTATTGATTTACCATAAACAATCCTCTTCCGATACACCTGAATAAGGTATAAGAATTTATCTCCTCTAATCTATTCTTTTTTTCTCCTCTCCTCTCCTCTCCTCTCCTCTCCTCTCCTCTCCTCTCCTCTCCTCTCCTCTCCTCTCCTCTCCTCTCCTCTCCTCTCCTCTCCTCTCCTCTCCTCTCCTCTCCTCTCCTCTCTTCTCTTCTCCTCTCCTCTCCTCTCCTCTCCTCTCGTCTCTTCTCTTCTCTCCTCTTCTCTTCTCTTCTCTTCTCTTCTCTTCTCCTCTCTTCTCCTCTCTTCTCCTCTCTTCTCCTCTCTTCTCCTCTCTTCTCCTCTCTTCTCCTCTCTTCTCCTCTCTTCTCCTCTCTTCTCCTCTCCTCTCCTCTCCTCTCCTCTCCTCTCCTCTCTAATCATCTATCGATCTAATTATCTATCGACCTATCTAATTATCTATCTATCTATCTTTCTTTTATCTATCCACGTGCAAAACGGAATGAATCAAATTCCCCTTCAAAGCGACCTCTCTTCTTACCCCGCATATTCCACCGCTAAGTTTCTCTCCATTCGGTAATTACTCATCTGTCACTGCCTGCGTGACGCCGGGTGCCACTCGAAAACGTCACGGTGCCAACGGTGACGCAACACCCCGTCACTGTTAAACGAGCAGTGACGTTACCGTAGTGAGTGATGTCGCCCATCATTGAATCCGAAAATGAGGCCGTCATATTTGTCCGAGATATTAAAGAGGCTCAGAGCTGATTCACGCTATGGGGGTTGTGAGATATCAACGGAGGGGGGGGGGGCAATCGCTTCGTGATGAGATAGATACCACCAAAATAGTGCCCATCGCTTCGTGATGAGATAAACACCCCCAAAATAAGAATAACTCCAATACGCCCATAATATTACTTGTAGTACCATAACCAGAAGCCACAGCCGAACGCGACGACACCAAAACAGGCGATTACTCTACAGGCAGTTAAGCAATTATCGACCATCCGTACGATCTAACCTTCCGATTTCAACAACGTTCCCCTTTTTACGCCAAGCTTCTGCACAAGGTCTGCTATGAAGTTGGCTAACATCAGCGCCCATGTGAGTTCAGGGCCGTAATCCTTCCCTCGCGGCGCTGCACACGTCCCCTCGATGCCACCTCCCCCCCTCTCCCCCCCTCCTCCTCCTCCTCCTCCTCCTCCTCCTTTCTCTCCTTCGTCGTCGCCTCCCCTCTGTGTGTGTGTGTGTGTGTGTGTGTGTGTGTGTGTGTGTGTGTGTGTGTGTGTGTGTGTGTGTGTGTGTGTGTGTGTGTGTGTGTGTGTGTGTGTGTGTGTGTGTGTGTGCGTGCGTGCGTGCGCGTGCGTGCGCGTGTGTGCGTGCGTGCGCGTGTGTGCGTGCGTGCGCGTGTGTGCGTGTGTGCGCGTGTTCGTGTGCGTGTGCGTGTGTGTGTGTTTGTTTGTGTGTGTGTGTGTGTGTGTGTGTGTGTGTGTGTGTGTGTGTGTGTGTGTGTGTGTGTGTGTGTGTGTGTGTGTGTGTGTGTGTGTGTGTGTGTGTGTGTGTGTGTGTCCATTCGTGTCCATTCGTGTCTATATATGTCTCTATCTGTGTCTCTATCTGTGTCTCTATCTGTGTCTATCTTTATATGCGTCTATCTATCATCTCCCTCCTTCATCGCTGCCCCTTCTCTATTTCCTTCCATAGCTCACTTCAATAACCCACACTGTATATTGTTGGGAGTAATACTCGTGTCTGGCTATACATTTAACAGTCACGTGTTTTGTGTGTATGTGCATGTAACTATATGTGTGCATACAAGCATACAAAAATGAATGAATAAACAAAAACATAGGTGTACACAAACACACACGCTTACTTGGCGCGTGTACGTGTGTGTATATCTATCTATCTATCTATCTATCTATCTATCTATCTATCTATATATATATATATATATATATACATATATATATATATATATATGTATGTATGTATGTATGTATGTTTGTATATATACACATATATGTGCATAAAATATATACACATAAATATATATATACACAAACATACAGACATACATACATATATAGGCATACATATATATAGACATACATACATATATAAATAGATATATATGCATACATACATACACACATATACATACACTTATATACATGCATAACTGCATACACACACATATATACATACACATATACATACATACAGATATATACATATATATACATATATATACATACATACATACATATATATATTCATATATATGCCCGTGTGTGTGTGTGTGTGTGTGTGTGTGTGTGTGTGTGTGTGTGTGTGTGTGTGTGTGTGTGTGTGTGTGTGTGTGTGTGTGTGTGTGTGTGTGTGTGTGTGTGTGTGTGTGCGTGTGTGAGCGCGCGCGCGTCTATTTGTGTCTATCTATCTGTGTCTACCTTTCTATCGATCGATTTATCGATCGATCTAATTATCTATCGACCTATCTAATTATCAATCTACCTTTCTTTTATCTTTCCCCTTCTATATATATACATATACACATATATATTCATACATATATGAAGAAAATTAAATCACATATTCGGCCACTAAATAAATGCATGACTAATTCGCCGAGAAGTGTGTTCTAAAAATAATGTTTGCACATGAGCGATTTCAATTAGAGAACTGTTCGCGCCCAGTGCCGAGGCGACGCAAGTCTCCGACGGGCAGTAAGCGGCAACGCGAATTCGATCTGAAACCATTCTTTAACTTGCAATAGATTTATTTTCATTTGCTCATCCTTTTCAAGGAACGAATCAAGGGAAAAGAGGCTTCGAAACCAGTGCCCTCCCCATCCCCGCGACAAAGAGCGAAGCATCGAAAACTGGCAACTGAACTGCCCCGCCGACGCGAAGCCAAAGATGACGCAACCTTCCGAGGCCCAAAATCTGTCGGGCGTTCGTCATGCGCAGCCCCAGAGCCGCCGCACGGTTCGTCGCGAGGTTTCCCCGCCGCGCAGAATCGGATTAAAAACCCATAGCCTACCATACGCGACCTCGCTAGAGCCATTCACTTTCCAATGGGCGGGGGCGAGTGTAGCCTTAAGTGGCAGAGTTACAGGCGTCCCGTGGTTCGCTGCGATTCAAGAGTCTGACATGATACCGGCAAATATCGTTATCAAAATGCCATTATCCTTTTACTTGACGCGTGCATAAATGGGGGGTTGCGGCAATCGGCGACACGATACACAATTTCT
This sequence comes from Penaeus vannamei, assembly GCF_042767895.1. Taxonomy (NCBI): domain Eukaryota; kingdom Metazoa; phylum Arthropoda; class Malacostraca; order Decapoda; family Penaeidae; genus Penaeus; species Penaeus vannamei. The sequence goes on along the minus strand of NC_091551.1, from coordinate 23,032,613 downwards.
GTATTCATTGACCCACATGATCACATACGTGAGGGGGGGGAGAAGGAGAAGGAGAGGGAGAGCGAGAGGGGGAGGGGGAGGGAAATGAAAGAGCGAAATAGAAATCGCAACCCAGGTGTAACCAAGCGCTGCTGAATATATCATTAACACCAGAGAAAACACACATGATATGCTAAAGACCTGCCTCGCCATTCCAACTCCCACCAATGCTGAAAGAGAAGTGAAGGGAGAGTGGGACACAGACAGACAGACATACATCACATATATATATATATATATATATATATATATATATATATATATATATAGAGAGAGAGAGAGAGAGAGAGAGAGAGAGAGAGAGAGAGAGAGAGAGAGAGAGAGAGAGAGAGAGAGAGAGACAGAGATAGAGAAAGAGACAGAAAGAGAGAGAGAGAGAGAGAGAGAGAGAGAGAGAGAGAGAGAGAGAGAGAGAGAGAGAGAGAGAGAGAGAGAGAGAGAGAGAGAGAGAGAGAGAGAGAGAGAGAGAGAGGCACACAGACACACACACACACACATACAGATACACAGACAGATAATGTATATGTATAGTTATTATATCATAACTATACATATGTGTGTGTGTGTGTGTGTGTGTGTGTGTGTGTGTGTGTGTGTGTGTGTGTGTGTGTGTGTGTGTGTGTGTGTGTGTGTGTGTGTGTCTGCGTGCGTGCGTGCGTGCGTGCGTGTGTGCGTGCGTGCGTGCGTGCGTGCGTGTGCGTGTGCGTGTGCTTGTATGTACGTGCACACATGTGGGCGAAGGGATCCAAAACTTTAAGTAAAAGCAAAGTAAAACGATCCTTGGTTCTAATGTCAAAAGCTGCCATGATTAATGAATTCCTAGTAAAGTCAAACTGATCTCATAATGCTCCGTCTCTTGCATTATGTTCCTCGAGGTTAACATCATCCCTCGTGCATCTGTACTCGTATATCACCGCGCTGTCTGAGGAAGATGCACCGACTCTGGGCAATTACAGCGCACACAATCGTCAACTGACCAAGCAAGGGATTTGTTTCACTGTCGATCACTCCTCCGTATAAAAGTCTGCGATGGCACGACCTTTAAATCAGTTTGCGATCGTCTATACTTAATAGCGCCGACGTTGCTTGCGAGCGCTTCCAAGGAATACCCGGTATTCTCGGAAATCTACCGACACAGGGATTTCACAGAAGAGCCCAACTTCGCGGAAACAGAAGCGCGAGAACCCCCACATCGGTACGACCCTGGACCACCTGACCAGGACGACCTTCGCGCGTGCTCCCCTCTCCCTACCCCAGCCGCCCCCCCTACTCGCGCATAGCCTTTTTCACACTCGCCCATAGCCTTTTTAACACCTATGGGATCTCTCTGGCCAATAAAACACGCGTAGACTAGCATTTTGGAGGTGGGAAGGTAGAGGGCCGTGTGACAGGCACCTTTTCCCCGGATTCCCATCACCCTTTTTCCCGTGACCTCTGATGCCACGCCTATGACCTGTGGGAATTCGCTGACACGGACGTTACAGGGTTTCCATGACGTTACCCTGGGAAGCATTCAAGGCCACAGTATTTCCCTGCGTCTGAGGATCGCCTGTCTCATGGATTTACGGAATCTCGGGTGACGATGCGAGGAGAGGATATCACACGCAAGATGAATATGAATATGTACATGAGTTATTTTTTTACGATTTGGAATAAAAAAGCCAGCCAAAATTATCATAATACTCAAGTGTCATTTTCCTCATCTTCTTCCCCATCACAATCCCTAGAGTGATTTAATCTTCATAATAAACACTGCGATCCTCGGCCAGGACAAGCACTACGGAAGACCGCCTCTCCTCCGTCGCGTGCTCGCCTCCAGGCACGAGTTAGCGCGGGCACGTGTGAACTACGTGGGAATTTATTTGAAGTAATAGGAGGCGTTAATCGTATTCTCCCACGGCGTGCCAGCTGGGCGGACTCGTGCCGGCTCGCGGAAAAACCTCCTGAGAACGGCGGCGGCCACGTGCGGAACCGGAAGCCAGTGTTTCGTCTCGCAAAGAACGTTCGGTAAAACATCGGCTTCAAACGAGGAAGGATTATGAACTTGACACGTAAATGCATCCCATTAGACCCGGATGCGACTCCGGGCCAAAACTTTATAGATTTTAAACAATTAGAAATTTGTGTGATTTGAAGTCGCTGCGGGAAAAAGCTTCTACAACTATCCCAAGGTCTCGGTGTCCTTTTCCATCACAACAAGGAGCTACAAGGCAGGACAGGGTGGCCGTGCGAACCGGGAGTCATACTTATTTTATACTCTAATGGGCCCTTCCGGTGGCGTGGGCGGCTGACATCTCACACGCCCTCGCGTCCTAGAATTATCCTCAGTGCTAACTGCTGTGAGATACAACACCCAAATCCCCGAGAAAACAAATAAAACCGAACATCGAAGACATAGCACTACTTTTACCGCAGGAAACACATTTCCTCCAATAGAGAACACCCGACTGTCCAAAAAATGGTCGACCATTTTTCAGACTTGAAAGTCATTGTTTACCTCAGACGCGTTTGCTATGAAAAATGACTCAGTGTTCCCATACAACAGACTCGCGTTCCAACTAAACTGGGCGCCTCTTGTGAAAACCAGACGGCAACCACAATCCAGGCCGGGCGTAAATAGAAGGGTGAATCGTTTACTTATTAAAATAGAACATCGCTTCTGTTTGTCCTAATACCTATAGACGGCGCAATTACTTTAAACATGGCCATTTCGATACCACAGAGGATACAACACATCTGATGAGGAAGAGGAGTGTAAGGTGAGGGTACACTCACCGCAGTACACTCACCGCGACGGGGGATCACGCAAGGCAGTGGGTGTCATGGTGGCTGCCTCCATGGTGGGATCCGCCCCTCGCCATACCGCCATGATATGCTCGTCCCGCACCTGCCTGAACACTCAAGCCCTTCATCTTTCACAACGCACTCACAATAAGCAACTCTCTCGCGCGCCTGCACAATAGGATGTACGGTCAAGCGAGCCTCAGGTGTGGGAGGGTGTGGGAGCTTCCTCCACCTTCCCTCGCCCCCCCCCCCCTCACCTCGCTGCTCGACGTCCTTCGCTTGTCTAAAAGCGACATCCCGCCACTCAGCTCGTGACGTCATAGAAAATAGTCTTATCAGCATCGTGACAAAAAATATATAGTTTAGAGTGACAAGATCTGGCAAAAGAAAACGCACAAAGGCGAAGCCTGAGTCAATATCCTAAAAACAGTGATGACAAAAGTATTTCCGTTAAAATGACTCCGTCCCAAGACGAATCGGATGAGCTGCTCAGGTGGAGGAGCTAGTTAGTCATGCGGATGTTTATACATACACACATACACATACACACACACGCATATGTGTGTGTGTCTATGTGTCTGTATGTGTGTCTGTCTTTATGTGTGTGTCTATGTGTCTGTTTGTATCTATGTGTCTGCATGTGTCTATATGTCTGCATGTGTGTCTGTGTCTGTCCGCATGCGTCTACATGTATGTGTCTACAGGTATGCGTCTACACCTGGGTCACTGTATGCTTTTATGTACTGATGTACGTATCTGAGCACATATCTACCTGTGCGAGTACAAGAGCCTGGACGCATCTTCTCAGGCAACTTCACACAAACGAAACCTCAACACACCTCCCGCAGTGACTTATTTAAGCAAGGGATAATCGAAGGAATAATTGAGGGACTGTGCGGCGGCGGCGGCGGCGGCACGGGCGGGTTGAGTGACACTTGAGGATGGCATCGCGGGTCCTTGAGAGCAGGCCCTTCAAAGGAGATGCAAATGAAAGCTCCTTCAGACAGATCCCACGGTACCCGAGGAGGATGCTCGCAGGAAACAGGCCGAGGGGCGAGGAGGAGCCTTGGAGTGGAT